>NW_024080655.1:1162640-1285875 GCF_003009895.1 Hyaena hyaena
GGGGGGGGGAGTCAGAAAGGGGAGGGAGAGGGAGAGAGAATGAATTCCAAGCAGGCTCCACACTCAGCATGAAGCCCAAAGCAGGGCTCAAACCCACGAACGGTGAGATCATCACCTGAGCCAAAATCAAGAGTCAGACCCTTAACTGGCAGCTACCCTGTTGCCCCTGGTTTTCATTTATTTCTTTACACTTATTTGTATTTTCTAAAGTTTTACAATAAACACATGTAAGGGCTTCTTGCCAAAATTTGAACATATTCACACCGCAGAATATTACTGTACTTTTTAAGCCTGAAAGACACTGTCTTACTAGAACCCATTCCCCAGGAAAACCATGAGATGACCTACACCACAGGCCGTGGTCCCACAACCACAGCGCCTCCTGCTCCTAGATGCAGGGCAGCACTTCATTCTGGCAAAACTAAATCTTGTACTCCTTTCGTCCTAACCAAGGGCCTATTAGCCAGTAAAGTAAAAGCTAAGCATTAAAAAAAAATTGTATCAAGGAGTCACACAAGGTAAATCACCTACCAATTGAGGACCCTCTTGGGAATAATCTAGAAAAACAGAACACAATCCTATTCTGGACTCTATAATATCTCAGCCAAGAACCTCACCCTATTGCTGTCCAGATCCACCAGCCATACATCATCAGGCATTTTGAAGTCCAGTTTGTAGAGGAAGAAGCTGGCAGGGACCCCAATGATGTATGGAGTTGGAGCCAACAGTAGCTGTAGGGGGAAAAAAAAAAAAAAGAGGGTAAGAAGCAAAAACTAAACCTATTTTGGTCATTTACTGAATCAGGATTTTCTAGATGAGGAAATGCAGGTCCACAATCTCTTGTCCAAAACTCTTGGAAATGTTTTTTCCAAGATATGTTTCAGTATTCACAATTTTTCAGATTTTAGAAGGGCCACAGTGTATATTCTATACATTATGTAACACGTGCAGCAGCGTAGCCAGTAGCCTATAATGATTAACATTTACTTTGATAAGTAAAAACCATAAATAACACAGGTTTTGCCATCAAATCAGCTCAAAGTTGGGTCATGTTTTGCAGACAAAGAACTTACAATAAGGAATTGAAGACCAGTACTGATTTACAGCTTCTTGGCATTGAGCGTTCTCCCTCAGGGCTGGCCAGAGTTGTAAGACAGAGGTGACAAAGCCAGAAAGCACCTGAAACTCACCTGTTCTGCCGACGCCATGCAGGTGGGCAGCAGTGGGATTACAGGAAACATATATTCCAATGGGTAGATCATCGCCACAAACGCCATCACAGACATGGAAAGGGCATTGTAGTCTCGGGACTGGAGCACCACCTGCCACGAGCCATACCATCAGGATCCGTCAACAGCCTAAATAAGGCTTATGGGAAAACTGTTTCCAACGCTACAATTTAATTTCCATTTCACCATGCATAGGGCTCCATGAGCATAGTTTCCACAATTATCCTTGCCTCATGCCTTACTTTTCTCCCAATTCCAGGACCACTCATTAGACTAGAACTACTGATATTTCCAGAGAATTAGTTCAGTCTAGCCAAGGACAATTCAACTGAGTGGCAAACACTCTGAATACATCTCACTGACAGTATCTTAATTCAACCCACACCTACTGAGTACTGCCGTCTATCTGGCATCTTGTTACCCTCTAGAGACAAAAAGACGAAAAGATGTAGCCCCTGTCCTCAAAGGTCTAAAAAGCTGGCTCTCTCACCTTGTGTTCTAACAGGATGCAGGTCAGCACCTGAAGACAGGCCTCCACACCCAGGAGCTCCAAGGGCAGGTGTAGTGGGAAATCCACTAGCGTGAATCGAGAAGGGTCTGGAAGAGCGAAGGTCAGTGCTTGTTGGAGCTCCTGGGGTAGGACTTCGATGTCTACTCGCTTCTGCCCAGAAACAGGTACCGGAGAGCGCAGCAATCGATAGATCCAGGCCTCAATCTCTCGAAGGTCATGCAGAAGGGCACTTGACTTCTCCTCCACTAGCAATGATCCAGTAAAGATGCGCCACATAGTGTCCCTGAGGAGCAGACAGCAGGAAACAGATGCATAAGCACCAGGAGCTGATACCCTAAAGCAACCCAATGTAACCATAGAGAGTAAAATGCTGACAACTGAGAAAGTCCACCCTTCTGGCTCAGCTAGGATCAGAGAGAATATACAAGGGTGAGAACAAGCATAAGAATGTATACACAGCAGGACTTACTGTCCTGCCTGCCATGAAACATCAAACTCCAAACATTATTATGGTGGGAAGTCTAACTCTGCAGCTGTCTTTCGCTTAGAAAGAACTAACACAAAAATGCTTAAAAAGGTACGAGAGACCTCAGGCTTCTTCTTTTTTTTTTTTTTAAAGTTTTTTCTTAAATGTACAACAAGATATAAGACAACACTTCATTCTAGCTATATGAAGGACCTCAGGCTTCAGAGGAAATTTCCTGTCCCTCACACACCAATTATTCCTCATCTCTAACTACTTCTTTCTCTCTTTGTAAAAAAAAATTTTTTTTTACGTTTATTTATTTTTGAGAGACAGAGATAGAGTAAGAGTTGGGGAGGGACAGAGAGAGAGGGAGTCACAGAATTCGAAGCAGGCTCCAGGCTCCGAGCTGTCAGCACAGAGCCTGACGCGAGGCTCAAACTCACGAACCACGAGATCATGACCCGAGCCGAAGTCAGCCGCTTAACCGACTGAGCCACCCAGGCGCCCCATGCTTCCCTCTCTTTTGACCATCAGTGGCAAAGTGTACCTTTGTATGCCTCGAGGGATGCCTAGTTTCTTGCCCAGCAGCCGCTCACTGCAGCAGTCCACCAGGCGTTTGAGGGTGTACAGACACTCTCGGAAGGTGGAGAAGAAGGGGTAGTGGCTGAGCACACACAAGGATGTCAGAGTACTGTTGCGGGAACGGCTTCCTGCCTTGGCCCGGGGTTTGCCCCGAGGAGACTGACTCACATCAGGGGCAGAGTCAGCACTGGGAGGCTGCAGGGACAAGCCGCTCTCCGAACTCTCTGTGCCAACTTCTTCTGGGGCAGAAGTGGCACGGGGTCCTTCCTTCCCACGGGACCCTGCCCCACCTTCCCCCTTCTCCTTAGGCATTCGCTTCTGGAAGGAGCGGTAGAAGTTAACACAGATGCCATAACGCGTGACTCCGGTGTCCTTGTCAGTGAGGGTGAAGACGAAAGAAGTGTCATCCCGCAGGCTCATGCGCCGCTGCCGCACACTCAGACAGCCCTCTGGTTGGCAGAAGAACACGACGTCTGGGGGCAGGGGAAACTCGGCGTGGTCCTCCAGTGGGTATCGCCGTAGCAATTCCGGAGTCTGGGCGACACTATCACTGCTAGGGTGCCTGAAGAACATAAAGACAAATTCAGCAGCCTGGAGGGGTAGGATGTTGTTTCAAATTTTAACCACAGTCCAGAAATAAAGCACAAAATTCTATTTTGGATAAAGTAACCTTACTGCACGACCTTGGGAAACTTGGGTGCTGCTTGCCACATTTAGCTGGGGGGGCTAAATGAGGTCTGTACTATCATGAAGATACCTATCCTGCAAGGAAAATTGCAGCAATAGAATTATCAGTAATACCTTAAGATGATTAGCACTTTTAAAGGGTGTATTAGCTACCGAATTACCAAAAGAGCGTATGTAGGTTGAGAAAGAGCACAGTGTCTTTTTTTTTTTTTTTTTAAATAAAATAAGGAAACTGAAGTATACAGAGTATATCTGCCCAAGAACACAAAGATGCTAGATAGGGCAGTTTTGCTCTGTCTCTATTCCTCTGGGCCAATGCTCTCAATCCACCTGACTGCTATTTTCACTACTGGCATCAATGTTCCTATCAGGGTAAAATAATAGAGGAAGAATGACATCTGCAAAGCAATGTGGGCATGGGAAAAGGGAATAATTACAGATGCTGTGGTTATCCCAAAAGACAAGACAAAAAGCAGTCTCTTCTTGGTTACCTGGCCCCTACAATCACTAGATAGTCAAGTAATCGAGGACAGAGTTTCTTCTTTTGCACCATGGTTCCAATTCATCAGTTCATCTCAGAGAAACTTCAAGGCACCACACAAGGAGTCAATGTTCCCAGGAGGAATTCTGATATTATCTGAAAATTCAAGTCTAATAGGAAAAAAAGTACTGATAAGATCCACTGCTGTGCATAAGGGATTTATCCCTCTCAGCTCCATTCCACCCACGGTCATAGGTCAGAAGGCCTTCCATTTTAGTAGTAAAGATGGGGAAACATGACACTTTTCCTACCCTAGAGCTTGGTCTAAGCTTTTGAACTACAGGGATAAATGTCAAGAAGTAGGACAGGGGTGCCTGGGTGGCTCAGTCGGTTAAGCGGTCCAACTCTGGATTTTTGCTCAGGTCATGTGTAGCCTGTTTGGGATTCTCCCTCTCTCTCTCTCTCTGCCCCTCCCCTGCTCATGCTTGCATGCATGTGTGCTCCCTCTCTCTCAAAATAAATAAATAAACTTTTAAAAATGTAGGATAAATAACGGTTCACTTCCCCATCCCCACAAACCAGCCCATTTCCAGCCTTAGTCCTGGTGCTCTGTTTCTAAAAAACAGAGCTAGTTAGTCTAATTGGGACTGTCATTATGATAATAAAAACTAAGTCACTCCAGGCTGAATCAGTATCAAACCAGACTCTAATCAGTACTAATCTATACTCCTAGCTCTAGATGAAAACCTAATTATTTTTTTAAAATATTTTTTATTTATTTCTAGGAGAGAGAGAGAGAGAGAGAGAGAGAGCGAGAGAGAGAGCAGGGGAGGGTCAGAGAGAGAGGGAGATACAGACTCTGAAATAGGCTCCAGGCTCTGAGCTCCCTGTCAGCACAGAGCCCGACGCGGGGCTCGAACCCACGAACCACGAGAACATGACCTAAGCGAAAGTTGGACGCTTAACCGACTAAGCCACCCAGGCGCCCCAAAAACCTAATTATTTTCTATACCAACATGCTGCATTCAGCTTCGTGTGAAACTACCATAATTGTATGATTAATGCAGAGACAATAACAACAGTGGGCAACTGTATCCTGTGCAATCTCAAATGAAGAATATCCATGCCCCAAATGCTTCATCTAAACCATTTTTCTTCCCTCTTCAAGCAAGAAAGGGGCTCACTGGCTACTGCTACTAGCTCTGCCCTTGGTGCTGAATCATAGTCTTTTTTTCCTCTATTCTAGTCCTAGGATTGGAATCAGTGATACAATACACACAGATGAGACTTTGTCCTTCTATCTCTTATAGAAATTAAGAATTAGATGCAAAAATAACAGGATTTCTGCAAGGACAGGGAGGGGTGCTCAGAGGAATTTCTAAACCATAGACCAAAAATCAGGAAGAGCTTACATGGTCTTAATTACAATCTATATCCTATTGGGTCTCCATACACGTCTCTAAATAAAATGTTTCACTCCACTACAAGCTAACCTCAGTGCATACAGAATTCTACCTCTGTGATCCACACATGGCCACACTAGGACCTCCTTCACTGCACACACAGATATTCCCATTACACACACACCACTCTCTTCTCTGCGGCTGTGTGCACTTCTGTACAGACATGCACGCTCCCTGTATGCTGAAGATTCTATTCGATTTAGAGAATGAGAAGTTCTATCTTTTTTCTTCCCTACTTAATAATAAATAGATGGCTCTGCAATACCTCTCAAATCCTCAAAATGCTACCCCCTCCCTTCTGTTGCTCCCAATAGAGGATCTGCAGGTAATAGGATTCGGTTTTGTCTCCATGGCGACTCTGGCTCCCAGAACTATTTATAGCATAGTCACAGCCCCTCCCCTGCTCGGTGACCGCACAGTGCTAGCAGCTGTTACTCCAGAGTCAGCCAGGGCCCATAACAATTCATTCTTTTTGAATCTAGAGACACTTCTCCCACTGACAGCACCTGCTAATTAATAGGTTATCTTCTTCCCACCTATCTTTGGTTTGCACTTTGTCCTAGTTCTGGATTCTGAGAGGTATCTTCTTTCTACACAACCAAAACCAAGTTTCTAAGCATGCCATATGCTCATCTAGGTATCACTAACATCCAAAAAGTCCTTTAGTTCTCTCCAGGGCCACGGAGTCATGAGCAAACTGCAGAAGGTGGGGCACTATTATAAAGTTGGTTTCAACTCCTCCCAAGCAGAGTAAGAAGGGGAAGGAAACAGAGAAATGAAAAGGACATGAGTAAAAGCATAATTTGTCTTATAATTGTGCACAAAATGCTTAGGATGAGTGCCAAAGTATCTTAAAGTAAAACCAAATTTACAGGGCCGGAGCTCAAGGCTAAGCCTTGAAATCTACGTTTACACTGAAAATCAAGAGCCCTTTCTTGCCAAAAATCTCAAATAGCACACACCTGAAGTATCTTCTACTGATATATTAGGGCAGCAGGCCTCTAGCCTTGGTGGGATCCAAGCCCTCCCATTGAGAAGCATTTGATAAAACTCAAGTCATTATCATGCTCTGCAATGTTCATGTCCCTCAAGAGCCATGAGGACCCTGAGACCTCGTGACTCTTGTAGCAGTATTGATAGGTTAGATGCTTAGCCACGTTTCATGTCTCAACAATAGCCATTACCTCCTGGATATTCAGACTGCAGCACGAACCAAGGCTTTTCTCTCCATTCTCTCTCCTCTCCATATAACATCACCTATAACTCACATCCTGTCTTCATACCAACCCAGGCTCAGACTCTGCCTCTAGCCTCAACCATGGTTACTAATGGGGAGCCCCTGGTTCCCAGCTCCTATATTCCAAAAGCATCAACCCCAAAACGCATACCCATCTGCTGAAGTCCTATATCACCATCCACTCCCTCCAGATGCAGATTTGGAATCCACAGACCTTTAAATTCTCTATGTCTTTTCAGCCTACCGATGGCCACGTTAACCAACCCTTTGGGTTCGTCCCTCGTTTGGGGCAGAATGTCATAGTAAAACCACAGGAACCGGAGAGCGATATGACATCTTTGCTGACGTGAGCACAAGAGGAGGCTCGCTCCCTTCCTACCCAGGCAGTGACCTTGCAAGCGCATCAGCAGCACAGACCGGTCAGCGTCGGGAAGAACGAGAGCAATAAGGCAGGCAATAGGTAGGATTGGGGAAGAGGGGGGAACAGGAAGAGGAAGAATTTAAAGATGCACGAGGATGAGGATGGAAGCAGTTGCAGGAAGATTAAATGGTTTCTCGACTCTCCAACAAGCAGTATTAAAACACCCCCCCATTCCCCCCCCCCCAAAGAACCAAACATGGTCTCCAAATCGTGATCAAATGTAAGATGCACACACACATACACACACGCGCGCGCGCCAGGTGCTTATCCCGCCTCGGTCCCCGGGGCTGGACAGCTCTGCCCGCCCCCTCACCTGCTGGACAGTTCTCGCCCGCCCCCGCCCGCCCGGCAGGAATCGAGCCCAGCCGGGGCGAGCTGCGCTGGGTCTGGCTGCCCGGCACCGGGTCCTTGGCCCTGAGCGCCGTCACTTCTAGCCCCGCCCCCTTCCCTACCTACTCCCCTTCCTCTCCAGACCCCACGCCCCCCCCCCTTGCACACACACTCCTTTAAGGCTTCCTCAGAGGCCGCTTCCCCCCAGAACCCCTGTTTCCTGCCAGAACCCGTTCCTTCCCCCCTCCCCGCCCCGGGGAGTCCCGTCCCAATTCCCCTTCCAGGACCCCCGCGTGGCCCGGACCTTCCTACCTCCCGAGCCTCGGGAAACCGGCCAGGCCCAGCCAGACTGCCCCTGGCAGCTGAGCGTCGGTCGCTCGCCGGCGCCGCTTCCAGCGCGCGCCAGTTCCGTGTCTGCCAGGGCCGGGGGGCGCGTACCACTCCGAGCGGGTGAGGGAGGGAGAGGTTGAGGGGGTCTGGGGCTGTACCATGCACCACTGGGGGGACAGGTCTACACCAGGCAGAGCGCCGAAGGGTGGAGCCAACCTCGGGAGAAGGGCGGCTACGACACACCTATCCGTGTGGGAGTGGGAAGGCGCAGGGGAGCGCCGGGCCAGCCCAGCGCCAAGCGTGCCACGGGGAGGACCCAAAGGAATACCTTTGGTTCAGCTTGCACAAAGAGATTTTAATTTGACAAGGTAATAGCGCCCATTTCGACGAAATGTAGGTTAATCTGGAAGCGACTCCTCAAGATGAAACTGCTCTTCAGACTTTCTGAGGGTCCCCCACACCTCACCCTTCCTCCCCCTGCAAGAGGCTTGGAAGTGCCCAGCAGCCGGTGCTGCAAAGCCGCGGCCGGGGAGGTGGAGCCTACCAACTCAGGGACGGCGGGGGGACACCGAGGCCGGAAGGCGCGGCCGCAGTCTCACCTACAAGGGAGCGCGCAGAGCGAAGGGGGTGTGAACGATGCCGCGGTGTCCGATGGGAAATGGAGTCCCGCCCTTCCCACAAGCCAAACCCGCAGCAGGGCCGCCTCCCTCCCCACCCTGGCCTCAGGGTACTTTTCTTTCTGTCCCACAAGGCCTCGAGGATGGACTGTTGTGCCTTCTTTTTTAGGTACCAACGGAAAACCCGAGGCATTATGATTGTGCCCACGAAGACAGGTGCATCACTGAGATGTTCTGAAAATTCAACCTCCTACCCCAAACCCCCCTTAGACGACACAATCCCACCTGTGTCATTAAAGGGGAAGGGGCATCTAAGCCTCAGCATTTCATTTATCCTCATCGGGTTGGTAAAAGGAAGTCCCCCCTCACTGCCCAGGCCGGCACTTGTGACTTGTCTCTCCTCTGAGTCCGGAAGTAGATTCTAAAGGAGGGTTTCCTCCTCTATGGCCGTGCCCCCACCCCCAATCCAGAAATGTTTTTCTCTCTTTCCATCTTCCTTTTGGTCTTTCTGTACAGACAGCGCCAGCCCTATCAGTGAGGCAGCCCCGAGGCATTGTCAAGCCGCAGTGACAGTGGAGAATTTCTCTTGGGGCCCTGCGGGGAAAACAGGAAGTGGCGGAGGCAGGAGGGGCAGGGCCCTGGAGAACCTTGTGCAAAGGGGCCCCCAGGTTCATCCGTCTGGTTGGGTCAGTACAGTCTTCAAATGGAGACACTTCTCGCAGGACCCTTACTCCCCAGCAGCCACAAAACTCCCAACCCTTTGACTCTCCTTTAATGCCACACGAGGATCTCCTTTGCCCAGCTCCCAGGAATGTTTGCCCTTCTCAGCTCCACCTGTAGAAGGCAGCCAGGCACCTCAGCCATCCAGCCCAGAAAACAGAAGACACGGGGGAAGAACAGTCATTCGTGCACATCCCAGATCTCAGAGAGCAGCGGGGGAAGCTTTTTATCCTGCAGGCGCAGTGCAAACACTTGCTCTGAATGAACACTGCTCAGTGTCCGGAGGCTCACCAGTTTCATTAGCATCCTTGGGAACATCAGTCGGTCCTAGGGGAAGGAGAGGGGCAGATACAGCTTCTGTCTCTCCCCAGGGAAGGGGGTAAGGGCAGGGGAGTTGTGGGAGAGGTACAGAATTGTCTGTGCAAGATGGAATCAGGGAAGGAGTCTTGAGGGGAAAACAGGTGTGTCGGGATAAGCCTGTGGGGAGGACGCAAAGGGGCACCATAGTGAGACTCACGTGGGGGTGGTGGATGGAGACGTAGGCGTGCAGAGCCTCCACGTATGTGTGTTGTAGCCTCTCTACCTGGAGCTGGTCCTGCACGTTGGGCCGGTCTATAGGTCACCAACAGAGTTGAGGAGCAGGTCTGACCAGGGTCTTAGTTCCATACCCCAAATCACGACCCCCCAAATAGGGACATGGCCCACCCAGCATCTCCCAAAGTAGCACAAGATGGGCTTCCACCCCCACAATTCCCTCCCCATGGGGCCTGCAGCCCCTCTTGGTGCAAGTCTCTTGCTCCGTTTCCCGCCTGCCCCTCCTCACACCTGCCCCTCCTCACACCTGCAGAGAAGATGCTGATGGCGATGAGCAGAGCAAACTCGGCATCATTGAGCTGCAGCTCATTCATGGCTCTGGAGAACTCGAAGATGGGGTTGATGAACTCCACCTGCAGCCCTGGGCAGGAAGAAGGGAGGCTGGGGCACGCAGCACGAGCCGCACGCGCTTCCTTGTCTCCTCCAACTCCTCAACTTAGGGGAACTATTGGGAACTCACGAAGAAGTCTCCAGGGCTCTGCTGTGTAATGTTAGGCAAGTTTCTTAACTTCTCTAAGCCTCATCTGTGAGATGGGAGGCTCTAAGACTTCTGAAAGACTTCTGAACTTCTAAGACTGCTGAAAAGGCTAAATGATAAAGCATGCAAAGCACGTAGTGCTCACAATTCAACACAGGAGGTGCTGAATTGAATGACAAGAATAACTATTACTGGCATTCTTTTTTTTTTATGTTTATTTATTTTTGAGAAAGAACATGAGCAGGGGAAGGTCAGAGAGAGAGAGAGAGAGAGAGAGAGAGAGAATCCAAAGCAGGCTCCAGACTCCAAGCTGTCAGCACAGAGCCCGACTCAGGGCTTGAACCCACAAACTGCAAGATCATGATCTGAGCTGAAGTTGGACACTTAACCGACTGAGCCACCCGGATGACCCTATTATTGGCATTCTTGAGGACCTTACATTACTAGAAATGAGGCAACTCTTGTTTCTGTTTACAAGGAAAACTTTTTCATTGGCAATAGGCCTTACTTATTTGACTACTAGAGATAATATGTTTCACATCCCAGCAAGAACACAGCAATAAGGTTGAGGGTATGGACTATATCAGACTGCCTGGGTTTGAGTCCTGGCTCTACCATTTATTGGACTGTGTGACCTTGGGTAAGTTATTTAAGCTCTCTGGGCCTTGGTTTTTCCATCTGCAAAATGAGGATACTAACAGTACCTATCTCATGGATCCTTATAATAACGTGGCACATATGGTAACTACTATAAAAGTGCCTGTTAAATAAATAATAGATTAAAAAAATAGAGCCCGTTTTCTTGCTGAGGAGAGTGAAGTTCAACAAACCATGACCTAAAGTCATGACATATAAAGAACACTTCACCCATCACACAGTCTCCCCCCACTCCACCCTGTCCCCTAAGCTTTCTCAGATTTCTTTTAGCAACCATCTGCTAACTTTTCCATTCGAGGCTTCTTGGTTAGTCACTTCCTGTACTTTCACCCTGATGTTTATCAAGTGTGTGTTGAGACATTTAATGGACAAGCCCCATTTTATAAAGCCTTTCTTGAGAAGGTGTTGAGCCTCCGATTGTGCTGAACAGCCCCTTTGTACAGAGAGGAGGGGGACGTTCTGGAGATGGGCTGTGCATCTGCTCATGCTATCAGTCCACATCATTAGTGGCTGCAGCATATGGTAGTGGATGTCGAGAGGGACGGAGACCTGACAAAAGAAGGTCCCTGCTCCTCCTCACCAAGACCTTGCTGACAAAAAGAAATGGAAGGCAAACACGATGGCATCAAAACTGCTTATATAAATGAATCTATAAATAGGTGCAGATTCAGATGGCACAAGCCTGCTAGTGCTGCAGGAACACCCAGATATGAGAACAGCGAGGGGTTCAGAAAGAAGGAGGTTAGGGAGGAGGGGGAGGAGGAGGAGGCCATGCTTGGGAATGCCTGGGATGATAAGCACTTAGGGAAAAGGCAGAGAAAAGGAGCAGGGCTGGGTTTTGAAAGCTGGAAAAAGTCCTCAAATTGCCCCATTAGGTGCCTATACACTCCAGCAGCACACAGAGTGCCATAGAAGCCAGGAGATGCGACAGCACTCTGCTGTGCTCTGTAGTTAAGGGCAGCCCTCCTAGAAAGCTCACTGAGTGGCCTGTACTGGACAAGAGGCATATGAACTGGTCTGAGTCACCAGACACCAGACAGTGAGCTCTGCCCTGGAAACCAGGACTTACCAAACCCCGAGAAGGGAGTTGTGGCATCCGCCCTGTTTTACAGACCCACTCACGCAGGTGTTAAACTATTTGGTCTCCTGTTGAGCCGAAATCCAGTCCCTCCAAACCCCCCTGAGCCACATCCATTCTTGCCCACTCCACTCGCATGACACAAACATTACCAGCAACTGAATATGAGGAAACCCACACTGCTTTGCCTGCAAGCAAGAACCAAAGAGCAGCGCTGTGAGTGAATTCTTGGAGGAAATGTTCCAAGTATAATACAGCATGGGGATGGGAGTGTTCACTCTTAACCTAAAATGGCCCTAAAGTTGCCATGTTTCAGCTTCCATTCCACAACTCATCAGAAAAAGCAACTGGAAAAAGCGTAGGGGGAAATCGGTTCACAGGTTCCTTAAAGGACACGACTGAGTTCCTTATTAAGTACTAAAAGGCTCGGTGCAAAATCTTTTCTTAAGGCAAAACACCAGAAGCACAGTATTAAATGGAATTTCTTGTTTGGTTCAAGTAAGGATGGACATTCCTGTGCCTCTCTGTCCCTCCTCCAAGGTGACATTTCCACAGAACCCCCACCTCAGATTCCTTAGAATGCTGTTTGAGAACCAGTGGCCAAATGCAACAGAGGACAGAGAGCAGCTGAGAGAGGCCGATCACCATTCCAACTTCCTATCTTGGGAAAACAGGAGGAGCCTTCCCTGAACAGCCACCCAAAGCCTGGGCCCATGTCTCTGTAGTCACTGTGAGCCCAAAGACCAAAAGTGTCTCTCCATCCAGCCCAAACCTTTTGTTGATCTCAGTTCTCACCTGCCTTTGCAAAGTCTTCCCGGTTGTAACTGAAGTCCTTGAGAAAGGTGATACTCTCACTGCCAGGGTTGTACCTCCGAGATGTCTCCAGGAGCATCACCTGCACACAACAGCAGACCTCAAACAGGGACTCAGCAGGCTGGTCTCGGCATGAAACACTCTCACTCCCCACTCGGCTGTCTGGAAGCCCCTGCCGGAGACAATCCCACCCCAGTCCTCCTGTCACCCCTCGGCCTGGCCAGCCACCTCGATTGCAGAGGTCTTCAGCAGGGCGATCTGGTCCTCCCGGCTGAGCTGAAGGAAGCCAGGCAGCTGTTTGGCAAAATCAACGATCTCCTGCACAGAGACGATGGCCAGCTCGGTGAAGTGGGCAAAGCGCTGCTGACGGGCCTCCCGGCTCTGGGGATCTGGTGCCATGGGCCAAGGCTACCCAGAAGGGCAAGGATGGAAAACACAAACTATACTGAGTCGGATATCAAGAAGCCAACCGTGCCCTGGGTACAGCCACCTGTCCCCAGCTCCCTCAGTTACCGTGACTCGGAGCCGATCAGAGAAAGAACGTCTGTTACACTGTTGTTGGGCAGCCACCAGTTTCTCAATCATGCCCCGCTGCTCTGGGCTGAGCTGGGGCAGGACTTGTGGGGGTGAGGACACCCTTGGGGGCATGGATGTGGCCTGAGCCTGTTCTTCCTCTTGCCGCTTCAGTTTCTTTAGGCGGATCTGCTCTTCTGACAAGACACCTAAGGACAGACCGGAAGTGAGGAGGGAAGGAAAGGGGGAGACAGGAAGCAAGGATGGGGCAGAGGGGCAGTTTGAGACTCCAGAAAAGCAGAGAGCATTGGGTAAACGTAAGGAAGAGATTTTAATCTGTACTTAGGGACCACATAGGAAGGCCCTGGAGGCTCTACCCTCACACCCTGGCACCCCTTTCCCAGAAGCCTCCTCCCCCACTCCTGCCCCCAGACACTCACACTCTTCCCGCATGCCAGCCTGGCGGCATTTTCGAAGGCGACACTCCTGGCACTTGCGACGCATATAGGTGTCCATGGGGCAGTGGCCCCCACTGTGGCAGACATAGCGTGCCCCTTTGATGACACTGCGGCGGAAGAATCCCTTGCAGCCCTCACAGCTCAGCACGTTGTAGTGGAAGCCGGAGGCCTTGTCCCCACACACACTGCACAGCTCATTCCCCAGCATTTTGGGGGCCGGCCCCTTTTTTCGTTTTTGCGGACGGAGCTCTGGATACAGGGAAGAGCCTTAATGTTCTTCTCCAAGAAAAAAGCTTGGTGCCCAGATGGCCACTGCCCTGAGCACTCAGTGACCTTCATTCCCTTCCCTGTACACTGTCTAGTCTGTTATGAGAAAGTAACTCTCATATGCGAAGTGCTATTATGTCCTAGGTACTGAGCCTTTATATGCATTGATCCATCCTGACAACAGCCATAGCAGATAGATACTATTTTTTTTTTAAATATTCTATTGTTTATTTTTTTTCTTTATTTATTTATTTTTTTTAACAAATAGTTTATTGTCAAATTAGTTTCTACATAATACTCAGTGCTCATCCCCAAAGTGCCCTCCTCCATGCCCATCCCCCCCTCCCCCCCACATCCATCAGTCCTCAGTTTTTGTCAGCATTCAAGAGTCTCTCATGGTTTGCCTCTCTCCCTTTCCCCCACCATTTCCGCCCTTCTTCTCCCCCTTGTTCCTCCGTCAAGTTCCTCCTAATCCTCCTATACGTGCAAACATATGATATTTGTCCATCTCTGCCTGACTTATTTCGCTCAGCATAACACCCTCAAGGTCCATCCGTGTTGCTACACATGGCCAGATTTCATTGTTTCTCATTGCCATGTAGTATTCCATGGTATAGATAAACCACATCTTCTTGATCCATTCATCTGTTGATGGACACTTAGGCTCTTTCCATGTTTTAGCTTCAGATAGATACTATTATTAAACTGGTAAGAACAGATGCTACACTTGATCTTAGCCAAAAGGCTGAGAAGTGATAATACTGCTATTCCTTCTGTTTTACAAATAAGGAAACTGAGGCTCAGAAAGGCCTAAGGTAGAGACAAAATTCACATTTAGATCACTAAGGCCTAGTTGAATCCAAAGCTTTTGGACTGAACCATGATCTTATCAGGTAAGCAGCCCTAAGGTACTTCTCCCAGATCCAGGGAGCCCCTGCCTCCTCCAAATCCAATAACTCCTCACCTGTAGACTCTGGAGGGGTATCCACCCCAGGGAGTAGGACTGTGGGCTCTGCTGCCTCCAGCCCTGCCCCCAGGGAACCCCTGGCTGATTGGGGCGTGCTGGCTTCCTCCCTGAGGATGCAGTTGCTGCCTCCCAGTGCCTGGCCGCTTGCATCTTGTACATCTGGCTCCCACAGCTCCACTGCAGAGTCTAGGCCCAAAACAGAGGCACAAGGGGGTCTCTCAGGTCCCTCCCATCCACTTCCTCAGCATCCTTCTGGGAAACCACAAACTTATCTCTACCCCTAGAGGGCAGCAAAATGTTGCCTCAGGCTTCAGGACCCTGGGGTTCATGTGGGCTTGAGGGCTAGTCACTTACAGTCCCCTGTACCTCAATATCTTAAAAGAGGATGTTAACCTCTTTCCCCTTGAGAGGCTGACATGCATCCATTTCAGAGATCAGACAGAGCTCTTCAAAGCCAGTGCTGCTAAGCCCTGGACATGCCAGCTGTTCGCAGCAGCAAGCCCAGATTGAGAAGGAACGACACCAGCACCAGTGTAGAAGGAGTCTGGGCAGAAGGAGGCAAGCAATACCGAGAACGACTCTGGACTGCTCTCTGGGGGATGGCAGAAGGCAAGTAGTGAAGGAGGCTGATTCCTGAGGGAGGAGAGGAGCTGAGATGTGGGCTCAGGGGGGAGGGCTGGAATGAAGCAGCTTACCAGGAGAAGCATCAGGCACAGGGGCCTCCAGCCACAAGGACATCTCTTCCTGGAGCCCTGGACATTACCAAGGGACCCTCCTGCAGGAACGATCCGTGTTACAGTCTTCAGAACTGGGCTCCTTTCTGGCCTCAGCAACTTTCTCCTCCTGATCCCATCAATACTAATATATCCACTAACATTTACTTGCTTGCTGTATATGTACATATCAGCCTGTTCTAAGGCTTTATATGCCTTTTTCTCAATGTTCTTATAATGTCATGACTATTCTTTCTTTTTTACGTTTATTTATTTATTTTGAGAGAGACAGATAGACAGCACAAGCAGGTGAGGGTCAGAGAGGAGAGACAGAATCCCAAGCAGGCTTCACGTCATCAACACAGAGCTCCTTGCGAGGCTCAAACTCACGAACCATGAGATCATAACCTGAGCCGAAATCAAGAGTCGGACGATTAGCTGACTGAGCCACCCAGGAACCCCAATATCATGACTATTCTTAACCTAATTTTACAGATCAGGAAACTGAGGTTCAAAGAGATTAAGTAAATTGCCAATGGCTACACAGTTAGGCAATGGTAGAACCAAGATTCCAATTCTGGTCTGACTCCAAAGTCTTAGCTGTCGGTCACCATGCCACTTCTTCCCAAGGACCCTTCCAGAACATCACAGAGTGTTTGGGCAATCTGCCCAGCTTCTGTCAGAACACCTTCGTCTTACTCCAAAGTAAGGACAGCATTGGGAACTGCCAAAGTTGGCCAGGACAAGGGCATGGGACGGTGGCTCACTCACACAGTAAAACTCACTTCTTCTTAGACAACCTCACTGCTGTCACTTTCCAGGGTCCCGGCACAAACCTCCTGCCTATGGGAGTGGCCCCAGTTCACAGCCACGACCCCCCTGCCCCAGAACCCCCCAGGAGTTATGCTGGGACCTAAATAGAATCCTGTTGCTGCCTGGGCTGCCATTACCACCATCATCCTTCAGTTCTCCCCAGAGACCACCTTCTAAGATCTACAGGGTAACCTCCCTCTCACCTTAGACTTACACACACAGCCCCAGGCCAGTGCTGAGGAGCAGACCCACCGAATCCCCAGGCCGCCGGACTTCCTGGCTGGGACAGTCTCTGGAGCCCCCTTGCTGAGAGAGGAGGATGGTGCAATCCCCCGTCCAGAGGCTTCGCTGGCTGGCGGAGGAGCCGGAGCTGAGCAAGTGAGGGACCGGAGCCCCAGGAAAGTAATGTGGGGAGAGGCTGAGGGGAGGGACTGCCGAGGGGTCGGGCCACTTCTCCTTCCTGCTAGGCAGACTGGAGACGACTGACCAGAACCCTGGCCGCCGTCCCCCACACCCACAGGGCAGCTTCCCCACCATGCTGACTCCTCCCCAGCCCGCCACCCCTCAGCCCAGCCTCACCCCTGCTCCCCTGCCCCCAACCATGACAGTCGCATTTCCCTGTAGACCAGCCCAGTTCCACGTCTCTCCCCTTCCTCTCCTCACCCCGGTGCCTCTTAGCTGCTCTTACAGAAGGACGGCCTCCCAGGCACCCCCACCCCAATCCCAGCAGCCTCCAGAGTCGGTGTTCCCTCCCCTCCATAGACACCTCGTAGAGCAAAGGTCCCTGCACTGCCCGGAATTGCGACATCGAGCCCCAGCCTGCTTTCCCAGCCACCCTCCTCCTCTTCCCCTGCCTCTGGGAAGGGGCCAAAAAGCTCTCCCCACCAGCCCCGGGCCTCAGCCAAGCTGGTGTAACTCCAGGGGTGGAAAGGCAGGTGCTTTTCCTTCCAGGGAGTCTCTGAATGTGGGTGCCCTGTAGGGGGCCACCGAAATGTGAAGAGGCCAGGAGAGAGAGGAGCAATGGCAGGCCTGGCATGGAGGTAGGGGTGGGGATGGCAGGTGACTTAGGTGCCAGCCCAGGATGGACCTGGGAAGGAATGCAGGTTCTCATATTTGGGAAGCACTCCATCTGAAGTGAAGGTAGCTTCTAACCAGGATGTACTGAGACTATAGCCGTAGTTATCCTGCCCTGTGGCCTGGAAAATGAGCTACATCCCTGAAGGTAGATACCATGTTTAATTGATTTTATCTCCCCTGTAGCCCATGGAACAGGGCCTAGCATAGAGTAGGCAACAGAGGAGGTACTATGTTCCTCTTTCTTAAATAAGAAAAATTATATGATCCTCTTCTGTACTTGTTAACTCTAGTCACTTTCATCTCATCATGTTGTTTAGCACTTGAGCTCTGGGCTCTGGTTTTGGGTTCAAATCCTGGCTTTGCCTCTGCCTCTTGTTAGCTGTCTGATTGCAATTAAATACGCTACATAATGTTTCTGAACTAATTTACCTACCTTTAAAATAGGGATGATAACAATAATGGTTTTAGCTACATAAGGTTGTCATGAGAAGTAAGCGACATATCGTTGCACAATGTCTGGCAGTAACTGTTCAAGAAATGGTAGCAGCTATCATTAACTTCCCAATCCTTTGGTGTATAGGTCTTCCCATCACCTGGAATCTCACACTGAACCTCCCAGTGCCTGTTTCGCTATCTCTTTGGTCCTTAAAGCAACTTCGAGAGGGAGGGAGGGCAAATAACAGGGGCACCATTTTACAGAGAACACTGAACTCATAGGAGAGCCTTTTCCAAGACCACACAGTTAGTGGCCAAGCTTGGGATCAAAATCCAGATGTCCTCACTCCAGTGAGCACTCCTGTGCTCTTTCTTTCTCCTGTGTCGGGGTCCAGGATGCTCCTGTCTGGTTGCCTCTCAGATCGGCTGGACCAGTGAAGCACTAAGATGGATGGAAGAAGCTAGGGTTGGTGGGCTGCTGTGGGAGGGACAGTGAGCGCTGGGGATGCTTCAGTCCAGATGTGGGAGGCTGAGGTTACTGCTGGTTGTTCACCCCCTGCCCCGCTCCCAGTTTCCTGCTCACAGGCTCTTCCTGTTTTGCTGTGAACTCCAGTTCCCATGGGCCCCACATTAAAGGATAGAAGGACAGAAGGCCAGGGCAGGCAGCCAGGAGGATGGAAACAGATGAACGGGCACCAGGGAAGAGAGGAACGGGGACAGAGCAGACAGAGGGTGTGGCAGAACAGAATGGGAGAAGGCCAGGGAAAGCAGAAACAGAAAGGGAGCTTGGTGAAAGATGGGAGGAAGCACAGGGTGGGGCGGGGGAACAGGCGGAGGGGTGGGGGGGGGGGGGAGCAGAGGCTTGAGAAGACAGCAGGCTGGGTGGTGTTGCAAAATCTGCCCATGTATTCACTTTCACATTTAAGAAAAGCCCCTCTGACACCCCCCATCTCAAAGTTCTGCCTCCAGCTTTAGCTCTTGTTCCCCCTTATCACAAGGTCATCCCTTCATGAGGCCACCACCCTTGTCTGAACATCTCTGAGTCATGAGCACAAGGCTCTCCATTCCTCTTGCACATCTTCCTCTCCAGATTTTCACAAGGCCCCAGCTGTCCTGGAAAAGCAGACACCAGGGACTCCAACCCCTGGGAAAGTAGAACTGTTCTGTCCCACCACCCACATCATCCACCCAGTTCCCTCCTCTGTCTTTCCCCACCCCAGGAGCTTCAGCCTGGGATAGTCAGATATGTCACTGAAACACCTGGATACAAGGAACCTGGGGTGTAACATTGGACTGGGGCTTGGTGACCTACCTTCAGGGAGTTGGAAAAGGCCTCTCTCATCTACTCCTGATCCTCAGCTCCCTCTTCTGACACCCCAGTCTCTCTGCAGTCCAGGACCTGAGACCACACACAAGCCCCATCTGGAGTTCTTTTGACCCAGGCTAGCGCCAGCTGCTGAGCAAGCAGATCGGGGCGCCATCTCCTCCAAGCCAGGGAGTCAGCTCCTTTATCTCAAGTAGAAAAGGAGGAAGCATTACTATTGCTTTACTGCCAGAGCTACCCCTCCAGGTTACAGGGGTTCAGGAGCCTCCCCCCATGAGGAGGGGAAGGGAGAGGAAAATGGGAAAAGACCAAAACCTGTAGGCACTATTGCCCCAGAGTTTCTGCAGACCAACCACTGGGACTTCTCCCCCAAACCAGAGCAAGTAGTCAGGTGATCAGCAGCTGGGGTCGCATGTCTCACTTTGCCAGACCCACGCCCACAGCATAGTCCCACTAGTCCACAGGTATTAGGGGTAGAGCCTCCCAGTGCCATGTCTCCTTCCCAGCCTCCGGTTTCTTTGGCTCCTAGAGAATCCTAGGACCTTTGGGGATTTTCCAAGTCACATCTGTGACCCCTAGAACCTCCAGAGGCTTTTCCTTGCAGCAAGGGGGAAACTTGAAGCAAAAACAGAGGAGCATTCACTAGTCCACAGTCATATGTACTACTTGGTAATTCCCCTGAAAGTACTCAAATTCCAATGAAGCAGGCCACAAGGTACAGTTTGGAGGACCCGGCTAAGGAAACTGATTTTTGCTCCCTCCTTCATCATTCTGGATGCAGAGTGTGGGGGTCATCTTGCAGGGCACTCAAACAACTTCTGCCCAACCTCCCAATCGCAAGATAGAGAAGAACCCAGGAATTTCTGCTTCCCAAACTTATGTGTTCAGAGATAATATAGAAGGCAGAAAGGAGACAAGTAACATTTACTACTACATATCTTTATCTCTACATGTATTATTTTATTTATCATCATATATAACCCAAAGAAACAGTTACTAGCCAAGTAAGTAACTATTAAATTTGAATACAGGTATAGCTGACTCAAAAGCTCAAACTCAAAATCAAACAAACACACACCTCACTCCATTACACAAAACGGCCTCCCCAGATCGATGAAATTGTTAACTCACCTGGATTTAGGTTTGTTTCTGACAACACAGTGGAACGGTTTTCAAACCTGGCCTCATTTTCATAGATTCTGATTTATTTGATCAGAGATAGGCCCATGTATCCATCTGTCAATCCATCTATACACCTAGTTTTTTGCATCTGTATTTAGGAACAAAGGTATGGAGTCTACAGAATCATCTGGTAGAAAATATGCAGGAGCTCGGGGTCAAGATACCAGGGCTCACAGGACGCCAGGGTGGCTCAGTCGGTTAAGCGTCTCTTGATTTCAGCTTGGGTCATGATCTCACGGTTCGTCAGTTCAAGCCTGGCGCCGGGCTCTATGCTGATGGTGTGGAGCCTGCTTGAATTCTCTCTCCCTCTCTACCCCACGTGTGTTCTCACTCTCTCTCTCAAAATAAAACAAAAACACAAAAAACCAGGGCTCAGCTCTTGGTTCTACCATGTACTTGTGCTATAATCTTCACCCTTCCTGGATTTGCTTCTCACTACAGAAATGGAACTATCAATCCCTCCTACATCAGATACTTGCAGACACAAAGGATACAGGCATACTTGAGAAAGTGGGAACAAAAGCAAAAGTTGAATTTGCTCTACTAGCCAAAATTTAGTGAGCCCGAGATTTACATTCTTTTTTTTTTTTTCCTCCAAGATTTACAATCTGAAATCACAAAGGCCTGGGTACGTTGCAAGGCTCTATCCTTGCAAGAGTAACAGGCATTTAGCCATGCTCCATTCAATCCAACCAATGGGAAAAGGTTTTGTTAGAAATCTCTTTATTGAAGGCATTTGGGGGCCACCAAATACAGCTTAGCAACCTAGTTTGAGTAGCCTGTGAGAAATAGCCCATTATAAAGACTATTTGGGAATCAGAAAACTTGAGTTTTAATCCCTTCTCCTAAACTCTGTGACCTTGGACAAATCACTTCCTCTCTCTGGGTTTGTTTTCTTATCCTTTTAAAGTAAGGGGATTAGGCTGGATCAGGGATTCAGAGATGTTGAATTAAGAAAACTACTGACTGTCTTCTTGAACCTCTTGGGATTATATGCAAAATTCCCTTTGTGTGTGTGGACATTTTTCTGAAGACAGGGGACTAAATTTTCATCTGATTCATAAAGGTGCTTGTGACTAAATAAGGTTAAGAACGATTTGACTACACATCCTTCAGCTCTCAATTTCTATTCACTCTTCCATAACAATTTTGAAAGGTATATACAAATAATTGGATCTGGAGTCATGGGGCAAAATAATGATCCTTCTTTCTCCCATACAAATTTTTTTAAACATTTATTTATTTATGAGAGACAAGAGTCAGAGCACGAGCAGGGGAAGGACAGAGAAAGACACGCACAGAATCTCAAGCAGGCTCTAGGCTCAAATCTACAAACCATGAGATCATGACCTGATCTGAAGTCGGACGCTTAACCCACTGAGCCACGCAGATGCTCCAAGATTGATTTTCAATGTTTCTTTACTTTTGAGAGAGGGAGAAAGACCATGAGCAGGGGAAGGGCAGAGAGAGAGCGAGGCAGAGAATCCCAAACAGGCTCCGCACTGTCAGCAGATATGGAGCTCAAGCTCACCAACCATGACATCACCGCGTGAGTGGAAATCAAGAGTCAGGCCCTTAACCAACTGAGCCGCCCAGGCACTTCTCCCATATAGTTGTGATCAGGTTTTATTTCTCCAGCCATCTGAGGTGATTTGCTTCCAGTAGGCAGAATCAAAGCATCCCAGAGGCCCGTGATCCTGGAGTCATTCCAAGCTAAGTCACAGAGCCCTGAGGCCAAATTGGCTGCGCCTGGATCCTAAAGGCCAATGCCAAGAGGGCCTCTGATTCTGTGGAAACTACACCTACTCCACTTTATGATACGCTCCTTCCCCTTATCCTTCTATATCTCCCCATTCGTTGGTCTGAAATTCCTCGCCTATGGATTCACTGCTTTGATTCTGCAAAGTCTGAACATACTGTGCAACATTCCTTTCGGAGGAGGCATGACATCTTAGAAGACATCCAAAATTCAGAAGTGGACGGGTGGGAGGCCAGGGAAAGGACTGGAAGGGAAAGTGAGGTCTCTTGGAGCTTTGCTCAAAGTGAGGAGCGAGTAGGCTACACTGGGACCAACCTCAAGGACATACGGAGTCCAAAGAACTGTTGACACTCTGTGCCCTGCACCAAACAGGGCCTCTCCCGGGAACAGGGCCAAAGCTCAAATTCCACCAGAAGGCAGGGGCGTGGAGAAGGCGCCCTACACTTCCCAACTCTCTCCCCATTTCTGCAGCGGCTCTGGCTCTGAGCTCAGGCCTGGCGGCACCCCGGCCCGAGGGGGCGCTCGCTCTCCCGTACACTGGCCCACAGCAGGCGCCACCTTGTTATGGGGTCTCCGTGGCGGAGGCCAACCCGAGCTCAGGGCTCTCTTTACCAAGACGAGGTCTTCAGCTCCTTCTGCCACGCGAGGTCGCGCTACACTCCCACGCTCCTCCGCTACGGCCACATCGCGAGCCTCCTACAAGCATTCCCTCCCAGATTCTTCCTTCTCCCACCATCTCTGCCCCTCCTTTAGCAAGATGGCGGCGAAGGCACTTCCGGCGTGTGTCCTTACGGGTGCGTCCGGGCGGCTGCTGGAGGTGCCCCGCAGCGGGGGTTCCCGCCGATTTGCTGCAGAGTCTACAGCGGTGATGGCGGGCCGGCAGTTTACATGGAGAGAGGCAGCTCTTCTCCAGTTCCTTCTTGGTGTGAACCTGATAGTGATGCCACCCACACAGGCCCGGAGTCTGCGCTTCGTCACCTTGGTAATGAGAGACGAGGTGGCTAAGGAGCTCGCCAGAGCTGGAAGGGCACAGGCCGGCTGTTCGAGGGAGGGGCGGGGCTTGTGCTGGGGTCGGGATCTGGAGGAGCGGGAGCCGGTTTAGGATGAGACGACTGGCCTGGAGGGTCGAGGGCCCAGTTCGGAATTGATGTGGAGCCCGAGTTATTTTCGTGCAGGCAGGGTGTAACTAATTCCATATCAGGGCATACGTCGGCCAGTCTGTCTTGGGACAGGGATGCTGTAGAACGGTAAAGAGACTCACCTTTAAACCTTTGGTGATCCCTCCCCCTGTCCCTCCCTCCACCCCCGGCATTGTTTCATTTTTCCTTTCCGTTCCCATCTGTACCTTTGGCTCTCTTATGGTCACCAGTGGCGTTGTTTGGCCAAATTAGAATCTCTGGAACCTGTTCAAACTTACTGACTTCTGAGTTGGGGTCTTTTGCAGTGGTCCGAGTTAAGGCTTCCTAGCAGGAGTAAGGCTTCTCTCCCCAACACGGGGCAGAGATGGATTCTGTGTCCCCCCACCGAGGAACCGTCTGACCTGTAGGCAAACCATTTTCTTTCCTCAGCTGTACCGACACGGAGACCGTTCGCCAGTGAAGACATATCCCAAGGATCCCTATCAGGAAGACGAGTGGCCCCAGGGGTTTGGTCAGCTAACCAAGGTGGGTCAGAAGCCAGCCCCCATTCAGGGTGTGCTGTGTAATGAGTGACCTCAAGAGCAGGCTGCAGAACGTAGGGCTCCACCAAACTCTTCATTTCCCATGTGGGTGCTGACTTTGACCTTAACCTTACATTCCTTTGTGTCCAGGACAGGTGCCATATACAGTCAGCCACTTAATAAATGACTTCTGGTCTAGAAGTTACTAATATCTATAGACACATCAATATTCAATAAAACTACTTTTCTGCAATGAAAAAAAAAAATGACTTCTGGGATCAGATTAACCCACTCCTACTTCCAGCCAGGGTAAATTTGTAAAGCAACAGAGCCTAAGCCCTATGGGACGTGTAAGCTGTCCCTTCCCTCTTAACTCTTGAGTTTGCCCACAGGAGGGGATGCAACAGCACTGGGAGCTGGGCCAGGCTCTGCGGCAACGCTACGATGGCTTTCTCAACACCTCTTACCACCGGCAAGAGGTAAGGCTGGGAGCTCCAAGAGGCAAGGGGAATGGAATGTACTGTCCTCACCCTCCATCCTTAGGGAGCCTGGGGCACTCTGGCCTCCTGCCGTGTGTTTTTGGTAACAGCTACAGGACATGACATCTAAGAGCTGTGTAGAACAAAATCCTAGAGGCCGAGTTACCCCTCCTTGACTTGGAAGGGGCACAACTTGGAAGGATGATCAGGCATCCAAGCTCAGACTTTAGGGCCTGGCAAAGTCTTTTCTAATTCTGTGCAGTAACCTAGACTTTCCATCCAAAACACTTATTGAGTACCTACTAAGGGCAAAGTGTTGTGCTAGCACTGGCATGTAGTGGTGTATCACACAGATACAGTCTCTGTCTTCGTGGAGCTTAGAATGTAGTGGGGAAGACGGATGATAAACCACACAGGGCCTAGAGATGAAGGAAGGAGGAGCACATGTAGAGAAGGCATGTGTCAGGGAAGATTGGCAGTGTTCCTTCTCCTTGAAGCCCTCTTCCTAGCTCATGGATGGAGGTGAATGTTCCTTTGGTCACCACTGTCAGCCACGGGCTCTGTGGCTCTCGATATTATTGTTCCCTTGAGAGCCAGCTCTGTCCTGGTCTTGCCCTTCCCCACTGCTTCCTCCTCCCTTGGCACAAGCAATTATCTCTGTTCCTTATTTCCTCTCCCTGATCTCTAAGCCACTTTATTAAGGGGTATGTGTGGGAGCTGTTGGAGACAGCTTCTGGCTTCAAGAACCCTGGTCTAGATAGGGAGACAGGCGTTGCTATAAAAGCAGACAGATAGACCTGACAACCTTACTGACAGCCTTACACTTTGGACTGGGAGGGCATTTGAACTAGAGCCACTACAACAGGAGTTCTTTACAGAGTGGTGACAGCTAGCCGCTACCGGAGTGTTTGGCCCTTTGCCGGGAAGAGGGACAAGGAATATCAGAGATGGGGAGTGGGGGCCATAATATGCTGGGTGACCATCAAGAACAGGTTCAGGTTCTCCCCCTGGGGCCCCACTGAGGGGCCAAAGCTGCCCCACCCCACCCCTACAGGTAAGACTCATGTCATCATCTCTGCAGGTTTATGTGCGAAGCACAGACTTTGACCGCACTCTCATGAGTGCCGAGGCCAACCTGGCTGGACTCTTCCCTCCCAACGAGATGCAGCGCTTCAACCCAAGTATCCCTTGGCAGCCTATCCCTGTCCACACTGTGCCCATCACTGAGGATAGGGTAAGACTGGCCAGCTTCCCTGGAGGTGGTGAGAGGAAGAACTCTGGCCATGGGCCAGCTGATCCTCACCTCCTTCTCGGCCTGTTTTCTCCACTTTGTTCTGCAGCTGCTGAAGTTCCCGTTGGGCCCATGTCCCCGTTATGAGCAGCTGCAGAACGAGACCCAACAGACGCCAGAGTACCAGAATGAGATTATTCAGAATGCAGTGAGTGGGGCTGAGGTGGAGGTCCTCGCACTGTCCTTTTCCCCAGGCCAGGACTCATCCCCTGACCGTTTTTTCATAGCAATTTCTGGATATGGTGGCCAACGAGACAGGGCTTACAGACCTGACACTGGAGACCGTCTGGAATGTCTACGACACACTCTTCTGTGAGGTGAGCCCACTTAGGGTCCCGGTATGACCTCTCATCCCTCGCACCTCAGCAGGCTCAGGTGACCAGGACAGGTGGGACAACATGCCCGGATACCATTCCCACTGGGGAAGCCCAGGCAAGCTGCTGCTTGTGAAACAAGGGAACTTCCCTCACGGGTGAAAAAGAACATCAGAGTGGGAAATGGTTTATTTTCCGTCAGCAGTTCTTGACCCTCTCCACCCAGAACTCTCGTGGTATCCGAGATTCTGCTGAGTCACGCTTTTCGTGCCTGAGCTTCCTTTCCTGTGTCCTGCCGCCATGTCTCCTGGTTCCAGTCCCTCAGCCTCACCTCTCCTCTCCTTTCCCTCCCTTCCCTCCCTCCCTCCCTCCCTCACACACACACAGGCACCTTCCCGCTGGGGAAGAGAGCTGTCCCCGGAGAGGCTCTGGCCTAGGCCTGGGGAGCTAACCTGCCTGCTGCGATACACAGCAAACACACGGGCTGGTCCTGCCGCCCTGGGCCTCTCCCCAGACCATGCAGCGTCTGAGCCGGCTAAAGGACTTCAGCTTCCGCTTCCTCTTCGGGATCTACGAGCAGGCAGAGAAGGCCCGGCTTCAGGGGGGTGAGTGACCAGAGCAGCATGTCACTCCCCTTCTCAGGACCCTACAGCATTAACAACCTGCTCTGGAGGGCTTCTCACACACTTGCCTCGCCCCCCATAGTCCTATCTGCCCATTCAAAACCAGACCTCCCATTAGTCACCGAAGCCTTCCCCAGTTCCTTTGTCACTGTATGATTGACCACAGTCAGGTCTGTGTGCTTCTTTCCTGCCACTCATCTTCTTAAGTGTCACTCCTGTCAGGAGACTCTCTGTGCTCTTAAATGAATACCTACCTTTGGAGACCCACCAGGGAACACTTTGCAAGAAGGCTGAGAATAATACATATGCCAGTTTCCTGGTCTGAGCACCCAAGGGAGGGTGTCAAACCTTCCTGACGTCTCTGTAGTTTTCAGAGCCTGCATGTGGCAAAGCTCCTGTATTTGCCACCATCCTCTGGGTTCTGAAGCAATCTTAAGTTTACATCTCTTCCAAACTGGAGTAACTCTTCAGACATGGGCAGGGCCTCATAGCTCACTTATAAACGGGCAGGTCCCTCTATCTGTGTGGAAATGTACATACCTTGTTTTATCTTGCTTCTGTCTGTAAATTTGAAAGTTCTTAGAGAACAGGGGTGCCGGACAGTTTCCTGCGTGGTTCCCACGCACCTAGAGAGTTCCCTGTGCAGGAGATCAGACCCAGGACCAGCAGAGGGCGAAGGGGCTCAGATAGGTCTGATCAGAAGACGGGGGGTAGCTGGGGTCACTGACAAGAGGATCTCTTCTCCCGCAGGAGTCCTGCTGGCTCAGATACGGAAGAACCTGACCCTCATGGCAGCCTCCTCCCAGCTCCCTAAGCTGCTGGTTTACTCTGCGGTAAGCTTCCACAGTCCCCAGCGTGCGAACATCAGCCAAGGAGCTGGCTCTTTCCTCTGTCCGGTGGCTGGGCGGAGGGTGGGGGAGTTGGTGAATAGTGCTGACAGGGAGCACTCTCTTACAGCACGACACCACCCTGGTCGCCCTGCAAATGGCACTGGATGTCTACAATGGGGAACAAGCCCCCTATGCCTCCTGCCACATCTTTGAGCTGTACCAGGAAGATAATGGGTGAGTGGAGCTACCAGTCTGCCCTCCGGAGGGGCAACTGCGTGGAGGCGGTGGGCAGCCCAAGCACTTGGTTAAAAGGCCCGCTGAGCAGCTTCCGTCGCCTCGCCTATCAACCCTCAGGAATTTCTCGGTGGAGATGTACTTTCGGAATGAGAGCAACAAGGCTCCCTGGCCACTGATCCTGCCTGGCTGCCCTCACCGCTGCCCACTGCAGGATTTCCTTCACCTCACAGAGCCCGTCGTGCCCAAGGATTGGCAGCAAGAATGCCAGCTGGTGAGCGGGCCTGCAGACACAGGTGAGCGGCTTCCTGGCTCTGCTAGTGATGTCCCAGAACAACCTTTTCCCGCCCGCCGGTCTCCCGAGAGCTGCTGCCCTTCCAGCCATCTCCCTGGATTTCCCGAGACCCACCCTGACACTGTTGCTCACCTTCTCTCCACTCCTCACTCTTCTCAGATCACTGAGAAAATAACAGTAGCCCTGAGAGCCTGGGCTCGTCCTGCAAGCAGCAGATCTTCCAGCTTACTTGCTGGTCTAAGCTGCTACCTGAGGCCAGCCTCTCCACTTGCACCACTCCCAGGTCCGTCTCTTCTCACCTCCCCAGAGACTTCTGGAGCCTCAGTGTTTCCTCTCTACTGGGTCAGTCCCATCTTGAGAGCCTAACCACAAGACCTCTCAGGGCCCCATCTTCCTCAGGCCACCACTGTGTCTCTCTGTTCCCTGTGAAAGTGGAATCCTTCTAGTTCGCTTTTTCAGTGCCTGTTCTGTCAGACTCCCGAGAGATAGGCTTGTGTCACCTTCCACACCAGTGAAGCCACTTTTGTAAAGGACCTCGTCTTACCAAAGCCAGTGGCCAATCCTTAGCTTCTCTCATCTCTCAGGGGCATGATGTAATTGGTCAGTCCTTCCTCAGACACTTTCTTGGCTTCTCTGCTTTTTCTTTTGACTTACAGGTAGCTTCCTTACTGGCTTTTCTCCTGACTAACCAATGGATGGCCCAGGACTCATCCTGGCCCTTCCCCATGTGTACACACTCCAGGGCAATCCCATCCAACCTCATGGCTTTTTTATTTTTTTAATGTTTTTATTTATTTCTGAGAGAGAGAGAGAGAGAGAAAAAGACAGTGTGAGCAGGGGAGGGTCAGAGAGAGAGGGAGACACAGAATCTGAAGCAGGCTCCAGGATCTGAGCAAGCTGTCAGCACAGAGCCCGATGCGGGGCTCGAACCCACGAACCGTGAGATCATGACCTGAGCTGAAGTGGGACGCTTAACCGACTGAGCCACCCAGGCGCCCCCAACCTCATGGTTTTATATAGCAACTCCATGCAAAGTTCTAGCCTTTTATGGCTCAGATTCATGACCTTTTCTCTGAGCTATAGATTCACATATCTGACTGCTGATTGGCGGTCTCTCCGTGGAGGTCAGCTAGAACATCTCAAAGCTGATATGTCTGAAACCAAACACTCTTACCCCTAAATTCACTCTTCCTCCAGTCTTGCCCATCTTAGCAAATGCCGCATTAGTCACCGAGTTGCGCAGTGAGTGTAACCCTAGGAGTCATCTTGAATACCCTCTTTCTCAGACCCCATATCCAGTGCACTAGCGGATCCTATCAGCTCAACCTTTAAAATACATTCTCTTGCCTCCCTGGTCCAATCCACTATCATCTCTTGCCTGGACTAATGAAAAGCTTCCCACTGTTCTGATTCTCTTCTTGTCTTTATTAGTGTCTCAGCACCAGAGTTAACTTTTTAAATACATATTTTATTTATTTATTTTGAAAAAGAGAGCAGGGGAGGAGCAGAGAGAGAGAAGGAGAGAGAGAATCCCAAGCAGGCTCCTCGCTGTCAGTGCAGAGCCTGACTCAGGGCTCAAGCCCACAAACCGTGAGATCACAATCTGAGCTGAAACGAGGGGTCAGACTCTTAATAGACTGAGCCACCAAGGTGTCCCAAGTTAATTTTTAAAAAAAAATAAATCAGTTGACATCACTACCCTTCTCAGAATCTGCCAGTGGGTTCTTATGACATTTGGAACAAAATCCAAGTTCTTTCTTATGGTCTTCTAAGCCCTTCTTGGTCTGATCCTCAGTGCTGATCTCCTCCTTGCCCCTCTCTCTGCTATAGTGATATTAACTTTCCAGCTGATCCTAGAATTTGCCAAGCTTACTTCCACATCAGGGCCTTTTGTATTTACTTCTTGTCTACTCACCCCCGCTGCTCCTGCCCCTACCTTCCCGTATCTGAGTGTCTCAGGGCCTCCATGTCTCTGGTCAAATTGTCATTTCCTCAGTGATCCGTTCCCTGACTGACCTACCTTTCCATCTTTTTCCTCTTAGTTTGGTTTGTTTTTCTTTATACCATTTGTCACTGACCTGGGTACATCCCCATTGTAAGAAGAGCACCTGGTATATGGTAGACAATCAAATATTTGTTGGATGAACACTGACATGACCTTTCCCCCTTCTCCCCAACCCATGCTCAGAGGTGATCGTGGCCTTGGCTGTATGCGGCTCCATCCTCTTCCTTCTCATAGTGCTGCTCCTCACCGTCCTCTTCCGGATGCAGGCCCGGCCTCCTGGCTACCGCCATGTTGCAGACGGGGAGGATCATGCCTGACAACCACTCAGCCCCCTTCCCTCTGCCTCCTAGGGGAGGTGGGCTGGGCCCTTGCTCCTGACTGTTGCTGCTCCCCAGCCCATGGACAGGAGACCCTGGGTTGGCCTCCCTCTGATTACTTCAACCTAGATGAACAAATAGGGCTTGGCTTGGCCCATGGCACCTGTCACTCAGCATTCATGTGCCTCCTGTTTACCAAGTACTATGTCGGACTTTGGCTTTCTCCAAACAAGAGAACTCCATCATGCTTCCGAAGGACTAGAAGTGTAGACAAGTATTCAAGTTTCACTCAGGACCTGGGATTGAAAACCTGAAGGAGTTGGTGCTTGATCTGCCTTGCCCCTGCCAATCAAGTCTTGCTTTCTCTTCCAGCATGGAGTCTTTGGCAAATGGTTCAGAGGACACAGTCTTGCCTCTTAGTGGGAAAAACTGCACAACATTGGGGGCACAAACACTGGTCACTAAGGAGCAGGAGCCAGATCACCCAAAGGCCAGTCAGCCAACTTTTCCTTTGTCCCCCTGAAGCCACCATTAGAGTCAGACATAATGCTTCAGGTATCTTGGTCACCCTGTGGTTGGAGCAGGTCAGAAGGGTGTTGGTACTGGGGTTTGGGGGCGGGGGGAGGGGGGTGCGTTGTACAGTTGTGACACTACTATCCCAGTCAGCTAGGCTGGGGTCTCCAGGGACCAGAGGTAACTGTAGGTTGTAAGCTGGACAGCTGTGTCTGTGGTCTGTGGCCCAGAATAGGGCTAAGGTGGCTTACAGAGAATGAAAGTTTTAGACTCTTAGTGCTGTTTCTATGCCTTTTCTTTGTTTTGGGGGACCCAAGGAGCCCTTTGACCAGGTCAGTGCTGGAAGATCCACTCAGAAGCTCAATTGGGTATGGTTTTATTGGCCATGTCAATAGTGAGCACATACTGAAAACCACTACCTGATCACTCTGCCACTGCACGTCAAAGAAAAGTACCTTGGCTCCAGGCCAGATAATAGCAAGGATCCTTGGGGCACCTGAGGCCCCAACTCTGGAGAAGTTTCTGGAGCTAAGTCCAGAGCAGTAACATGCCAGTGTCCCAGTCCCACAGTGTCCCATGTCACAGTGTCCCTGCTCCAACCCTAAGACTTGGATACCTTTGGCCCTTTAACACATAGCCGCCTCTTCTCACAGGATTTGTTCTCAGGTGACTCCAAGCCCTTGCTTGGCCCACACCTTCATTAATGTGTCTCATTTCCGCATCCCAGCTTCCTGGCTCCAAATGAGAATGTGATAACCTAGGAGGAGTGAGACCAGTCTGACTTGCACCTTCCGTTATCAGTCTCTGAGGACTTGGGGTTGGCCCAGGGAGCCTAGGACTTGGGAAGGAAATACCAGGAAACTGGACAGCAGCCAAGCATTGCCATGACCAAGAGAAAGCAAGAGGCATGGAGGGCCCAGGCCAAAGAGTCCATGGTGTCCTGGTAGTCTACTGACTCCTGCCCTGGGGTGACTGGCAGAGTTAAGCTGAGGACAGCCTGCACTCAACCTTGGGGAGTAGGGCAGGGCTTGGCCAGTCTGAGACACAGCCTACTTCACTCACCCATCACAGAGGCCAGCGTGTCCCCCATGGGATTGAACTCATTGAGCTGCAGAGACAAGGGCATAAACATGAGGAGGGGTTGAGGTAGTGGAAGAAAGGCACATGAGGACAAATTTCTCATCATTTTTGGTCAATAAAATAGGTTGACTCCCTGCTTCCTCCCATCCTTATTTGAGGGCCCAAACCTCACCGAAATGATACCAGAAGATTCTGGGTCATAGAGCTGATACATCATCTTCCCTGAGCTTCCGTCAAATACATCAATCGTCCTTAATTCATGGGGGGTACAACTTTTGAAATTAGGATCTGGGTATCGGCCCACGACAATGAGGTTGTACCGAGGATGCCAGGTTGCCTAGGAGACGGAGAGTTGTCACGAGAGTAAATGCAGAGCGCTATCAAGAGGGACATCAAAAGTATTTTTTTTTTTTTTTTTTTTTTTTTGCCACTAACAGTTGTAAATACAGTTGCCAGCAGTTTAATAATGGAGATAAGACCCATGTGAAACTATTACATGTGCATCTATCGTCTCAAACTGGCCTCTCTGGACCTTGGGACACTTTCAGGCCTTCTTTCTCTTTTGCATTTCCTGAGATCATACCAACTGATCAATGTTTTAACATCAGCTTGACCCAGACATTAACCAAAGAGGTAAGCCTACAACAAAGCAAAAAGTCTTGTAACCAAAACCCAAATAGCACGTAAGTTCTGAAGTTATCTCACTACTGTGCCTCCTCCATCAACGTGAACGACAAAGAGTTGAGCAGGAGATGGCTAGTGGCTAGTTCCTTTCCAAGGGAAGGAAACCTATGTTCCCCGGGCTACCCCACTCAAAACAGGTCTGGAAGTTAGTTGGAATGACAGAATCAGATGGGGGTTTTCCTGAGATCTCAAATTTGGAAGGAGGAAAGACCTAGTTAGCGGGAAGGACAAAGTGGTACATGCCATGGCTTGGATAGAAGTCACAAGTCCACCTGGGAAGCTAGAAATTGGCCTGGCTGGTTACAAAGTGGGAGATGACACATGGATCAATGGGAACCAGCCAGTGAAGAACGCTTGTTCTTAAGAGCTTGGGTTGGATTTGAGGTACGCAGGAGCCTCCCTGGTATCCCTAATATCAGCACTGTTTACGTAGTACTTACCAGGCACTGGGGAATGTGCTTTAGGTACACTGATTCTTCCAACAACCCTATCAGTCAGATACTATTATTCCCTTTTCAGAGATGAGGAAACCGAGATCCAAAATCCAGGCAGCTTGCCCAGGGATTCTAACCGGAGGTTGTCGGCCTGCCTGAAGCTGGTGCCCCCAACACTATTCTGTCTTGACGAAAGAAGTACAGGCATGAAACCTGGAGGTCTGAAGAAGGGCTGTGGTTCTAAAAAAGAACATAAAGCAGGAGAGCAGAGGAATGGGCAGAAAGGACTCAGAAGACTTAAAGACCATAAGCCTTGGGGGTTGAGACAGAAGTCATTAGTGAGGCTGAGGTCAGCAGGTAACTGCTGGCAGTTTGAGGGCAGCACAGCAGGGAGATAGGGTGAACTGAAAGAAAACAACAGGAAAAGAGCTTATGGGAGACAGAACCCAGCAAAGTGGGACTGTAAAAGGGGGACAGAAGGAGCAGAGAGAGAGCAAGAGAGAGCGCGCGCCAGGGGAGAACAGACTGTGGGTGCAGGATGAGATCTGGGATTAGGGATTCCAGATCTGGCCTTTCCCTACCTCGGGCAGACCCAGTCTGCCCCCTGTCACAGCTCCCTGTCTTCATCACTTACCTTGATCGGCGTCAGGTGCTGGAAGTGGCGGTGAGGGTGTGGGATCAGGCTCGGGGGGCAGTCCCACTGGGAGGCCGAGTAAACCCGGAGCTCACTCTTCTGGTCAGTGGTCAGGAGCTGGGCCCCGTCAGGACTGAAACAAGCTGGCGAGTGAAAAGCCCCAGAACTGAAGGACCCACAGGGCGCCTGTCCTGGCTGGTACAGCCCTTCTCCTGGAGGGTGCCCTCTCCCCCACTCCTCTCTAGACCCCGGTGGAAGGGAGGAGGTGAATCTGGACTGTGAAAAAAATCATTCTAGAAACTTAGCAGCTGTTGGGGACCGCTAGTTTCAGAAAGTTTCCAAGATTATCAACTTGGTTGATGCTATCAGGGTAGAGGTTTGGCCTAGCAGCTTCTAAATGTTGAGGGAAGACCCCAGAGACGGTTGGGTAGGCCCGGTGTGCAGGAAGGATGAGGTCTGGTATATCACACCTGCGTTGACAGGATGGCTATGCAGCAGCGTGTGGAGGCAGCTGGACTTCCCTTTAACCTGGCGCAGGTCCCAGATTTTCACTGTTTGGTCTACAGAGGCTGTGGCCAGGAGCCAATCACAGCATGGGTTCAGGGCCACATGGGTCACTTTCTTTTTGTGCATTCTCAGATTCCAAAGCTGCAGAGAAGGGCTTGGTTCAGGTGGGGTGCGGGGAGGCTGGGGGGTAAGGGAAAGAAAGGGAAGACCGGGGCTCCAAAGAACGCACCTCCCTGCCGTCCATGTTCAGCAGAATCACGTGTCCCACATTGTCGCCTGTGACCACCATTCGGCTTCTGGCAGACACATCCAGGCTGCAAAACCAGATGCTGGAGGGAGAGACTGTGCTGTAAGATTCTTGGGGACAAAGGCAAGGGCCATTTATTAATCCGTTAGTGCAACGTCTAACGGATAGTAGACGTCCAGCCAGTATTTATTGAATAAATGAGTGACTGTCTTGCCACAGACTCCCAGCAAGGACCACTCCGACTTGTCTACCATTAGACAGAGGGTATGGGGGTGATGGGGCTCAGAAACCTGTCCAGTTACTGCCGGGGCCAGGATCCTCAGCTGGTAGGAGTCTCTAAGCAGCCATCCCTCAGAACATTAGGCAAGTCCTCAGGCCAACCTGCCCCCTTATAGCCCTGGGTTCTGAGGAAGATATGTTTATCGCTTCCTCTCTTCACTCTCTACCCTTTGGGCCAAAGGAGACGACAAACCAAACAGGGACTGCCAGGCTCCTTTTCTTTCAGGAAAGAACTTCTGCCCCCTTCTGAGCATTTAGGGGAAAAAGCATACACAATTTTAGGAGCTCTGTCTTGCTCTTTTGCCCTTCAGACTACTTGAGGACAAAGGATTGGGACTGCTTCAGGGATCCTAATGCCCAGCCAGGAGACGTCAGATTCCCATTTTCCCCTCAAACACTCAAATCCTTGCTACAGTGAATTTTGAATCCCTACAAATCTCTTTCAGAGGGAAGGTTTCTTGTGGAAGAATAACATGGAGCTGAGTCTATCCCAGGACCTGCCCTGATTGCTTCGTATTTCTTACCTCTGTGGGGCAGTCCAGGATAATGTCCAGTGCTAGTTAGACCCCCACACCCTTGATTCCTTAGAGAACAGTCACAGTCGTGACTCTGGCTAGAAATCAGACTGACGAGTATTTTGTAATTTCTCCAGCTACTTGCTCTTGGGGAGTCCAAAGTGCTTTACGGACAAGATTCTATCCCTTTAAGCTTCTGTCAAGGAAGTGGTTGGGTCATTACAACTCTGGGATGTAGAGAATGAAATGGCTTTCTAGGCCAATGCCATGTTAACTATTAAGAATCAAGGTCTAGTCTAACATAGGAATGCCTTACAGGAAAGCCAAAGCCCTTCCCTCACTGAGAAGAGCTGAGGTTCTAGAACACCTCATCAAAGCAGTAACCCACGTGGAACAGAGAAGGAGCAGCTACAGAAAGTCTCAGAAAGAGAGGGAGGGGTGGAAAGTGGCTGCCACCTTGCCAGTCTTCCCCATGCCAGGACTGGGTAACACAAACGAGATCCGGATGCTCTCACCAGAACTATGCTGAGAGCCTTAGAAGCCCTTTCCCTCCTAGTGAAGCCACTCACTTGCAGGTGTCTGAGCTGGTAAACACTCGGAGCGTGTTGCCTTTAAAGTCTTGAAGCCTAGTTGTTCCCTCCATTGAGGAGGTGAAAAACTGGTTGGTATCAAGAGGGTTAAACTTCAGCCCAGTGACGCTCCCTCCAGCTCCGATCTAACACAAGGAAGAGAAAAGCCAGTGAGCGAAGATGGCCCAGGAGGAGGACGAGGCCCGGGTGCACGGAGTCTGCTGACCAGCCAGCCAGTCAGGCAACACGTGCGGCCAGGCCAGCCGAGAGGCCTGGACGCAGGCATGCGCTCTGTGGGACTCTTCGTTACTTAAGGTTTTAGTTTTAATTGAATTTAAAAAATTGGGGCGCCTGGGTGGCTTAGTTGGTTAAGCGTCCGACTTTCGCTTAGGTCATGATCTCGCGGTTCGTGGGTTCGAGCCCCGTGTCGGGCTCTGTGCTGACTGCCAGCTCAGAGCCTGGAGCCTGTTTCGGAGTCTGTGACTCCCTCTCTCTCTGACCCTCCCCTGCTCACGCTGTCCCTCTCTCTATCTCCTAGAAATAAATAAAAACATTAAAAAAAAATTAACACACAGTACACTTGGTTGTTTTTAGTACACATTTCTATGAATGTGAAAACACAAGAGTATAGATGTGAATAACCACCACCCCAATCAGGAGGTGGAACAGTACCATCCCCTCAAAAAACTCCCTTGTGTTCTCCCCTCGTGGTCACACCCCTTCTCCACCTGTCACCCCTCGGCTACTGTGGATCTGTTCTCCATCACTATGCTGTGGTTTTGCCTTTAATAGACTGTCGTATAAATGAATCATACAGTATGCATCCTTCTGAGACTGGCTTCTTTCATCTCACCCACCATAATACCCCTGAGATGTACCCAAGTTACAGTGTGTACCCAGAGCTCATTCCATTTTACTGCCAAGCATTCCATTATGTGAATGTGTCATAGTTTGTTTATTGCCCAGTGCTCTTTAGAAGAGCATCAGCTCAGAACAGTGCCTGGGTTAGGAGTGCAGAGTCAGATCTGAGCTCCTTCCTATTTTTCCAGATATCCCAGACAACGATGAAGAAAATGACCATGATAACATCAAAAAACACAACCTTATTAAGTGCTTCTTATGTATCAGGCAGTTTTGAGAACTTTACATCTTCAAGAGCTCCTCTCTACTTCTTAAGCCACCGCTATCCCAGCCTCACAGATCCCTACAAGGCCTCTTACACAACATCCACTTGGCTCACTCAGCATGCTAACTGGCATATCCCATCTCCTCTATAAAGGTGCCAATGGTCTGCCAAACCCTTGCTTCAGTGATAGTTTTCCGTTCCCAACAGTTGAGTCCTGTGCTCACCAAGGCTTCACTGTGTTTGTTCTTCTTCTTTTTTTTTTTTTTTAAATATTTATTTATTTTGAGAGAGAGAGAACAATGCATGCAGGGGAGAGACAGAGAGGGAGGAAAAGAGAGAATCCCAACCAGGCTCCACACTCGCTGCCAGCGCAGAGCCCGACGCGGGGCTCAATCTCTCGAACCGTGAGATCATGACCTAAGCTGAAATCAAGAGTCAGATGCTTAGCCGAAGGAGCCACCCAGATGCCCCCAAAATATATGTCTTTAAAAAAGTTTCTGAAGTCAATGGAGAGCTATCAAGGCATCAGGGACTTGAAGACCAACATCCCAGAGAAAGGAGAAGCAGAAAGGTAGACCTGACATATGGATGCTGCTTTTCCCCTTGAAGTCTATGCAGATTAGAAGGCTATGGTTTTGAAGCAGAGAAACCAAAGTGCAGAGAAGCTGATATGAAAGTGGCAGGTGGCTTCAAGGCTGAGAAGCTGGGCTGTGGTTTTGCCAGTCTCACACGGCATGAGAGGCAGAACTGGGGTTCACATTTGCCAAGGAGGAGAAGTCTTGGAAAAAAAAAATCCAGGTTTTAGTTAGGATCCCTGACACACTTAAAATAAGAGCAAACTAGAAACAGGGACCCGCACAAAACCTGAAGTCTGATTCAAATAATTTCAAACTCATTGGATTAAGATGATCTGATTCCACCCTACCTGCCTGTCAGAGGGGAAAGAAAATTAATTGTCTCTGGAAGAAAACACTACCCAAAACTAGAAAGTATCTCTACAAGTTTTCATATGCAATATTTGGCATTAAATCTAAAATCATCCAGCATATCAGACGATAAGGCCAAATACACAAAAACTGAGAGGAAAGAACAACATTTAAGAGACCAGGAGATACAGATATTGGAGCTGTTACATACAGGATTTAAATAATTGTGATTGGACACCTGGGGGGGTCAGTCGGTGGAACATCCGACTCTTGATCTCGGGGTCATGAGTTCAAGCCTGACATTGGGTATGGACGCTATTTAAATACATAGGTACATACATATATACATACATAAAATAATTGTGATTAAAATACATTTTAAAAACAGACCTAATTTTAAAATGGACAAAGGATTTGAACAGACATTTTTCCAAAGACATGCAAATGGCCATGAGCACATGAAAAGATGCTCAACATCATTAGTCATCATGAGATACTATTTCACACCCACTAGGATGGCTATAATAAAATTGATAGACAATTAAGGCACCTGGGTGGCTCAGCTGGTTAAGCATCCGACTCATGATTTCAGCTCAGGTCATGATCTCACAGTTTGTGAGATCAAGCTCCACATCAGGCTTTGCGCTAACAATGCGGAGCCTGCTTGGGATTCTCTTTCTCCCTTTCTCTCTGCCCCTCCAGTGCTCATGCTCTCTCTCTCAAAGTAAATAAACATTTAAAAAAATGATAGACAATTACAGGTGGTGAAAAGACAGCCCATGAAATGAGAGAAAATATTTGCACACTATACCTGATAGGAAGTTAATATAAAAAAATATATAAAGAACTTGGGGCGCCTGGGTGGCTTAGTCGGTTAAGCGTCCGACTTTCACTTAGGTCATGACCTCGCGGGTTCGTGGGTTCGAGCCCCGCGTCGGGCTCTGTGCTGACTGCCAGCTCAGAGCCTGGAGCCTGTTTCTGTCTGTGACTCCCTCTCTCTCTGACCCTCCCCTGCTCACGCTGTCTCTCTCTCTCTCCTAGAAATAAATTAAAAAAAAAAAACATTTAAAAAAAATATAAAGAACTCTATAGCAAAAAACCAAAAACCTCCCCAAAAAACCTAGTTTAAAAAAGAGCAAAGGATGTAAATAGACATTTCTCCAAAGAAGACATACAATGGCTAACAGGTATATGCAAAGGTGCTCAACATCACTAATCTTGACATAAGGGAAATGCAAATCAAAACTACAAAGAACTATCACCTTACGGTTGTTAGAATGGCTATTATCAGGGGTGCCTGGGTGGCTCAGCTGGTTAAGCCCCGACTTCATCTCAGGTCATGATCTCATGGCTTGTGAGTTCGAGCCCTGCATCGGGCTCTGTGCTGACAGCTCAGAGCCTGGAGCCTGCTTCAGATTCTGGATCTCCTTCCCTCTCTGCCCCTCCCCAACTCACTCTCTCTCTCTCTCAAATAAATAAATAAATAAATAAACACTTAAAAAAAAAAGAATGCTACATCGAAACAACAAAAGATAACAGGTACCAGCAAGGGTGTGGAGAAAAAGGTACTCTTGTACACTGTTGATGGGAATGTAAATTGGTAGAGGCACTGCAGAAAACAGTATGGGGGTTCCTCAGAAAATTTAGAACTACCATATGATTCAGTAATCCCACTTCTGGGTAGATATCCACAGGAAATGAAATAAGCTTCTCAAAGTGTTATCTTCCTTCCTGTGTTCACTGCAGCACTATTCATAGTAGCCAAGATAGGAAAACAACTTCAATGTTTGTAGACAGATGAAGAGATACAGAAAATGTGGTATGTATATATAATGGAATATTATTGAGCCTTTAAAAAGAAGGAAATCCTGCCTTTGTGACAACCAGGATGAACCAGAGGATGCCATGCTAAGTGAAATAAGTTAGACACAGAAAGACAAATACTGAATGATCTTACTTACATGTGAACCTGAAAGAGGTGGAACTCCAAAAAGCTGAGAGCAGAATGGTGGTTGCCTAGGAACTTGGGGGTGGAGGAGATGTTGATCAAAGGTACAAAGTGTCAATTATGCAGGATGAGTAAGTTCTGGAGATCTAATGGACAGCATGGCAACTAAAGTTAGTAACAGTGTATTATATATTTGAAATTTACTAAGAGAGTTGATCTTAAATGTTCTCAGCTCACAGCATGAACACAAGGTAATACGTGAGGTGATGAATTAGCTTGACCATGGTAATCATTTGCAAGTTCACACCTGTTAACACTTCACACTGTACACCTTAAATATGTACAACTTTTATTTGTCATTTGTACCTCAATAAAGCTGGAAAAAAAACCAAGTGTTGTTAAGAATGTGGAGAAGTTGAAGCCCTCCTACACTGTTGGTGGGAATGTGAAATGGAGAAGTCGCTCTGGAAAAGTGTTTGGCAGTTCCTCAAAAACTTAAACATAAAGTTACTATATGTCCCAGCAATTCCACTCCTAGGCATATACCCAAGAGAAATGAATAAGCATCTTCACATGAAAACTTGTACACAAATATTCATAGAAGCATTATCCATAAAAAAAGGTGGCTAAAAATCAATGACTTAAACATCCATCTCAAGAAGGTCAAAGTAACAGGAAAATAAAGTAGGAAACTGAATAGAAATTAATAAAACAGAACTATACTATGGGAGAATTAAAAAACAAAAGTTGGTTCAATGAAAAGACTATTAAAATTGATAAATCCATGGTGAGACTGACCAAACGGAAGTCACAAATAACCAATGTAATAGATCAAAAAAGGGACATCAGTATAAATCTTAGACATTTTAAACAATAATAAGAGGACATAATAAACAATCTAATGGCAATCAATTTGAAAACTTAGATGAAATGGAGAAACTCCTAGAATTTGCTAAACTGACAGAAATTGAAAGAGAAAATCAGAATAGACTGATTGAAGACATTGTATTCACAACTAAAATCTTTCTTGCAAAGTAAATTCCAGATCCTGGTAGCTTCACTGTTGAATATACTAAGCATTGAAGGAAGAAATAATATCAGGTTTTTTTTTTTAACTTTGTTTTCCAACTATCTCAAACTCTTAGAAAAGTTGCAAGAATAGCACAAAGAACTGCTTTTCTGGAAGCATTTGATGATAAATTGCCAGCATGATATCCAATCACCCTCAATACTCTAGTGCGTATTTCCTACAAGAACATTCTATGTAACCACAATAAGACCATCAAAACTTAGGGGGTATCTAAAGCAGTTAGAACTCATTGAAACAGAAAGCATAGTTGTGGTTGCCAAGGGCTGTGGGAAGGAGAAAATAAGGAACTTATCCAATGGGTATATGGTTTCAGTTTTAGACAATGAAAAAGTTCTAGAGTTCTGTTGAGTGTAGAGATTACTTTAAAAAAAAGAAACTTTTGGGGTGCCTGTCTGGCTCAGTCAGTTAAGCATCCAACTCTTGGTTTCAGCTTGGATCGTGATCTCCCAGTTCATGGGTTCGAGCCCCACATAGGGCCCTGCAATGACTGTGTGGAGCCTGCTTAGGATTCTGTCTCTGTCCCTCTCTCTCTGCCTTTCCTGCATTTCTCACTAAAAATTAAGTAAACTTTAAAAATTTTTTAAAAATGAAATAAACTTTTAAAAACTGGTTAATTTTATGTGTATTTTACCACAATAGAAAGTAGAAGAAACCATGCTTAATGATAAAATATAAGTCTTCTATGATCAAGAATAAGACAAGCATGTCTGCTAGAGTCAATATTCAATAATGTACTAGAATAAGACAATGGAATAAGGCAAACAAGAAGTATAAGAATAGTAAAGAAAGAAATCAAACTCTTGTGATTTGTAGGTGACATGATTGTGTAGGAGAGAAATTTTAAATCCTCAGATAAACTATTAAAATTAAGTGTGAATTTCTGTTCCCAACCATGATGCAGTGTCCGAAAACAGATATATCCTTCTGTCTTAAACAACTAAGAAAATGGACAATAAAAATGAAATAGCTTTTCAGAGACTGGAGAGCAGGCAGCACAAGATAGGAGGGAAAGAAAAGAGATAGCCCTGCAATTGTCCCAGCTTAGTGCTTAGAGAGAGTACCCAGGCAGCGAGACAGGAAGGGAGGACACACACATACAGCCTAGGAATCTCACTGAGTTAGGAAGACAGAATTTTAGGAAAGCCAACATAGCAAGAATTTGTGGGCAAAATGCTGGGGAGGAGACACACAGAGGGCACATTCTGGAGATTTTCGCAAGGGTCCCCTCAAGTCTTTTGGGTAAGTATTAATGTATAAATGGGGATGAGGAAACTACCCAAGGCTGAGAGGGGAGTGGGGAGAAACACCATAAATAAATAGGGGAGAATCCTCACAATAGTCTGTATTCTCACCATCTAGAATGAAAAGACTTAAAACACAGAACATGGAGTCTTCAGAAGAGTACTCCTCAGGGTGAGGCCAACCTATACCTAGACTATAGGCTGCTTTAAACCCATGCTAACTGAGGTAGATTAAATAATGGTCCCCAAGATGTCCATGCCCTAATCCACAGACCCTATGAATAATACCCTAGATGACAAAAGGGATTGTGCATATGTGGTTAAGTTAAGGATATTGAGATGGGGAGATTATTTTGGATTGTTTGGGTGGGATTGGTATAATCAAAATCAAAATGGTCTTTATAAGAGGAACACGGGGGTGTGTGTGTCAGAGTCAGAAAAGAAGGCAATGTGATGACAGAGTAGAAATCACAGTCGTGCACTTTGAAGATGGAAGCAGCAGCCATGGCCCAGGAGTTCAGATGGCCACAAGAGGCTGTAAAAAGCAAAGACACAGATTCTCCCCTCAGAAACTTGAGAAAGAACCAGCCTTGCCAACACATTCACCTTTGTCTAGAAAAATGATTTCAGATTTCTGACCTTCAGAACTGTAAGAGAATAAAATTGTGTTGTTTTAAGATACCAAAACTGTGGTAATTTGTTATAGAGGCAATAGGAAACTAATATAGTGACCATATTAACAAAGCTTAAAAGCAAGCCTTAAAGGTATCAAACTGATTATAAGTAACTGCATCCCAGAACAAAGCCCAACCATATTTAAAAGAATACAACAAAATACAACATCCAACAATGTAAAATTGACAATGTCTGGCATCCAATGAGAAATTACTAGGCATGCACAGAAGCAGGAAAGTAGAACTCATAACTAGAAAACTCAATGAATACAAACACCCTCAGAAGTGACACAGATAGAAAAAAAAAGAAGTGACACAGATGATAGAATTAAGCAAAAATATTGAAACAAGCATTATAAACATACTCTATATGGTCAAGAAAATTAGAAGGAGTAATGAACATGAAAAAAGAAATGGAAGATATTTTAAAAGGCCTAATTTAAGCTTCTAGAGATGATATACAGTATCTGAAAAGAAAAATACATTGGATGGGATTAATAGCAGATTAGATAATATAGAAGAAGTTGAGGTAACGTATAGGAGGATTAGGAGGAACTTGACGGAGGAACAAGGGGGAGAAGAAGGGCGGAAATGGTGGGGGAAAGGGAGAGAGGCAAACCATGAGAGACTCTTGAATGCTGACAAAAACTGAGGACTGATGGATGTGGGGGGGAGGGGGGGATGGGCATGGAGGAGGGCACTTTGGGGATGAGCACTGAGTGTTATGTAGAAACTAATTTGACAATAAACTATTTGTAAAAAAAAAAAAAAAAAAAAGAAGTTGCGGTATACAATAGAAGCTATGCAAAATAAAATGAGGGGGAGGGGATTAAAAAATAGTGTTTATCAGTGACCTGCAGGATAATACCTAGTAGCCTAACATGTATGTAATTAGAGTCCGAGAAAAAAAAAGGAAGGGAGAAACTATTTGAAGAAATGATAACCTAAAATTTTCCGAATTTGATGACAAACCTATAGATCCAAGAAGTTCAGTGAACCCCCAACAGGAAAAACATATAGAAAAACACACCAAGCAAATCACAATCATTTTTATTTTTATTTTTAATGTTCACTTGTTTATTTTGAGAAAGAGAGAGTATGTGTGAACAGGGTAGGGGCAGAGTGAGAGAATCCCAAGCAGGCTCCATGCTCAGCACAGAGGCCGACACAGGGCTTGATCTCACAAACTGTGAGATCATGACCTCAGCTGAAATCAAGAGTCGATGCTTAACTGACTGAGCCATCCAGGCACCCCCACGATTCTTTTTCTTTAATTTTGTAAGTGTATTTATTTATTTTGAGAGAGAGAGTGTGTGTGCAAGCAGGGGAGGGGCAAAGAGAGAATCCCAAGCAGGCTCCGTGCTCTCAGCTCAGAGCTCGACGTGGGACTCTAACTCACAAAATGCAAGATCATGACCTGAGCCAAAACCAAGTCAGAAGCTTAACTGACTGAGCCACCCAGCACCCCTGCCCACCATCATTTTTAAAGCAGCCAGAAGAAAAAAAAAAAGAAAACTCATGTAAAGAATAACATAAGAATGAGAACTTTGCATCCAAAATCATCACCAAAATTATTAAAAAGCAAGTTTAATGATTGTAAAAATTGTAAAAGCAAGAAAACAAAGACAAAAACAAAACAAAAACCTGTATACCTAGAATTCTATACCCAGCAAAGATGTGCCCCCCAAAACAGACAAACAGAAGGAAAAAATTATATCACCAACCAGCCTACAGTATAAAAAATGTTAACAAATATTCTTCAGGCAGAAGGAAAGTGTTACTAAAAGGAAATCTAGATGACACAAAAGAATGAAAATCACTGGAAATGGCAAATATGTAATAATTTGAGTTTTTTTCCTCACTTAAAAAATACCCTTAAAAGATATCTACCAGCCATTCCACGACTAGGTACCTAATCAAGAAAACTAAAAACATATATCCACACAAAGCCTTGTACATAAATGTTCACGAAAGCTTTACTAACAAGTCAAACACTAGAAAAATCCAAATATCTTTCAATAGGTGAACAGATAAATTGTGGTACATCAATACAATGGAATATTATAGAGAAAGAAAAAAACTATATGTAAAAATGATATATGTAAAAATGTAGATGAATCTCAAATAATTATACTGAGTGAAAGCCAGAAAAAAGAGTATGTATTGTATGATGTCATTTACATAAAAGTATAGAAAATACAAATTAACCAATAGAAATACAAAGCAGATGAAAGGTTTTCAGAAGTAGGAAGGGATGGATGACAAAGGAGCATGAGGAAACTTTGGAGGTGAAGGAAATGTTGTTATTTTAATTGTGGTGATGGTTTCACAGTTGTATATATGTGTCAAAAGGCATGAAATTGTACACTCTATGTTTAGTTTATCATATGTCAATTATATCTCAATAAAGATCTAACAATTAACAAAAACAAAAAGATAACTGATTATATAAAGCAAAAATAATACTGTATGGGGCTTATAACATGTACAAATAAAATGTAGGACAAGGAGAGAACAAAGAAAATGGAAGTAAATATATAGTTGTGAAATTCTTACAATACAAGTGATGTGTGTAATATTATTTGAAGGCTCATTCTGATAAGTTAAACATATATGTTGTATACCTAAGAGCAACCACTAAAAAGAGATAAGGGAAGGGAAGTATAACTAATAATCCAATAGTGAAGATAAAATGGAATCATAGAGGGTACACAACCAAAAAGAAGGCAAGAAAAAAAAAAAGGAAAATGGAACAAAGAGGACAAACAGAAAGAAACAGCAATATGGTAGATTTAAACCTGATCATATTTATAATCAGATTAAATGTAAGTGTAAATGGTAGGGCACCTACATGGCTCAGTCGGTTATGTGTCCAACTCGATTTCGGCTCAGGTTATGATGTCACGGTTCATGGGATCAATACCCGAATTGGGCTCTGTGCTGACAGCATGGAGCCTGCTTGGGATTCTCTCTCTTCTTCTCTCTCTGTACCTCCCCTACCTGTGCTCGCTCTCTCTCTCCCTCTCAAAATAAATAAATAAACTTAAAAAAAAAAATGTAAATGGTAAAATGCTCTAATTAAAAGGCAGAAATTGTCAGGTTGGACTTTTTTTTTTTAATTTGGTCTGTAGGAAACCCATTTTATATATAAATGCACAAATAAATGATGGGGGTGTGTGCCTGGCTGGCCTAGTCAGTAGAGCAAGTGACTCCTGATCTCAGAGTTGTGAGTCTAAGCCCTACATTGGGCATAGAGTTTACTTTAAAAAATAATAATTATAGGGGTGCTTGGGTGGCTCAGTCGGTTAAGCGTCCAACTTCAGCTCAGGTCATGATCTCACGGTTCGTGGGTTCGAGCCCCACGTCGGGCTCTGTGCTGACAGCTAGCTCAGAGCCTGGAGCCTGCTTCAGATTCTGTGTCTCCCTCTCTCTGACCCNGGGGTGTGTGCCTGGCTGGCCTAGTCAGTAGAGCTCTGTGCTGACAGCTAGCTCAGAGCCTGGAGCCTGCTTCAGATTCTGTGTCTCCCTCTCTCTGACCCTCCTCTGCTCACGTTGTCTCTCTCTCTATCTCTCTCTCAGAAATAAATAAAACCTTAAAAATAAATAAATAAATATTATCATTATAAAAATTTTTTTAAATATAAAAGAAAAAAGGAAAAGATATACCAGGCAAACACTAATCAATCATAAGAAAGCTGGAGTGGCTAGGGTGCCTGGGTGGCTCAGTCAGTTAAGCATCCAACTTTGGCTCAGGTCATGATCTCATGGTGGTTGGTGAGTTCAAGCCCTGCGTCAGGCTCTGTGCTGACATCTCAGAGCCTGGAGCCTGCTTCAGATTCTGTGTCTCTCTCTCTCTCTCTCTCTCTCTCTCTGCCCCTTCCCTACTTGTACTTTGTCTCTCTCTCTCAAAAAGAAACAAACATGAAGAAAAGAAAGGAAGAAATAAAGCTGCAGTGGCTATATTAACATCAAACAAAGATAACAGAACAAGAAATATTACCAGAGATAAAGGGAGAGATCTCACAATGATAAAGGGGTCAGTTCATCAAAAGGATATAATTTCAAATGTAGAAGCACCAGAGTTTCCAAATGCTTGAAGCAAAAACTAAAGGAAAATAGATACAATTTTATAGTTGGAGATTCCAATATTCCTCTCTCAATAACTGATAAAAGATATAAAGTCTTTTAATAAGGGTACAGAACATCTGAACAATACTATCAACTAACTTAACTGATATTTACAGAATAATCCACCCCAAACAGCAGAACACACTTTTCTTTGAAATGCACATGGAATAGTCACTAAGACAGTCTACATGCTGGGCCATAAAACAAGTTTAAAAGTAAACAGAGGGGCACCTGGGTGGCTCAGTTGGTTAAGAATCCAACTTTTGAGGGGCACCTGGGTGGCTTAGTCGGTTAAGCGTCCGACTTTCGCTTAGGTCATGATCTCGCCGTTCGTGGGTTCGAGCCCTGCGTCGGGCTCTGTGCTGACTGCCAGCTCAGAGCCTGGAGCCTATTTCAGAGTCTGTGTCTCCCTCTCTCTCTGACCCTCTCCTGCTCACGCTGTCTCTCTCTCTCTCTCCTAAAAATAAAAAAAAAAAAATTAAAAAAAAAAGAATCCAACTTTTGATCTCATGGTTCGTGAGTTCAAGTCCCGCATCGGGCTCTGTGTTGACAGCACGGAGCCTGCTTGGGATTCTCTCTCCCTCTCTGCCCTTCCTCTTCTCTCTCTTTCTCTTTTTCTCTCTCAAAATAAATAAACTTTAAAAATTATTTTTAAAATAAATAAAATAAAATATAAAAGGGATGGAACTATATAAAATGTTTTCTGTTTATAATAGAATTGAACTAGAAATCCGTAACAGAGAGCAAGCTCAACAACCCCCAAATAGTATAACTGCCAATTAAAATACATACTTCAGAATAACCCAGAGTCCAAAGAAGAAATCATAAAGAATTTGGAAAATAATTTGAACTGAATGAAAACAAAAACACACCAAAATCTGTGAGATGCAGTTAAAGAAATACTTAGAGGGGAACTTCAAGCATTAAATGGTTATATTAGAAAAAAAAGATCTAGGGGTGCCTGGGTGGCTCAGCTGGTTAAGTGTCCGACTTTGGCTCAGGTCCTGATCTCACACTTCGTGGATTTGAGCACCGCATGGAGGCTCTATGCCGACAGCTAGCTCAGAGCCTGGAGCCTGCTTCAGATTCTGTGTCTCCCTCTCTCTCTCTGCCCCTCCCCTGCTCGTGCTGTCTCTCTCTCTATCAAAAATAAATAAAACATTAAAAAATTTTTTTAAAAAAAATCTCAAATAAACAATCTAACTTTCCATCTTAAACTAGAAAAAGAGCAAATTAAACAAGGTTAAGCAAGGCAAAGACAAGTATCACAAAAATCAATTAAAAGAAAAACAGTTGAGAAATACCATGAAACTAAAAGCTGGTTCTTTGAAAATAATCTGTAAAATCGATAAGCTTCTAACAAGACTGATTAAAAAAAAGACAAATTATCAATATCAAGAATGTGAGGAGAGATATCACTACAGACCATGTAGACATTAAAAGGATAATAAGGAAATACCATGAACAAATTAATGTCACTAAATTCAACAACTTAGATAAAATGGACACATTACTTGAAAGATAAACAACAAGCTCATTCAAAAGAAACACAGAACCTAAACTGCCCCATATCTATTGGACCAGTCAGTTAAACATCTGACTCTTAAGCTCAGGACTTCATCTTAGGATCATGAGTTCAAGTCCTGCATCAGGCTCCACATTGGATATGGAGCCTACTTAAAAAAAAAAAAAAAGAAAAAGAAAAAAAGAAAGAAAAGATACAGGAACCCCTGGCTGGCTCAGTTGATGAAGCATGCAACTCTTGATCTTGGGATTGTGAGTTTGAGCCCCACATTAGGTGTAGAGATTACCTGGAAATAAAATATTTTTTTAAAGCATTTTTAATGCTTATTTATTTTTGAGAGAGAGACAGAGTGTGAACAGGGGTAGGGCAGAGAGAGAGGGAGACACAGAAGCAGTTAGTACAGAGCCTGATAAAGGGTTTGAACCCACGAACTGCAAGATCATGACCTGAGCTGAAGTCAGACGCTTAACCAACTGAGTCACCCAGGTGCCCCAATAAAATCTTTAAAAAAAAAGAAAAGAAATTGAATATATAGTTTAAAACTTTCCAACAGAGAAAACTTCAGTCCTAAAAACCATATAAAAATTTTAAGGAAGAAATACTATCAATTCCACACAAATAATTCCAGAAAATACAAGAGGTAGGAACGCTTCCTAACTCTTTTTATGAGGCTGTAATACCCTGATACCAAAGCCAAAGGCATTACAAAAAACAAAAGGAAATTATAGAATATTTTTGGTGGTCATCTGGTATATGATTTAAATTAGAGTATTTGATATAATAAGTAAAATACAACAGATTCTATCACAAATATTTATGTGATAGAATATTTACTTAGATAAGCAGAGGTATGGGTATGTATAATAGTGTATACACACACAGAAAGATGCCCCAAACAGAAATTTCAGGTAATATTTATTCTGTATACTTTTCTCTGTATTGTTTGAAATTCTTTTTTTTTTAATGTTTATTTATTTTTGAGAGACAGAGTTCAAGCAGAGGAGGGGCAGAAAGAGAGAGAAACACAGAATACAAAGTAGGCTCCAAGCTCTGAGCTGTCAGCACAGAGCCTCACACAGGGTTCGAACCCAAGAGCCATGAGATCATTCCCTGAGCTTAACCAACTGAGCCACCCAGGCACCCCATGAAATCCTTAAAATAGGCACAGATCATTTTTTTAAAAATATTTATTCATTTTTGAGAGAGGGAGTGTCTGTATATGCAAGTAGGGAAGGGGCAGAGAGAGAGAGAGAGAGAGAGAGAGAGCACCTGAAGCAGGCTCTGCGCTAACACCAGAGAGCCCGAGGTAGGGCTTGATCTCAGAAACCATGAGATCATGACCTGAGCAGAAGTCAGACGCTTAACCAACGGAGCCGCCGAGGTGCCCCATAGATCATTTTATAATAAGAGTAAAACCAAGTTATCTTCATTTTGAAAATGTAATGTGTGTTTCCTTGCCAAGGGCCTGAAAGATGTAAAGGTTAGAGCGCAAGTCAGAAGACAAAAGAAGTGACAAAATGAGGCACTGCTTCTCCTCCAGTCACTGGTGTCAAATCAACTTTCTGTCAGTATCTGGGAGTAAAGACAGTTCTCCAGATCACTCTATCCTTCCGTTCCAGTCTAGCCTCTTGCTAGTCACAAAGTTCAAATGCCCAGGCCAATCTCCACAATGGTGTGAGGAAACGTCACTTAAATGCTCATTATAATAAAGAGTGATGTAAATCAAAAGTAGTCTCAGCCTGGCACATGTTCAAAGCAGATGTCATTCTCCTTTTGGTCAGGAGGCTCTCCCCTGAGGACACCCTTAGGCTACTTCTTAAATTTCTCTATTCTCCTGTCCTAGATTCCTAAGGGGGAAAAAACAAAACAAAACAAGACAAAACAAATCTCTTCCTGCCTGAGCTCTGGGTTTTGACTTCAATTTCAAACTGCACCTTCTGGTAGTCACCTGTCTTGCCAGCTGAGCAGGAAGCCGAACCCTGTGTACAGCATTCTTCTGGCTGCCTTTCTTCTGCCTTCAAGCACCTGTTTTCTTGAACGTCCATCTCATCCCAAGATTGTCCAACCTGGCCTTTTCTGATGCGCTGCTTTGGAGCCTCCACTTAAGAAAACTCATCCTGGGCTCACCATGGCCTCATTTATCTCCTCTATTCCACTTCTGGGTATATGCCCAAAAGAACTGAAAGCAGGGCTCGAAGAGATATTTGTACACCCATGTCGATAGCAGCATTATTTACAATAGCCAAAAGGTAGAAGTGACCCAAGTGTCCATCAACAGATCAATGGAGAAGCAAAATGTGGTATATACCTGAAGGGGAATATTACTCAGCCTTATTTTTTTAAATGTTTATTTCTGAGACAGAGACAGAGTGTGAGCAGGGGAGGGGCAGAGAGAGAGAGGGAGACACAGAATCGAAAGCAGGCTCCAGGCTCTGAGCTGTCAGCACAGAGCCCGATGTGGCACTCGAACTCACGGACTGTGAGACCACGACCTGAGCCAAAGTCAGATGCTTAACTGACTGAGCCACCCAGGCACCTCTACTCAGTCTTAAAAGGAAATTCTGACACCTGCTACAATACAACATGGATGAGCCCAGGGGACATTATATGAAGTGAGATAAGCCAACAGATAAATATTGGATGGTTCCACTTATATGAGATACTCATGAGGGTGTCAACATCATAAAGACAGAAAGTAGAATGGTGGTTGCCAAGGACGGGAAGAGGGAGGAATGGGGAGTTAGTGTTTAGTACATACAGAGTTTCACTTTTGCAAGATGAACTTCTGGAGACTGGCTACACAAGAATTCCAATGGACTTACTGCCACTGGACTATACACTTAAAAACGGTTAAGATAGTACATTTTATGTTATGTGTATTTCATCACAATTTTTAAAAATCAGAACACTTCATGTAAGAAAAATCAAGATTTCGGGGTTCATTTGAAAAAATCATATCTGATACCATGAGACCTAGATTCTTGCATGTCAACCGTCTCCGGTTTACCACTGATCCCACCACCTATCACTCTTTTTTCTCTTTGGCTTCTTTCGGCATGTGAGTCTGTGGTTCCTGCTCTAAACCCAGAGCGTCACTTTTTACAGTAGAGCCCTCCATTGTCAGCCCCCAGGTGGGCAAACTAAAGGTCTTCTCTTTTCAAAAATGAACTATTGGGACCTCATCAAAATAAAAAACTTCTACACAGCGAAGGCAACAATCAGCAAAACTAAAAAGCAACCAAGGGAGTAGGAGAAGATATTTGCAAATGACACGTCAGATAAATGGTTAGTATTTAAAATCCATACAGAATTTATCAAACTCAACACCCAAAAAACAAATAATCCAGTGAAGAAATGGGCAAAAGACATGAATAGACACTTCTCCAAAGAAGACATCCAGATGGCTAACAAACACATGACAAAATGCTCAACATCACTCATCATCAGGGAAATACAAATTAAAACCACAATGAGATGCCACCTCACACCCATCAGAATGGCAAACATTAAGAACTCAGGCAACAACAGATGTTGGTGAGGACGTGGCGAAAGAGGATCTCTTTTGCACCACTGGTGGGAATACAAACTGGTGCAGCCACTCCGGCAAACAGTATGGAAGTTCCTCAAAAAATTATAAATAGAAATACCCTACGACCCAGCAATTGCACTACTAGGATTTATCCAAGGGATACGGGTGTGCTGTTTTGAAGGGGGCTCATGCACCCCAATGTTTATAGTAGCGCTATCGACACTAGGGAAAGTATAGAAAGAGCCCAAATGTCCAGCAATGGATGAATGGGTAAAGAAGATGTGGTGTGTGTGTGTGTGTGTGTGTGTATATATATGTATGTACATACATATATATATACATATATACACACATACATATATATACACACAATATATTACATATATAATATCGCATACACATATATTACATATATACATTTACACATATATGTACATATACATATATATGTAGTATGTATATATTACATATGTATACATTTACATATATATGTATAGATAGCTATATATACATTTACATATACATACAATTACATACATATATATATACACAATGGAGTATTACTTGGCAATCAAAAAGAATGAAATCTTGCCATCTGCAACTATGTAAATGGAACTAGAGGATATTATGCTGAGTGAAATTAGTCAGAGAAAGACAAATATCATATGACTTCACTCATGTGAGGAATTTAAGATACAAAACAGATGAACATAAGGGAAGGGAAGCAAAAATGATATAAAAACAGGGAGAGGAAAAAACATAAGAGACTCTTTTTTTTTTTTTTTTTTAATATTTTTATTTATTTCTAGGAGAGAGAGAGAGAGACAGCGTGAGCAGGGGAGGGTCAGAGAGAGAGGGAGTCACAGACTGAAACAGGCTCCAGGCTCTGAGCTGGCTGTCAGCACAGAGCCCGACGCGGGGCTCGAACCCACGAACAGCGAGATCATGACCTAAGCGAAAGTCAGACGCTTAACCGACTAAGCCACCCAGGCGCCCCAAGAGACTCTTAAATATAAAGAACAAACAGAGGCTTGCTGGAGGGGTTGGGGGAGGGGGATGGGCTAAATGAGTCAGGGGCACTAAGGAACACACTTGTTAGGATGAGCACTGGGTGTTATACATAGGGGATGAATCACTGGAATCTACTCCTAAAATCATTGTTGCATGATACGCTAACTAACTTGGATGTAAATTTAAAAAGTAAAAGAAAATAAATGATTATAAAAATAAATAAACTTTGGCAATATGATAGTTGGAAAAAAATAAAAATAAAGGTCTTCTCTTTGGTGAAGAGGCCAACACCTTCCCCCCTCAGCAATTGATGATAAATGCCAACACGATTAAGGCCATCCCTAATAAGTGCTATGCCAAAATTTGCCCCAAACATGTTCTGCCTGCCCTTTTTCTCTCCATTTACTTCAATATTGTTCTTCCTTGCTCTCCACTCTTCCGTGAGCCTTTTCTGTTGACTCTAATTCACAAGGAGTTCTTCCTTCTCTCACATTCTATAGCATTTAGCACCTCTATTGCTAGTTATCTTGTATGTAAACATCCCATCTACCCAGTTATACTTCAAGGCCCTCACTCATTCAACAAATATAATAAAGCAGCTACTACTCTAGGCCAAACATTGTTCAAGGCACAATGGGGACATGGTAGAAAGACAAGGTCCCTCCTATCATGGATCTTACTTTCCAAAGACATTTGCAGGGGCAAAGACACTCAAATAAGTGAAACATTTCAGGTATTGATAAACACTGTTGGGGCGGGTGGGGGGGGGGGGAGCACGGAAAACAAAATAGAGTGAATGAGTCAAGTAGAGACTACTTTAGACCAGAGTGGTCAGTGACAGCTGTTTGAAGAAGTGTACCAAGTCAAGACCTGAATGGTTATGGCTGAATGGTCAAGGCTGAAGGGAGCCAGCCATGAGAAAACCATGGGAAAGAGCACTCCAGTCAAAGAGAAAAGCAAGGGCAAAGAAAGACCCAGTCTTAGGAAAAGAAATAGCTTGTGTTTTTAAAGCATAGAAGTGAGGAAAGACAGCAGTAGAAGATGAAAGCAAGAGTAAAGAAGGGGCTCAGATTCTATTCTACATGATAACTTACAACAGGGTAGTCAATATTATATACCTTCTAATATTTTAAGGGTGGGCACTCAATGAAGATTTGAGTATCATCACCATGTACTTGTTTGAAAATACCTAGTTACTTTGATCCCAGTCATCTCCTTGTTACTGGATAACTCTTCATCCCTTCAACAAACACTTCTTCAGCACTACTGTCTGGCCCAGGGAACTGCTCACCCCTTTAATGAAGGTGGGTTTGTCCATTATGCCAAAGTTCCAGAGCATGATATCTCCCCCTTTGGAACCCACAGCCAGGGTGCTGGGGTGAGTTGGGTGCCATGCCAAGGATGTGGCCCTTCTGTCAAAAGGGGCAGCCTTCTGGAATATCCGGTAAGAAGCCAGAGAGTGCAAAAAGGACTGCTGGAGACCCTGACACAGAGAAAAAAAGAATTAAGTTGAATTAAAACCCAAGTCCTGGGTAAACTGCCAATCTATGCCTCCTCCATAGATGAGCCTTAGGGCCAAGTTCTGCCCACAAAGGGAAGTGAACTGCCTGGCTCTGTGCATGACAATATTTGCAATGTGCATGAACTAATCTTGGAAAGCAAGGGGGCAGAGTGCATTCCAGATGGGGCCTTTACAGCGTAAGACTTTTCTACCTGGCTGAATGCCCAGTAGGTCAGTCACTAAGGTAGAGGTGATCTGACCACTCTGACAACCCGCTGAACCAACCGAACATCTATTTTTAGAACATCCCAGTAGTAAAAAGGTACCAGGCAAACTCTTGCACTTCAGCCAGGAAAATGCCTCACCTGCTGTAGTGATGGCCAGGCAGCTTTGCTCAGCTTATGGTGGTGGAGGGCCCTGACGATGCTGGTGCATAATGGCGGGACCTGCAGGCCAGCCAACCCCGCCCAAAGGCAGCCTGAGTCAAATCTTCTGCTAGAACCTGCCAAGCAGAACAGACACATATTTTCCTCTCTGCTCTCACGCACGGAAGGGTTTCCTGCTGAAATCTCAGAAAGAAAGCCTTGTTGTTTCATTCGACATAGCCAATCTCTCTCCTTACCTCCTAAGGCCTTTCCGGGGTCTGCTGAGTCTCACCCAGCACAAAAGACAAATAGTGAGTCGGGATTCAGCCCCTTGCCCCAAACACTCCCCCAAAATAGTAATTCTGAAGTGAAGCTAAATATGAAATAATATGAAAACAAACCCTTGCAGGGTTTCTGAGAACTGACCAAAAAAACACACAAGAATAAAGTATACACTGAACTCTTCCCAGTGGGTTGGACAACTCATGGTAGGTAGAGTTGGGTGGCAATTTAAAAATCACATATAATATAAAATAAAAAGATTTTAGGATAGCAGAGTAGAAGTGACTGGGAAAAGAAGTATCCTTAAATCCTATATTAAAATAATGTAGAGGTGACCAGTTGTTTGCCCCAAGTCCAATCTGTTCTTTTGGAAACCAGCAGGATCCAGAGGGTCTGGCTTGGCTACTTTTGGAGATAGATCCACTTAGAGTAGGAATAACGATGTACTTGAGGATCTGGTTTCTGTGAATCCGGCCTCTTGACAACCAATTCCTTTTTCTTAGGGACAAAAAGAACTTCATCAACAACTCCCTGCTCCAGTGTTTTGTGCCACCCCCCCACCCCCATCCTTACAGCTCCAGGTTCAAGCCCCAATAAACCTCAGAGAATGAGTTTTTGAAGGAAGGAAGGAAATTGAGGGTTCTCACAGCGGAAACCAAGGACACACAGCTAGCAACCATGACTACCGAAATTCACCACACGCACCACCAGGCAAGGTAGGATTATTTTAAGCAGTCCTCAGTGTGTAAAAATCCTGGTACAAACAGGAATTTGAAAAGTCCGTTGTGTCTTATGTAATGAAGCTCATCTGCCTTTTCCCATCACCTGAGAGGGGTTAAGCCCAAGCCCTGTGGTGTCAAAGGACCTGCAGAAAAATGCACAGCCCAAGGCATCCTTAACTTGGGGTGGCCTCGGGAAACCAACAGCACCCATCCCCCACTCCAGCCTCCTGCGTGAGAACCCCCAAAGGCGGAATTATTAAAGCAGCAGGCGCAGGCAGTACCGGGGCCCTTCACACAGAGCTTCTTGGCCTCGGGTTCCAGCTCCCGGGGGCTTCTGCTCCTTCTGCTCTTGGGGCGCACAACCACCTCGGGGGTCTTCTGGGTTTCTGGGCGTTTCCTGGGAGCCATCGCGTCCTCCGTGCGAAAGGGTACTATGCCCTATGCCGAGATCAAGGAGGGAAGATTGAGAAGCCTCTGGGGAGAAACTAGGCGGGGACCAGGGAACTAAGCCAACTTCCCGCCAAACAGTCTCACCGCTTTCAATCTGGCTTCTTGCTCCTGCCCGCCCCGCTCAGAGAGGTCCCGCCCCTCCCGAGGAGACCAGGGCACGCGAGGGGAGGGGTTCATGGGCTCCCTAGAGAAAGCCCCAACGCCTCGCCTCTACTTTGGGCTCGACTGTGCCCGACAGCTGATCTGCCAGAAATAAAGATGGCCGCCACCGCTAGACCACCCAACTTGAAGCCTCTTCAGGCTCGGCGCTGCCAGGCCTCGGCGAGTCCACTGGAGACTAGGTGCCAATCAAGGCTTCGGCTCCGCCTTCTCTGCCTTTTAATTGGTGATCACCCCTTACGGGCTTTAGGATTGGCTGGTCCCGGACCGAGCCGGCTGTGTGGAAAGCTAGGCACCGCCCTGCGGTGGAAATCAAGCTCTTCCCGCCAGCCTGCTTTGCCGTAGGTGTCAGCACTTCTGTTTCCCCAGCCCCCTCGAATCTCAGCTTCTATGTGCGGAGTGGTTGAAACTTGCAGCTTTTAACTAAGCTTTCCCCAAGCCTGCTGAGTGTCTGCCTAGGAAGTAGGAATGGGCTGGAGGGCGTGTAGGCTAATCAGGCTTAGAGGTCTTGTGCCCTGACTTAAGCCAAAGGCCAAGGCCATTGGCCCTCATGGGTGACCCTCTGCCCGTCCCCAGAGGAGACAGTTCACATGCATCCTACTTCCTGCGTCGAGGAGCCAGGTAGGAGCTTCTGTTAGTGGGGGAATGCTGGGCCTTTCACTCTATCCTCCAGGCGTTTTTGAAGGGTGAGAAGAGACAACATGCATTAATGGTAGATCTTGCACTAAAGAACAGTTAGGGACAGAAGACATTTCCAAAAAACAACACTTGGCAAGAAATGAATGCTTCAAAAGAAAAACTCAAACACGGTTTCTTGATGGGAAGATAAGGTCAGAGTGTTAGAAGGGGGAAAGGCAAGCGGGTGGCTTTTCCATTGCTGGCTTGTGGCTGTGTTTTCAGAGCTGTGTCACAGAAGCAGAGTCGCCCCCTTTACTCACACCAGCAGGGTGCTCAGTTCTAGGGGGATAATGAAATGTAAGAAATGACCCTTCCCCTAAAAAGGTTTACAACCTACTGAGCAGAGAAGAAAAATACATGTGACTAGTCAAACCGTTCCAGAGAGAAGGCAGTTGAATACTAAATTGTGGCATGCCAACCCAGACTTTTAGATGCATTCAGAAAAGATAATCCAATGGAGAAAGTATTTAGGAAAGCTTCACAGGGGAAGGTGGAATTGTGTGGAGTTCTATTTGAATTTAAATAGGGTTTGGCTGGAGGAGAGAGAAGAGCATCCTAGGGCACAGAACAGCTTGGTAGGAGTGGGCACGAGTTATAAAAAAGAGAGAAACATCCCCTGGTATCTGGGAGCTGGCCTGGTATATCAGTTAGACCTTGGTGTTCTGTCGAAATAAACAATTGCACAAAACACCAGATAAGTCCACTCTGTGACCATGATAGATCAAGGCTAAAATATGACCACTCATGTCTGAACACAGGAAGAAGTAAGAACATTGTCCAAACCACAAAAATAATCAAATATCTCCCTATTAGTTCAGCTAACATGAAAGCACTTTCTTGGCGAATCACAGCTTTAGCTTTGCTTCATTCCTTCCACCTTGTAGATAAGATTTATTGACACCCAGTCATAGAATTACCCCCATCTCCTCTAATCCAGAGCAAAGCCCCGCTTCCCTGAACCTTATCCAAGTTATCCAACACAAACCAGATCTATAAGTCCTTCCTAGTACCTTACAGCAATGTTCCACCATATGCATTCTCTGCTATAATGAGCAATAAACTGCAAGTTCAACTATAGGGGTGTTCTTTTTTTTAAGTATTTTTAATTAAACTTCACGCCCAGTACAGGGCCCAATGTGGGCTTGAACTGACAAGAGTCAGATGCTTAACCAAATGAGTCACCTAGGTGCCCCAACACGATTGTGCTTGATGGTGTTTGGATTGGAGGCATTGACATTTATGAGCAGGGTGGGATACAGCTTGAAGAGGAGAAAGTTGGTCATATTGAGGATCTGTTCAAAAAGAGGCCAGAGGGGTAAATTGAATGGCAGGCAGAATTCAAATTTCATTAATTCTACTGACATTTATCAAAACCTCTATTCCTGGAACTATTTCAGTGAAAGAGAATGCTGAAATGAAAAGTGCTCTTTGCCCCCAAGGAGTGTGTTTTTTGTTTTTTTGTTATTTTTTTATCTTTATTTTTGAGAGAGAAAGAGTGAGAGTAGGGGAGGGGCAGAAAGAGAAAGGGAGACACAGAATCCCAAGCAGGCCCCAGGCTCTGAGCTGTCAGCACAGATCCTGACGCAGGGCTCGAACCCACAAACCGTGAGATCATGACCTGAGCTGAAGTCAGACACTTAACTGTCTGAGCCACCCAGGTGCCTTGGCATGTGCTTTTTTAAATCATGGGAGACACAGGTAATTCTACAGGTACAATAGGGTGTGATAAGTATAGTGACAGAGGAAGATTGGGTTCTGGTGAGACTGGGGATGGGCACAGAAAAAAGACACTAACTCAGCTTGGAGTAAAGTTAAAAAGAACAGTGTCAAAGAAGTCTTCCCAGAGACGGAGAAGGGGCCACTTAAGCTGAATCTTGAGAGATGGGAGGGGTGGGGAAGGAACATTCCAGGCAGAGAGAGTAGGAAATAGGAAGACGTGGAGATAATAATTAGCTGTGATAGGTTCATGAGCAGAAGAAATGTCCTGCTTAATGCCAGGTTTTCCCAGAATCTGTTTTTAGGATTGGGGAGCTTTTCCATGGTGAATTAAACAAAACAAAACAAAACAAAAAAAAAACCCATGTGTGAGTAGTGGAAACCTGCCTTGAATATGCCAGTAAAGTAGTTTGTTTCAGGTTGTGCTTTGGGGTATTTTTACCCTAGGTTTTGCTGTGTTTCACCACGAAACAACTGCCTGGGGACTTAATGTCATCCATTCCCATCTGATGAACCATTAGGTGCAGAGTGGACGAAAGTATTTCATATGTAGTTTTTGATGCCGCTAACCTGATAATGAGGTAGACGGTACAGCATAGCTCTGGTTTCATGCCACAGAGAGGCTGTGCTATAAAACACTGTTTATGGATGTTTTGGTCTGATCTATGACACTACCTTTGACATAAGGCATCACAAGGCAATTCATTCAAAAGCTGCTGGTTATAGCAAATTAAGGTCTCGTGTTCACACTGGACACTGGGCAGACCACGAGCATGACCCTAAATAACGGCAGTTTCTTTGATCTGCAAAACAATATGTGGCTTATGTGTTTTCTGAAACAGATACTATAGCACAGTGGGAAGAGCACTGTTCTTAGATCGAGTATCTTGGGTTCCTCATTTCATTTCTCTGTGCCTAAGTTTCATCATCATGAAATCAGGACAAGGTCCTAGGTGGTCTTTCAGATCCCTTCCAGGGTTCAAAGCTGGGATCTTGTGACTTGCTATTACAGCAGCAGAAACCAGTGACTGCTCTCAACTCTGGCCTCCCTGTGGAAAAATTCCATCAAGTAGGAATCGTTTCTCTGGTGCAGGCTGGTACATGACTCTGATTCTGATCAAGCTGTCTATGGATCCAAAAAGTCTGCTGAGTCTGCAAAACTATCCGTAACCCACGGGGATGGTATGTGCTGGCTTCCCACACACAGTTACCGCATCCAGTGGTTTGCAAATGACACCCTCAAGGATTCTGCAGGGCTTGCAGGGGACCAAGGTTTAAATTCCTCCGAAAGGATTAGAGGCACACCGAATACAGCATCCAGGGTCCCTTTTGTTTGACATCTCCAAAAGGTATTTAAATGCCCAAATATGAATAAATTCTGTAATAGTGCTAAATGAGAGCACGACTCCTACCCTCTGGGAATAGCATCCATTTTCAAAAATACAGGGGCACCTGGATGGCTGTCGGTTAAGCATCTGACTGTTGATTTTGGCTCAGGTCATGACCTCATGGTTTGTGAGTTTGAGCCCCACATTGGGCTTTGCACTGACAGTGTGGAGCCTACTTGGGATTCTCTCTCTCTCCCTCTCTCTCTCTGCCCCTCCCCCTTCTCTCTCTCTCTCTCTCAAAATAAATAAATAAATAAACTTAAAAAAATACAATCTGGGGTAGCTTTGGAAGTGTCAGACAGCTGTGTAAATGCCAAAAAAGCCCACATTCTGTCTTGGCTGAGAGGCATGAGGCACCATCAACTCTAAATCAATATCCTGTCATGAAATACCATAGATACGGGATGCCAGGAAACTTCTCTAGGCAGCCAGATTTGCAGGGCAACTGCCAGAGTACTGAAATAGTATATGGGAAAGTGCTTTGCAAACTGTAAAGTGTTCTACAAATAGAAGTTGTTATATAATCTCCTGGCAATATGTTATTTACTGATAAGATCTGATAAAGGTGGTGAGGAAGCTCTTTGCCATTCTCAAGAGTTCTCACCAGTCAGGTAACCACTGGTGGTGGAAAGAGGGGGAAGCAGAGAATCAGAAACCAGGGGTTTGAATTCTGGCAGTGCCCTCTACTCAGTCTCTTCCAAGGACTGCAAAAATCCCAAGTGGCAGAAAGAAAAATGATTCTCCCTGTGTTACAGCCAAGCCAGTTGCCTATGGGTGGATGAGTCACGTGCTGGTGGGTCCGGGAGAGCTACATTCACATCCCCTTACATTCCCATCTTCCCACTCCAACCTCCACGGCTCTGCTTTGGCTTTTGTCCCTACTATGACATTGTAACTCCGGGAACATGTGACAAAAAACTGGCCCAAGGAACCACAGCTAAGTTTCTGTCAGAGAAGGCAGTGGGCAGTGTGGGTAGCTGTGGTTCTTATTGGTGAAGCCAATAGCCTGGAGGGGTATCTTGGTATCTGTATCTTGGTATAGATCTACTCACAACCTCCCCAACACTTGAGACTGTCAGTGGGCATCCTCGTAGGCAGACGCGTTTACTGTCCTTTGTGCTTGATTCTCCCTGTGTCATAAGACCCTGGAGTCTGAAAGGTTTGTAATTATAGGCTGCCTACAAGTCCAAGCCACATGTGTGTTGGCAGCATTGAGGCTGCTGCTCTAGTCTGCAAAGAGGCACATTAGCGAAACTGGATGAACTATTCTGAAAGGCAGCCTGCTTTTCAAGTCTATGTCGTATTTTACAGATTTCCAAGGCTAACAGCTATGGCCTCCTGTGGCCTGGCGTGGCGGGTTGAGGAGTGGTCCCTGAAAAGAGAAATCCACAACCTAATTCCCAGACCCTGAGAAATGTCATCTAGAGAAAGGATCTTGTAGATGTATTTAAGTGTCCTAAGATGAAGAGATCATTCTGGATTATCCCAGTAGTTCTTAAATCCAGTGCCAAATGTCCTTATGAGTGAGGCAGAAGTAATACAACGCTGTGTATCAACTATACTTCAGTTAAAAACAGCAACAACAGGGGCTGTGTGGCTCAGCTGGTTGAGCATCTGAGTTGTGGGATTGAATCCTCTGTTGGGCTCTGTGCTGAGCATGTAGCCTGCTTAAGATTCTCTCTCTCCCTCCACCCCCCGCCTCTCTCTCCCACTCACGCACGCTCTCTCCCTCTTTCTCTCAAATAATTAAAAACAAAAACCAAGAACAACAAAACAAAACCCCACAGCCACAACTACAAACCAGAGCATAATATGTTGTGTTGTGGAATTGCTGCCTTGTACACCTGAGACTAATCTAACATTGTGTGTCAACTATAATTCAATACAAATAAAAAGAATCAAAGAATAAAAACAGTGAGGGGCACCTGGGTGGCTCAGTTGGTTGGGCATTGAACTCTTGTTTCACTCATGATCTCATAGTCGGTGAGTTTGAGCCTCACATCAGGCTCTGTGCTCTCAGTGTAGAGGCTGCTTTGGATCCTCTGTCTCCCTCTCTTTCTGACCCTCCCTTAGCTTGTGCTCTCTCTCTCTCTCAAAAATAAATAATAAAACATTTATAAATAAGTAAATAAACAAATAAAAATAAAAACAGTGAGGCAGAGGGGGAATGAGACACGGACAGACACAAACACACAGATAAGACCATGTGAAGACAGAGGCAGAGATTGGAGAGATTTGGTTATATGCCAAAGACTGCCAGCTTGCCGGCAGCCACCAGAATCTAGGAGAAAGGCATGTGAGGAAAGATTCTCCATGTCCTCCTACCTAACCCCCTCCCCCCAACTCCCTGAGCCTGGGGAGGGAGCATGACCCTGCTGATACTTTGATTCTGGATTTCTGGCCTCCAGAACTATAAGAGAAGAAATTTCTGTTGTCTTAAGCCATCTGGTGTGTGGTACTTGGTTAGCTGTAGGAAACTAACATACCCAGTCTCTGCTGTGGGGCTCAGCATCGCCAAGTGGGAGAATGGCTCATGGGTGGTGGGGTTAGACAGCTCTCACACTCCCATATCCTTGCCATGTCTTTGAGAAATCTTAGCACCTCTGTGAGTCTTCCCCTTTGTAAACTGGGAAGAATTAGGCCTTCTGGATAGGGTTGTTGTGAGGCTCAGGTGCCAAAGTGCCCAACACAATGCACGCCAAGCCACAGACACTCCATGCATGTGCGCCCTCATATCCTTCTTCACCGCTGTGGCCTGCCTCACCTCAGGCACAGAGCCCCCAGTCTGAGGTTGACCTGCATGGGTTCTATCCCTTCCCCTAGTTCATGGTGATGTCCAGAATAATGCCTGGCCCTGCCTTCCTGACACACCCACCTGGACATCCGAGCATCTCAACATACTGTATCCAAAAGTGAAATCTTGATTTTCTGCTCTTCCCCTCCCTCTTTCACATTTCTGCTGCCTTGGGAAATGGCATTTCTGCCTCAGGACTCGAGGTAAACGCCTGCAAGTCATTTTCATTTGTTTTATGTTTAAACCTTTCACTTTGACCGAATTTCAGACTTAACAAAGAGTGGTGAAAAGTTTACAAAGAATTTCCATATACTCTTCCCTAATATCCTGAATGTAACATCAGACATAACTGCAATACAATGATCAAGATGAGAAAATTATGGAGCGCCTGACTGGCTCAGTTGATAGTTGGTGGAGCATGTGATCTCAGGGGTTGTGAGTTCAAGCCCCACGCTGGGCATAGAGCTTACTTACTTACTTACTTACTTACTTTATTTATTTATATTTTTATTTATTTCTAGGAGAGAGAGAGAGACAGCATGAACAGGGGAGGGTCAGAGAGAGAGGGAGATACAGACTCCGAAATAGGCTCCAGGCTCTGAGCTGGCAGTCAGCACAGAGCCCGACGCTGGGCTCCAACCCACGAACCGCGAGATCATGACCTAAGCGAAAGTCGGACGCTTAACCGACTAAGCCACCCAGGCGCCCCTAGAGCTTACTTTAAAGAGAGAGAGAGAGAGAGAATGAGTACTGACAATATTATCTACTCTATAAACTTTATTCAAATTTTGCCAAGGGTCCTGCTAATGTCCTACTCTGGTTCAGAATCCAATCCAGAATCACAGGTTGGGATTCATTTTGAAATGTACCTCTCCCTTACCAACCACGTTTAACCCATCAGCAAGTTCTATTGATTCCTTCCCCAGAATACTTCTTCAATCCATGCACTGCGCACAACTTCTACCACCCTAGAACCAGCCCTGACTGAAGTGACCTAATTGGTCTCCCTGTATTAGTCTCCCTCGAATACAGAGGCCACATAGTTTTTGTGTAAAGGGCTTGATAGTAAATATTTTAGGTTTTTCTGGCCATGCAATCCCCATTGCAACTACTTAACTTCGCCATTGCAATGCGGAGCAGTCATAGACCATATGTAAACAAGTGAGTGTGGCTGTGTTCCAATAAAACTTTATGGACACTGATGGGGCGCCTGGGTGGCTCTGTGGGTTAAGCGTCCGACTTTGGCTCGGGTCATGATCTCACAGTTCATGGGTTCAAGCCCTGGGATGGGCTCTGTGATATCAGCTCAGAGCCTGGAGCCTGCTTTGGATTGTGTCTCTTTGCCCCTCCCCCACTCATGCTTGCGTGCTCTGTCTCAAAAATAAACATTAAAAAAAACTTTATAGACATTCAAATTTGAATACCTTATAACCTTCACATACCACAAAACATACCTCTGTTGATTCTTTTTAACCATTAAAAATTTTTTTTAACATTTATTCATTTTTTGAGAGACAGAGACAGAGCACAAAGCCGGGGAGGGGGGGAGAGAGAAGGAGACACAGAATCTGAAACAGGCTCCAGGCTCTGAGCTGTCAGCACAGAGCCTGAGGTGGGGCTCAAACCTGCAAACCGCGATGTGAGATCACGACCTTAGCCGAAGTCGGTCGCTTAACCGACTGAGCCACCCAGGCACCCCTCAACCATTTAATCATGTAAAAACCATTCTTCGCTTGTGTGCCACCCAGGCTATGGTGTGCTGGTGCCCTGTTCTGTATCTGTTCCTTACACAACATGCAGAAAGACAGTTCGTCACTCTTCTGCTTAAATTCCGCACTCAGAATAAGACAAAGCCTGCAGTGTTTGGGTGCTGCCCGACTCTCTTACCTCACCCTGCACTTCTCACTGTCTCATTCACCATGCCCTACCCACCCTACCTTCTTTCCCAGAAGGTCAAGTTCCCGTTTCAGGGCCTTTGCACACATTAGTCCTTTGGCATAAAATGCTCTCTCCTCGGTGGTTCCCTCATTACCTAGCTCACTTTCATTTGTCTTTAGGGTCTTTTTTGGGTAGAGAAGCTGAAACTTCCTGAAATAGGTCTTCTCTGTCTCTCCCCTAATTGAATTTATGTTTCCCCTGTTATTCTCTCCTAGCACTGTATCTTAAATGTTTTTTTCCTTTAATTAAAAAAAAGTTTATTTATTTGGGAGGGAGAGAGAAGAGAGGGAGAGAATCCCAAACAGGTGCTGCCATGTCCGCACAGAGCTTGATATGGGGCTCAAATCCACGAACTGTGAGATTATGACCTGAGCTGAAATCAAGAGTCGGTCGCTTAACTGAGCTACTCAGGCGCCCCAAATGTTTTTCCCTTTAGAACACTTATCATGATTTGTAATTATGTATACAGGTGGCATTTATTTGTTTTAGTGGAAAACCCCATGAAGTCAGGGGAGCGTGTCTGCTTTACGTGCATTGTGGACCAGTCACCCAGCCTGGTGTCTGGCATACCGAGTGTTCCTTGAAAGCCAGCTAAATCGATGCGTCCTCCACTAGAATTTCTTTTTGACCAATAAGAAGGCCCCCAGTGTCTTTAGAGAAGGTTGGGAGTGAACCAGGGCAGCCTTCCCGAGCAGAGCCATCCGCCTACTGAGCTGAAACCTGCACTGGGTGTTGTGGCAGCTCCAAGTACCTTCCAAAGAATCCGCCCCGGGCAAATTCCTGACCCTGGAGAAGTTTTCTCTACTGGCCCCACTGAAGCCTGCTATGCATTCTTACGCTAATGCCATCCATCTGCTGTCCTTCCTGCCCAGAACGGCTTCCCCCACAGAGGTTAACCCCTCCCGTTAACTCTGATAACTCCGACCAGTTTTTCTACCTGGGGTTGCCGGGGGTCTTAAAAACATAGCTGTTGAACCAGAATACTTTACTCAGCTGCCAGTCAGGAATGCTGGGGCAATGTCCAGAGGCCACGAAGAGAAACACTGCAGCCTTCCGAAAAGACAAAGCCTGCCTGCAGCCCTCCCTGCACGCTCTCCTCTCCCTTCGTGGGGGCTGCCTGCCAGAGTACTTTGGATACATTTCATCTAGCCCCTCACACGCATACTTCCCACTGCCTATAGGATAAAGTCCGAACTCCTTAGAACCACCTTGCCGATCTTCACTATTCCATCTCAACTAATTTTCCAGCTTCATCTTCCATCTGCCTGAACTCAATATTCTAGATATTCTAGACCAGAACTGTCCAACAGAGTTGCCACTAGCCACATCGTAGTTAATTAAAATTAAATTAACTTAAAAATTCAGTTCCTAACGACAAGTGCGAAATAGCCACAAGTGGCGAGCGGTTACGGACTGGATAGTGAGACTGTCCAATGACAGAATGTTTCCATCATTGCAGAAAATTCTATTCGGACAGCCCTGTTTTAGACAATAAGACCCGCTCATGATTTCCTAAAAAGTCTTTATTTTAATTATACAACCAACACATAAGTATATTCTCATTGCCAACTTTCTAACATTACAAAAATCTCTTTTGCCAATTTCTAGAACTCTCTGTAGAGACAGCCATCAAAGTCAGTTTGGTATATATTCTCTCTGAATGTTTCGTCTTTTTCATTTAACAGTGTCTCGGAGATCTTCATATAAGAACACATCTCTAGAGGCACCTGGCTGGCTCAGTAGGCAGAGCATCAGATTCTTGATCTCAGGATTATGAATTCAAGCCCCACGTCAGGCTTGAGGCCTACCTAAGAACAAAACAAACCAAAACAAACAAACACATCTCTATCTACCTTGTACAATAAGCACAATACAGTAAGCACAGTAATAAGCACAGCATAAGTACAGTAAGCACAACATTAATGAACTCTAGGTTATTCAACCTTTTTTTTTTTCTCTCTCTCTCTCTGGGCATTTATTGTTATTTCCAGATCTCTGGTGTATATACAGGATGATAAGGGCACTGTTAAATTTTTTTTAAATGGCTGGCATGGCCAGTGGGCCACTCTTGAGTGGCAGGGCCTGGGCCCCACTACCCTGTCCCCAGAGGGAGTCTGTGGTCCAGGGCCTCTTGTCACTGTTTGGCCAATGCATCTTGGTGACCCGCTGGCCAACACCCTTTTGATGGACAATTTGTTTCCAGTTTTCCCTCACTGCAAACAATACTGCATGCAAACATCCTTGTACCTTTTTTTGCACTTCTACGCATATTTGTCTAGGGTAGATTCCAGAAAGTAAAATTGTTGGATCACCAAGTCATATGCTAACACCTCTGGGGCTTGGCACACCCTGGTGCTCCTGCTGAGAATGCCTCTGCATGTGACTAATTCCTGTTCATCAAGACCAATCAAGTGTCACCACCTGGGGAAAGGTGGGCTCTTCTGCCTCTGTTTTCCCAAAGTACTTCTTACCCACACTGTATCATCATCACACACTTAATATTTGTCTCATATTCTCAGTATCTGCATAGGGCTTAGCATAAAACAAAAATTTAAATGATTTCTTGACTGGATGACTGAATGAATAAACAAACAAATAAAGGTACGGTGGTTAGGACATTCCAGAAACTCAAGGTGAGTGAGTCTGCGAGGGTTGTGAGCTGGGGCTTTGGCCCAGTCTGCACTCCCCATGCCCCCACCCCTGGTGTCCTGAGCCAAGCTGCCTCTCTAGGTTTCTGTCTATCCAGCCGTCTGACCTTGAGCATCTCACCTTTTCTTTTTAAGTTTATTTATTTTTATTTTGAGAGAGACAGAGACAGCGTGAATGGGGGAGGGCAAAGACACAGGGGAGGCAGAGAATCCCAGGCAGGCTCCGCCTGTCAGCCCCAAGCCCAGTGTGGGGCTCGCAAACCGTGAGATCATGACCTGAGCCGAAACCAAGAACTGTACACTTAACAGACTGAGCCACCCAGGTGCCCTTAGGGCATCTCATCTTGAACTCTGTTCAAGTCAGATATTGCGCTGATAGCCACGTGAGCGAGCAGGGGCTCTCTGGCTACAGAGTTTAGAAATCTGAGCCCTGGGGGCAGCACTGGGGGGGGGAGTGGCTTTCCTAAGGCAGCTCTGTCTCTTTTCACCTTTGAAGCAGCTCAGTATGCTCTGAGTTTTGGTTTATTTTTTCTCCCTGCAGTACCTTAGGGACAATTAAAATCAGCTGCAACATTTCTGCATTCTGCTTCCAGATTTGAATCTAAGGGAACCCAGATGCTTTCCACTCATATCCTTTTCTCCTTGTGAGCTGATCAACAGCCCTGTTTTCTGAATCTGTCTCTGGCCTGCCTTCCCCAGATGCCAGTCTGGCTTGCAGCCTTTATTTTTTAACGGGGTTTTAATAGGCGGTTCCTGTAATTAATTTCATTCTTGTGTTTTCACACTTACTGTCTAGGTGCCTAAAGGGCCCCAGGCACTAGGTGGGATGTTAACTGATTTAAAATAGTACCGAACACTATAGCTGTCATTATATATTACCCCAGTTCCTCTCATTTACAGCTTTCACAATCATTAATTAGCTGGGGCACATGGCCCATTTGGGAGGTCAGCCGGGTCACACGTCATGTTTCATAGAGGTAGAAATATGGAGGAAAGTGACTTTTTCATGCCCCAACAGAGACTGGGTGTTGAAACTGGTGTCAGAAGCCACATCCTGCTGGGTACACACCCTGTGAGAGCCAAGGCCAGCATGCACTAGTCAGGTAGGATTTGCCAAACTCGTGGATGCCCATTTTCACCCTCCCGCCAGGACTGCGTAGCGACTCAATCCTCAGCCATGAGTACTACCACCTGAAATTACCCTCATTCATTCTCTTCAGGGCCCTTTTCTATTTTATGAGCGTATGTATCTGCGTAAAGAACGCGTAAGTGACTCCTCTCGGATTCAGAAACAACATACTTCTGCTATTTTTAAGAGCCGCAGTTTAAAAATCCGCGCACACGCACTCACGCTCCTCAGGGAGTGGTGGAGGGGCGGGGAGTGGGGACTTAGAGTACGTGCTGGAGAGAGAACAGCCTGGCCTTTGGCTTCCCAGAGTACTGCACCGTCCCCCTGGGGGCGCACTCCATGGAGCCCGCGGCGGCTTTCCATTCCCGAACGGTCTTGCACCCTCGGGACCCTCTGAGCGCCCGGGGCCTCGGACCCTGCTAGCCCGCGCCTCCTCTTTCCTGCCAAGCGGAGGGCTCGCTTGCCGGGTCTCCGGCCCAGAAGGGATCGGGGCGGGTGCCGTGGAGACCAGGAGGTCAAGCAGGTGGCGATTAGGTCTGCCTCGGAACATTCTTGGACCGCTCCAGTGGATATAAATAACAGACGGGCTGGCTGCGAAAAATCCCAGGGTGGGGGCTAAGGGGGGGGGTGAGGAAGAAGGGACTTATTAAGAGTCGGGTGGCATCGTGGCGATCTGGAAAAATCTACCAAAGCTGGTGACTGACAAAGGGGGTGGAGGAGAAGGGATTTAAGAATGAACCTTGGTACAAAATCTGGGGAATAAGAACACGGAGGGGGAGGAGCTCATGCCTTTTTGCCCCACCCCCATCGCGTGTCAGATCCAGTCCACAGAATGCGCCTCCGATTGGCTGCAGGGCTGTGCAAGGAAAGGGCAACGGTTTGGAGTTCAAGGTCTCTCCCGACTACGGATCTTTTGCAAGCTGGGAACGGTCTCTGAGCCTCGGTTTCCGCATCTGTACAATGGGAATCCTAATGCTTAAAAGAGGCTGCTTGTGAGTGTCGCTGGAACGAACTTTTAAGAAAGCTATGCTCAGCAAATAAGATGTAAGGCAGTGAAGCCCCCAGGCCTCCCATCAAGGGGTGCCGGGGCAGACCCGATCCCTTCCCGCTTCCACGGGTCTCCCAGGCTCTGCAAAGGCCAGGAAGGGCAAAGCCGAAATCTGACTCCCTGTAGCGGTGCGGCGCTACCCTGGGGAGTGGGCCCTGGCTCTTCTCCTGTTGGAGCCGATACCTACGACCCGCGTTCGGGGAGCAGCCGGTGGCCGCGACGCCTGCAGCCCCTGCGCCCCAGCCTCTGGCGGGTGGGGTTGAGGCCGCGCAGCGAGGAGAGGGCGGGGCCGGGGGCCGGGCTTCCCGGGGGAGGGCCGGGCGCGCTCCGGGAGGCGGCGGCCCCGGCCCGAGAGCTGCAGGACTCGGGCCGGAGCGTGGCCGGACCCCCACCCGCCGAGACGCCCAGGGAGGACGCGGTGAGTGCTGCCCCGGCGGGAACCGCGGGGGAGGCAGCGGTGGGAGAACCCGCCCTCCCCTCCCGCTCCTAAAGTTTGCAGCGGGACAGACTCCCTCTCTGGGAACCCGCGGCTACCCGACTCCGCGCGAGGACAGGAATAGGTGCCGCCGAGTGGAGGGGGTGTCTCATCTGCGGCGCCGCGCACCCGGCAATTTCCCAGGCCGGCCGTGGAGAGGGGGACGTCGGGGGTGGAGGGCCACACCATCTCCTGGGGCTCTTCAAAGGCCCCCCAAAGGTCCCCCCGCTGCCCGGGGACCCCTCGCTCTCTGCAAAGAGCCCTAATTCCTGGGCCGCTGTCCCGGGTCACCTTCTGGAGTCCACGGCGGGGCTGGCCCGGCAGGGTGCGCCCCCTCCCCTCAGCGGTGATCGGCTGGCCCCACCCCCGCCGAGACCAAGTTCAACAAGTTTGACCAAGAAATCGTAAAGCCTCCATGGTTAGGCCTGGCCCGGCCGCTCCGCGTGGGCTCCACCGGCTGCGAGTCGTGCAGCTCCAGACCCGCAAGAGGGCCGGTCGAAGGGCGCCGTCCATAAGGGCTGAGGTCAGAGTCGGGCGGCCCGCGGGCTCCGAGGTCCGGTGTGGAAGCTCCGGGTTTGGCGTGCGTCATCAGGGAGCAGGCACCTCAGGCTGCAGGTCGGGTTTCCAAAAGTGCCCCTTTGTTATGCCCCTCCCTGGCCCTGCCTCCTCCCCTTTCCCTGCGCCACCCCTTCCCCCACCCCTTCCCCTCTTGGAAGGCTCTGGCTGCTGCTTCCAGCAGCTCTATCCTAGGCACCACTCTCTGGACCAACGGGCCGCCCACTCCTGAGCCTTCACATCTTAGGGTTTCAGGAGGACCGGGAGGGGCTGCTGGGAGAAGAAACCCTTGGGCGCAGCCTGTGACTCAGGAGAATGGGCAGGGCAGGATGGAAGTGCTCCCTCCCAGTGGCATGCCCCCAGCTTCTGGGAAGGGTGGGGGCTGGTCTGCGCCGGCAGGGGTGCGGGGGGGGGGTACCTACCTGCCTTAGATAGGGAGAGTGGGTTCTTCCCCGAGTCTCAGGACTCCCTTACCTTGGCCCAGGCAGCTATGAGGAGACCCTGCCAAGCCCCAGCCGACTTCTGCAGACCCAGTAGGTACTGGCTACCTGGGTCAGGAAGCGTTCATTATTTGCTTTCTGAGCTCTTGTGCGCAGTCGAGTGTGTTCTGGGGACCAGTCTGGGTCTCTGCTGAAGTCGGGAGGCACAGGGTGCTGGCCCTCCTCAACAGGGGCCATGGTTTGCACCGCCCACCCCCACGGCTAGATCTAGCCAGGGCTGTGGGGCCTGGCTGTGCCTGGGACTCTGGGCTTGTGTTTGCTCTTGGAGGCGGGAGGGAGCAGTGCCAGCCCTGCACACACAGCTTGCTCTGTTCTGGGGCCAGAGAGAGGGAACGGGTGGGGGGCAGCTCTCCCGGGAGCCAGAGCCTGAAGGCTGGAGCAGGCAGGGGGCCTGGGCCCCAGGATGCCTCCCTGGGACGGCTCCGAAGGCCCTGTGATTTACAGCTGCGGCTCTGTTTCTCTCCATCTGGTTGGCAAGTCCTTTCTGGGTAAATGGGGCAGACTTCAGAGGAAGCAAGGTGAAGTGCTGAGGACCCTTGTGGACCAGCTGCTCTGTCCCTCTCCTGCTCTGTCCCCAGACACCTCCATCCACTGGAGGCCTCAGCTCTCTCTCCCGGAGCTATTAGGGCCGGGTCCCACATGGGGCAAGCTTTCTCACGGCTGCTGTAGCCAGCAGGCTCCCTGGTCTTTAGGTGGATGTCATTTGTTTTTTTATTCAACTACTAACTCCAAAGCCTGAACAAACACAAATTGGACTCCCTCTGCCAATGACTGGGGACAGATTCTGCCTTGTCAGTCACAACCCAATGGAATATATCGTATACAGCCTGACTGGGGGCTCACAAGGGGGTGTGTAAAGGGGGATGGGACAGTGGGGTGGGGAAGACTGTGAGGAGGCCTCAGTTTGAGTTTTGAAGGATGGATAGTGGTTTGTCAGTTTGGAGGGAGCAGTGTGATAGAGTCCTGCTTTGGGGGCAGAGGGCACATACTGTGTCCTGGGCCTGACTGTGTCCCTTGGGCCTGCTCAGAGGAGGAAGCAGTTTCCTTCTAGGGGCTTGAGTCAGTGCAAGGGACAGCTGAGACCCTGCCAAGAGGCAGGAGGGGAGTGGCCGCGTGCCACTGTGTCCTCTAACCCCTGGGTGGTGGCTCTGGGGTTGGAATCCGCCTTGCCCTCCTCTGCAACTCTGGAGCACACTCTTACAAGAGCCTAGTCACCTGTCTGACTCCCTCCATTCTGCCCCAGACTCTGTGCTTTTGAGGGCGGGGCCGAATTACTCATTATTCACAGAGGCTTGTGGGACATCAGTGGATGCTGTGGAACAGGATGAATGTCCCTTGGGACTGTCAGGCCCCTCGTATTTCTTGCTCATTGACTGGTTTGAGTCCTTTTTTTTTTTTTTTAATTAATTTATTTTGAGAGAGAGAGAGCAAGAGAGCTCATGGGAAGGGCAGAGAGAGGGAGAGAGAGAGAATCCCAAGCAGGCTCCACACCATTAGTGCAGAGCCCTATGTGGGCTCGAACCTTGAGATCATGACCTGAACCAAAATCAAGAGTCGGATGCTTAACTGCCTGAGCCACCCAGGAGCCCCTCCAGGTTTGAGTCTTAAACCAGCCCTGGCACAGAAGACCAGGAGGCAAAATTTCCATCTTAGGAGGGAGCCAAGGCTTCCTTAGGAGGACAGTGAAATGCACTTGTTCAAGCTTCTTGGCCAAGATAGGATTCGGGCCTCCTGGCCACCAGTCTGCTCTCGCTGGCAAAGGGAGCTACTGGAGTGTGGCTGGGACCCTCTGACTTGGCCTTGTCTGGTAAAGGGTCGCCTTGTTGTTCAAAGAAAGGTGATGGCGTCTGGCTTGAGCAGGTACCCTCTTCTCTCATCTGTAGTCATTGGGGGTGGGGGGAGCGGTGGGGCCCTCTGCCCACCCCCCCCACCCCCCGCCTGCCACCTAATCCCCTGCTGGATCGTGTGACCGGCCTGGCATTCTCCTGGCTGGAATCTGGCGCTTCTGACAGCAGTTGCTATATCGGGGGAGCCGGGCACCGCCCTGGACGCTCTGGGTCCCTGCCCTCACCCCCTGCTTTGCTTTTGTCAGCTTTGAGGCAGAATCACCATTGAAGCTTTAAGAGTTGGACACCCAGGTCCCTGAAGTGATCTGCAGGCCCCCCCGGTAGGTGGAACGAGGCTGGGTGGGGGAGGGGTGGGCAGACTCAGGGCATGAGGAGGAGATTTGAAGCGGTCATCCTTTCTCCTATCCCCGCCCTTCCTGGGGCCTTCCAGACCTCTACCTGTGAAGTCCTAGCTCTGACAGTTCCTTAGATGGTGGGGAGAGTGGTGGGGACAAAGCCCAGGGATAGGAGAGAATCTTTTCCTCTCCCCACAAGTGTATATCCGGCTTCCCTGCTTCCCCTTCTGCCCCCCACAGCCCCAGTCCGCCACCATTCCGTGCTGCAGGGACACCATGGCTCCAGAGGAAGACGCTGGAGGGGAGGCCCCAGAGGGCAGTTTCTGGGAGGTGAGCAGCTGGGTCCTAGGTTTGGGGGTGCCCACCCCACCCTGGGCCCAGCCACCTGTCCCGGGAGGAGGCTAGCTGTCAGCCCCGGCCCTGGCGGGGGCTTCTCCCTGGCCACCCCACCTTTCTGCTGTCCGCCCCAGGCTGGTAACTACAGGAGAACCGTGCAGCGGGTGGAAGACGGGCATCGGCTCTGTGGGGATCTGGTCAGCTGCTTCCAGGAGCGCGCCCGCATCGAGAAGGCCTACGCCCAGCAGCTGGCTGATTGGGCCCGCAAGTGGAGGGGCACGGTGGAAAAGGGTGAGGCAGCGCTCGGGCCTCGCTGGGAGCAGAGGGCCACCCGAGGGTGGGGAGACCAGGCAAGGCGGATTCTTTTTTGTACCTCTTACGGAAGGTTTGAGGCTTTCATGTCTGCCTTCCCTTTGAAGAGGGAAGAGCCTCCTGGTTATTCTTACAGTTATGCTGTTAAGAGTTTGCAAAGTACGGTCCTCCATTATTTTGATATTTTTAACAGCCCTAGGGTAGACACGGTCCTGTTCTATCTATTTTCTAGAAGAGAACCCGTAAGTTCAGAGACGCCAAGTGACTTGCCTGATGTCACACAGCTAGGAAGAGCTAAAGCTTGAACTTGGGCCTTCTGACGCAGGAGCGTGGGATCGGTCCATCTTAACAAGCTGCCTTCCTTGAGGGCGGAGGCTAGTTCTTCCCCTTAGGGGCAATAATGTGTAGTGCTCAACACCACAGATTTGGGTTTGAATCTCAGCTCGACTTGTAACTGTAATGCTTTGGGTGGTTAGCTTCACTTTTCTGGGCTGCTGTTTGGTGTCTGTTAAATGCTGATCATCCACGTGGTGGTGGATGGAGATTCAATGAGATCTCGTATACCAAGGCACAGAGTAGACCTCGAGAGGCAGCCGCTGACCTCTTTGTTGTTCGTCTCTGCATTCCCTCTGTGCCTGGCACCAAGCGAGAAGGGGTGGGCTGGTCTCTGGTGGCGGCCCTGGCCCGGCCCAAGCCCGTCGCTCCCCGCAGGCCCCCAGTACGGCACGCTGGAGAAGGCCTGGCACGCCTTCTTCACGGCGGCTGAGAGGCTGAGCGCACTGCACCTGGAGGTGCGGGAGAAGCTTCAGGGCCAGGACAGCGAGCGGGTGCGCTCCTGGCAGCGGGGCGCCTTCCACCGGCCAGTGCTGGGTGGCTTCCGCGAGAGCCGGGCCGCTGAGGACGGCTTCCGCAAGGCCCAGAAGCCCTGGCTGAAGAGGTTGAAGGAGGTGAGCCTGGTGGGGGGGGCGGGGGGGAAGGGAGTGCTAAGGGGGTGGGAATGGGTCCCTTCTTGAATCTGCCCTGGGCCACCGGGGGCCAGGGCTTGGCGTGCAGGGTCTGGACTTGTCCCCATGTGTGCCAGGTTGAGGCATCCAAGAAGAGCTACCATGCGGCCCGGAAGGAGGAGAAGACCGCCCAGACTCGGGAGAGCCACGCAAAGGCAGACAGCGCCGTGTCCCAGGAGCAGCTGCGCAAGCTGCAGGAGCGGGTGGAGCGCTGCACCAGGGAGGCTGAGAAGGTACCCGGCGGCCGGCGGGCCTTTCCCAGCCTTCCTCACCTGCCACCCGCTCTCCAGATCATCATTTAAAAGAGGAGCCAAAGAAAAGACGATGCTCTACCCAGGGAAAGAAGCGGTGCAGTTTCGGGCATTGGGAGGAGCTTAGCAGTTGAGGAGACTTTGCAGCTCCTTCCACCGCATCCTGCCTGGGACGGGCTCTCGTGTGGCCTGCTCTTCCAAAGCACCCTTTCCTCCAGCTCTGTGTATCTGCTGCTCCCTTTCTACCTCCTCCTTGAAGCCTTTACCATTTCTTCTACCTCCCCCATAGGTTGCCCTCACCTCACTCTGCATCTTCACTCATCAGACTCTCAAAGTTGCTGTGCCCAAGTATCACCTCCCTTGTTAGGCTACTAGGGTCTTGGAGGGCATGAGCTGGGTCTGCAGACTGATTGCTGCTGGTGCCTGGCCCAGGGTCTCGCTCCTGGGGGCGCTCCGTAAACACGGCTGGAGTCCTTAGTGGAAGAAGGTTTGTCCTCACTGGGCCCCTCTTCTCCCACCCAGGTGAAAACCCAGTATGAGCAGACGCTGGCGGAGCTGCATCGCTACACCCCACGTTACATGGAAGACATGGAGCAGGCCTTTGAGACCTGCCAGGCCGCGGAGCGCCAGCGGCTTCTGTTCTTCAAGGATATGCTTCTTACCATACACCAGCACCTCGACCTCTCCAGCAATGAGAGGTATGGCCTGCGAGGAAATCAGGGGCAATGCTGGGTCTCCTCCATCTCCCCCAGGCTCTGGCCAGGTGGAATGAGTTTGGGGGTGGTGCCAGGGCTTGGGGCTCCTCTGTCTGAGGTTGTGCCTTGGGTCGCAGGTTTCAGGAACTCCACCGAGACCTGCATCAGGGCATCGAGGCAGCCAGTGACGAGGAGGATCTGCGCTGGTGGCGCAGCACCCACGGGCCAGGCATGGCCATGAACTGGCCACAGTTTGAGGTATGTGTTCTGGGCTGGCTGGGGCTGGGAGGGGTGGGGGGCTCAGCCTGGACCTGAGGAGGGAGGCTAGGGCTTGGGGTGAAGTAGGTGAAGGTGTGAATGGCTCGGGCTGATTCTAAGCACTGTCCCCACAGGAGTGGTCCTTGGATACCCAGAGGACGATCAGCAGGAAGGAGAAAGGTGGCCGGAGCCCTGATGAGGTTACTCTGACCAGCATCGTGCCCACAAGAGATGGTGCTGCACCCCCGCCCCAGTCCCCGGGGTCCCCAAGGTAAGAGCCAGAGACCTGGCTGTGGGAAGGAAATATCTCAGTCCCCTGCCCTGCCTCTGTCTCCTTCCCTTCATTCCTCTCACGCCCAAAGTGGACTGAAAATTGGTGCCAGGAACCTTAGGACCTACTTAGTAGTTATAAGGATGCCCGTGTTGATGGTGATGTAGATTTTCCAGGTGTTTCCCACGTTCCCTCTCATCTACTGCTCATATCAGCCCTGTGTGGCAGGAAGTGCGCCGAGCTCACAGGCATGTGTGGCAGAACTCAGACTGGGATTTTTCGGTTCCTCCCAGCCTGCCTCCCCTGGGGTTCTTCCAGAGGGTGAGCCCCTGGCCCTGAGTCCTAGGCTCTCTTGCTCAAGGTAATCCTCATGCCCTGAGTCTGTCCCTGTCTGTCTCCCTCTCCAGCGGTGGGCAGGATGAGGAGTGGTCAGATGAGGAGACTACCCGGAAGGCTGCCACGGGGGTGCGGGTGCGGGCACTCTATGACTATGCTGGCCAGGAAGCTGACGAGCTGAGCTTCCGAGCAGGTACCCAGAGACCCCTTTCCTCTTCCTTTCCAGGCTCTAGCTTCCCTCTCCCCTCCTTTATAACAGGGGTGTGGGAAAGGAAAGCCATCTACTTCCCAAGGGCCAGTTCTCTGATTCTCTCTCTCTTATTTATAATGTTTATTGATTAATTTGGGGGAGGGGGTGAGGGAGGGGCAGAGAGAGAGGGAGAGAGAATTCCAAGCAGGATCCACGCTGCTAGGGCAGAGCCTGACACGGGGCTCAAACTCACGATCCAGGAGATCATGATCTGAGCTGAAACTGAGTTGGATGGATAACCAACTGAGCCACCCAGGCGCCCCTGTTCTCTGATTCTTCAGGCTACTCTGGGTCTAGCCCCCAGGAGTCAGTGTCTTCTCTGAGCCCTCACCTGCCTCTCCAAGTCACCAGCTGGGGCCTGCTTGATGCATTTAGGGTCTGGGGTGGAGCGGCTTGCTGACTCTGACCTCCCTTTGCCTGCGCCAGGTCTCTTCTAGTTGGGTTCTCGTACTGCCCCCCCTCCCTCAGTCCTTGACCCAACTGCAGGAGCGGAGCTGGGCCAGGGCAATTGGCAGTGACTAATCCCCTTTCCCCCAGGGGAGGAGCTGTTGAAGATGAGCGAGGAGGATGAGCAGGGCTGGTGCCAGGGCCAGTTGCAGAGCGGCCGCATTGGTCTGTACCCTGCCAATTACGTGGAGTGTGTGGGGGCCTGATCTGCCCTAACAGCCCTTCTGCAGCGTTTCTCCACCCTGCGTCAGAGCCCAGCTTCTCTTGGACAGCCGGACCCAAGGGCCCTGGACCATGGTGCCCCTTGCTGCCCCCCTGTCCCTTGAGGAGGAAGGAAGTCCTGGGATCCAGGGAGGGGAGCGGCCTGCATCTAGGAAGGGACTGGTAGGGAATGACCAACTGAGGCTAGCCTGAGGGGAAGATGGGGAGGTCAGGAGGTGACAGAAGCGCTCAGGGGTGCCTGGGCCTCTCCAGGAATGCATGGGTCCCCCAGGAGCTGTGGACCCAGTTCCTGGTCTCAGTGTTTTGGGATTCCTGGGGTGGTCTTGGGGTGGTGAGTGTAGTTCTGGGCTAGCAGCACTCTCCTGTGACTTGTTTTAGTGTGTATTAAAGTTGGAGAGAAAAAAAAAAGCACTGTCAGGTGTGTGTGCATCTTTTCTGATCCTCCACCCTTGCCCGACTGCGGAGGTCATCTGGAGAGAGACACTGAGTGGGGAGGTCTGTGGGCCAAGAGTATGTCATGGGAAAAGGTTTGCCAGCTTGGTATCTGTTCTGGAACTTCGGGACCCTAATCTGGGGTGGGATGTACTCAAGATTGGGCTTGGTGTGTGCCCGCCAAGGCTGGAGGCTGGGTAGAGTTCTGGGCTGGACGGGAGCCCAGCCAGTCTGTCTTCCCGTTCAGGCCGGTGGGACCATGAGTGCTTGGTAGGACTGTTAATCATCACTCATCCATCGGGTACTGGCCCCATCTGAGACCTCTGGCCCCCGGCTCCCAGCCTGGCAGCCTTCACCTTTAAGGAGGCCGCACCACGTTCCGGGGGTGGCTGGGCGTGCGGCTGGCTCCGGGGCAAGGCTTGGGCCCGCCCTCGAGCCGTCGCCCCGCCCTGGCTGCGGATTGGCCCCTGGCATGGCGCGGCGTGGGCCCGGCGACCATTGTCGAGCCCGGGGCTGCTGCGGCCTCCGCTCCGGTTCCGCCGGCCGCTCATTGGCCCAGATCCGGACAAATCGCTCCACCCCCGGCTGGTGGGGGGGCACTGCTTGGAGCCGACCCGGGGCCCCGCCTTCCCGGCCGCGGATTGGCCCACGACGGGACCCGTCGGTCGCGCTGCTGTCTGGGAAGGAGAGAAAATGGCGGCGGAACCGAGCAAGACCGAAATCCAGACCCTTTTTAAGCGGCTTCGCGGGATTCCGACCAACAAGGTGCGCGAGCGGGAGGCGTGTGGGGTCCGGCGCCGGCGGAGACGGACTCTCCCGTCCCTCCTGGGGCCTGAGGGAGGGAGAGGGGCGGACGTGGGCTGTTTACCTGGCGTGTCAGCGCCCGGCCTCGACTCGGGGCCCCTGACCATTGGCTCATCGTCTCCTCCACCCAGGCCTGCTTCGACTGTGGCGCCAAGAATCCGAGTTGGGCCAGCATCACATATGGTGTTTTCTTGTGCATTGACTGCTCCGGGGTGCACCGCTCTCTGGGCGTTCATCTCAGCTTCATCAGGTGGGGTCTTTTTGCGGCTGCTGTGCTTCTGCCGGGCCGGCCGGGGCTGTGTGCTCAGCAAGGGAGAGTGGCTGCCTCGACTGGACCGCCAGGCCAGGGAGGGGTGGCACCGGAGGGAGCCGCCTGTGTGGCAGTTTGTTCCGTGTCTGGGCTAAAATATCTTTTATGTTGGTTAAACTTGACACTCAGAATATTAGTTTTGAGGCGAAAAGTTAGCTGCATTGACCTTGTTGCTGAATGTTGGTGGAGTATGTCTGAAGTGAGACCATGACCGTCGTTAGGGGGAAAGCCAGATCCAAGCTTGAGTGCCTGAGAATTCGACCTCCTTTCGGATCCGGACAATAATTAGTACTCTTTGGACTAGACAATTGAAGAGCAAACTTAAGAGTGGAGGGTGGTGGCTGATTAATGTTTGCTGGGCGCCTACTGAAGCCCCAGGCCAAATGACAGGTATGGGTCTGCCAGGGGATACCTGCCTGATACTTGCTGGTGGGTGACATGCAGCCCTTGCACACAGGTCCACAGAGTTGGATTCCAACTGGAGCTGGTTCCAGCTGAGGTGTATGCAGGTCGGCGGGAATGCCAATGCGGTAAAGCTCCTTCTTACCATCGTCCCCACCCCCGGTCTTCTGCTTGGGTACTAACTTTCCAGTGTCTTCCTAGGAGCCCCTGTCAGTATCTCTTTTCAGAGGATTTTCCGGTCTATAGCAACACTGTACTCTATTCTCTAAACTTGGAAATTGGTCATTGTTCTCCTCAAATAGGCTTTGGATTGGAACCAAACTGGACAGATGTTCTTGGGGGAAAGGTTAAGGGAGTTGGGGCCTCCACAGTCATCCAGGTCTTGTGAGCCTGGATGAAGGATGGGCACAGTGGGTATAGCTTGCTGTCTTCAGGCAGGGTTGAGTGAGGGCTGAGGTTCAGTCAGTCATGTCTGAGGATGGGAGGGTTGTTTTTCTGCAGGAATTTCTAGGCAGCTTTACCTGTGTGAAAAACTGCTGGTGTTGGTAGAGTGTATTATCATGTATAAATAATAATTGGGCTGTTACAAGGAGGTGCCTCTTTTGCTCTGGAGGAATCACCTGTAGCACGCCCTCCTCTCTTTGCTCTCCAGACAGCTTTCTTCCGCCAACATGGATGTACAGCCAGTGATGCCAACACCAAGTATAATAGCCGAGCTGCCCAGATGTATCGGGAAAAGATCCGGCAACTGGGGAGTGCGGCCCTGGCTAGGCATGGCACTGATGTGAGTGCCTGTTCCCTAGGGTAGGGTCATGGGGTGAGTGGGAATATTCAGAGTCCTGTTTTTCAAGCGTGTCTTCTTCCCTCTAGCTTTGGATAGACAATGTGAGTAGTGCTCCCAGTCACTCCCCAGAGAAGAAAGACTCTGATTTCTTCACGGAACACACTCAAGTGAGTGCCTACAAGGAATGTTTCTCATGATGTTGGCAGGTGGTTTACTTACCAAGGCCAAGGCCTTCTGTGAACATGGCATGGAGTCCATTCACCTTGGTGTAATGATTCAGACAGAATGTCTGGGGCCCACTGCTTGGTAGATCCAGATGTTTCTTCCTCTCATGAGTAGGTGTACAGTATGGCCCTGCCAAGGAATGGACCCCTATAAACAGGGATAGTAGGGGGGAGGACCCGCTTCTTAAAGTCTCAAAAGATGTCAGGAGCTCCAGACAACTTTTCCTGGATTCTTTCCCTATAGGAAAGGTACTGCAGTTGGGGGCAAGGAAGGGATTTCCTCACCAGCAACCCACCCCTGGGTTTCCCATCTACTGAAAAGCTGAAGTCTTTTCTACTCCCAGTCATCTACTGGGAGCTGAAGTCAGACTCTCTTAGTTTGAATTCTTGCTCCTCTCTTTAGCATTTCTAGGATGGTGGCTAAGTCACTTTACCTGTTGAAACCTGAGTCTCTAACAGAGATGTATCTACCTCCTAGGGTTTGTTGTGACCATTATATGTATTTATATGTGAAAAGCCCTTAGGCTTATGCTTGGCATGTGTTAAGTGCCTAGTAGTTGTTAGTCGTGAAATTAGGGGAATGGGCTCTGGCTCTAAATGGTGGAGGGGTGGAGGGATGGAGGTGACTGCTCATTTCCTGTTTCTTTCTTCCATAGTCCATAGAAGCTATACTTTTACTCACTAAATTCCAGTCTCCTTTTCTCATGGGCTTGGAGGAGGGCCTTATACCCACAAGGTACCTGCAGATTCTTGACACTCCTTGCCAGTAGGAACAGCTCATCAAAGCATCTGTGGTCTGGCCTCTTTTTCAGCCCCCTGCCTGGAAAGGACCAGGCCCCGACCTAGCAGAGACCCAGGAGCTAGCCCCTTCTACAGAGATCAGTAGCCTGGCACGTGAGTTCAGTCTGCATTTCACCCAAGTGCCCTGGTCTTGGCAAAGGACTTGGAGCTAGGAAGGGGACACCTGGCCAAGGGGATGAGTGTGTGTGTGTGTGTGTGTGTGTGTTGGGGGGGAGGGTTCTTATATTTCTCAGTGGACTAGGATTCATTTCAGTCCCTTGGAGGAAGTGGTAGGCATTCCTTTTATCTTTTTCTTTAGCAAGCTGAGGAAAGCCAGTCTTCCCTATTCTTGTCCCATCACTTCCCTTAATGGGAGGTCACTGCAAGCTTTGTGCTGGAGACCTAATCCCACCATTGCATCCACAGAGCCGGAGCATGGCCCCAACATGGACCTGCTTGGCACCTCACCCAAAGCCTCTCTAGGTCAGTATGCCACCTGGCAGGTGTGGGGTGACTGGGAGAGGGTGGGCCTCTAGGGCTCTTTTCGGATCTGCTGCTGCCTGGTCATGTGGACTGATGCCCCAGGAGACTGAGCATCTGACGTCTCTAGAGTTGGGACTGGGATCGGATTGGTGGCTGCGGCATCAACTGCAAGGACTTTAGCACCAGGCTCTTTGACTTGATGAACCTGTAAGCTGGTGTACAGGGCCTGGGGTCTGAGGCAGGATTGGCCTGTCTGGTCCATTTCATGGGACAGGGGTGTAGCTCTCACAGCTGGAGGCCACACTGTCCTTTCTCAGCCTGTCCCTGGTCTTTCAGCTCTTTTTTATTTTCCTTAGTGTTCTGCAGTCTTGGTTCAGGTTTGGACAGTCTATTTGCTGACCTCCGTTATTCTGTTGACTCTTGGGGGTTGGGGTGGGAAGCTAACAGGATGACTGCAAAACTGACCCCACAAGAAGGATGGCATGGCTTGGTCTAAAGTGAGACTCTAGAGCCCTCTGGGAAGCACTTTGGCCTCTGGGCTTGGGAGCCATACGAAGGCTCTGGGGTGGGCCTCTTGTTAGCTGCGAGTCTTTTTCTCTAGAGTCCATGTGTCTGTCACCTAAAGGGGCCCTTCCTGCCAGAGGTAACCAGCAGCTATTTTGGGGATCCCAGCACCTTGCATGTTAGCTCCCCGCTGTAGGAGCTGAAGCTGGCATTTAACATCTGCCCCTTGCCTAGTAGTCTCTGTGTTGGTTCAGGGACCGTGACCGTTCTGGTGCTTTGGGTCTAGGTTCTTGTCTCAGGCTGCTGGGAGTCTGTGACCTCCCCTAACTTTGTCTGTCTTTGGCTTGGACTATCCTAGAGCCGTTGGTTGGAACTGGTGGGTGGCAGCTTTGCCTCCTCCGCCTGAAGCTGTTCTTGGGAAGCTCTCGCCAAGAAGCTGCATGTTATGGGTTGAGTTGCTACCTCTGACCTCCCTTTGTGTTCACTCATGCCCCATCTTCTTTCTCACACAGAACCGAGAACCTCCCTCATTGGCAAGAAGAAGCCAGCAGCAGCTAAGAAAGGGGTAGGTGGAGAGAGGCAGTATGGGAGTGGTTAGGGGCTATCATCGAATAGCCTGGATTCACCCCTTGACCCTGCCACTTACTGGCTGTATGACTTTAGCAAAGGTACTCTTCTGAACTTTATCTGTGAAAGGGCTGTCCAGATGTCCGTCTTCAGGGGGCTCCTGGGAAGAGTGAGATTGTGCACATTGAGTGCCTGGCCCATCCTGAGCCTGGTCAGCCCCGCGGCTTCTGCTCTCGTGTGAACCACCTCATACCCAGCTCCTGCAGAACCACTGTTGTCCCTCTTGACTATGCTGGCTGGGCTCCTGGTTTTTACCTAAACTTTAAGAAGGAATGCTTTCTTTGTGGATGTGGCTAGAGGACCCCTGCTTGGGAGGAAACCAAAGACATTTTGGTTGGCGAGGCCCCCATCCCATGATTCTCCTCCCAGCTGGGTGCCAAGAAAGGCCTCGGGGCCCAGAAGGTGAGCAGCCAGAGCTTCAGTGAGATTGAGCGGCAGGCCCAGGTAGCAGAGAAGCTCCGTGAGCAGCAGGCAGCTGACGCCAAGAAACAGGCCGAGGAGTCCATGTGAGTGTTTGCCAGAGGGGCCTCAGCTCCCGTGGTGTTGGGGGGCCGGCAGGACAGGTCACGATGGGTGTTTGCCTCTGACATGTTTGTTCCCTCCAAGGGTTGCCTCTATGCGCCTGGCCTACCAGGAGCTCCAGATTGACCGTAAGAAGGAAGAGAAGAAGCTACAGAATCTGGAAGGGAAGAAGCGAGAACAGGCAGAGAGATTGGGCATGGGCTTGGTGTCCCGCAGGTGAGGCTCACCGCTGGGGAGTGGCAGGGAAATTCTGTTCTCCTGGGAGCCGCCGCAAATTCTTCCCAGCAGTTTGGATTTCTAGGCTCAGTCTTCCTCCGAAGCTGAACAGATAGATTGTTCTGCTTATTGTCTTAAAGTGCCGAGTACAGTGTTTGTCACAGGGCAGGTATGTGCTCAGTTAGTGTTTCAGTTAAATGAAAGAAACACAGGATCAGATGCTTTTTTTGATACACCCAAGAGGGTAGGGTGTGTTGCCTAGTGTGGGTGCTAATGGCACTTTGGGTGGGATATTTCTTTATTTTTCAAGACCTCCCTAAGAATTATAAGGCTTTTAGCAGCCTTAATCTCTGTCCACTAAATGCCATTGCTGCCAGACACGCTCACATCTGGAAATACCCCCAGACAGTGCCCTTTGGCATTGACAGTATCCTGCCTGTTTCAGAACCCCTGGGTTTGTGTGGCTGTGGTTTCTTAAAAGTAAAGCAGAGACTGCAAACCAGTTCTCTTATGCATTTTGTTTGCTCTACACTAAGAGCTCACATTTAGAGATTTCACTAACACTAGACTTTCCATCTCTTAAACATCAGAGTATTGGACAGCGCTGGGGCAGCGGTCCTGCCTGCAGTGGTCTTGTGCTAGGTGGTGGCTCTTCCTTTTGAGGAGGTGTGAGCTCTGCCATTGGCCTTATTTACTTGAATACAACAGACCTGTGCAGGAGGTATTGTTATTTCTTTATAGGTGAGAAAATCGACTTAGAGCAATTAAGCAACTTGTCCGAAGCCTGTGAATCTAGTAATTGGCACAACTAGATTTTGAACATAGTTCAAATTCAGTGTTTGGGGCCTTTATAGTCCACTTGTCTGAAGGAAGATAAGGCTGGCTGTTTCTGCTTCATCTTTCAGAACATGTACTAGTTAGGTTTAAGTTACTCCATTTCAGTCTGTGTGCTACTTGTGTAGCCCAGGGAAACATACATTTTTAATCCCAGAAAGGACTTTAGGTCTCCTCCCCTTCCCTGTTTTAGTCACAGGAATTACTGGGTTAAAGGGCATGAACAGTTTTTTCAGCTGTTTTTTTTGTTTTTCTTTTTTGCAGTGCAATAGAATCTTTATTTAAACCTTGCCAACTCTATTTAAAGCTCTATTGTAAAATATTCACTCTTTGGGGTTCTGCCAGCTAAAAGCTGTAGGTTTTTTTTTTTCTGTAGGTATTTTTTAATAAGTTTATTTAAGTGAAATTAATCCTTAAAATGTCTCTGTGGAGCAGGACACAGGACGGAAGCAAGGCGTGAAGAGCTAGTACTGCCTGCCCAGCTCGCTGCCTCTTCTCACTGGGGCACCAGACAGCAGCCCCAGGGCTGAGCACATACAGCCAGGCACTGTACTTTGAAATACTTTCATGTTTAAAAAAAAAAAAAAAAGGCAGGGTGGGGTAGGGATTAGGATAACTCAGACTCATTCTTTGATGCCGTCAGACTCCTTTCCCTGTTTCTGGGGCAGTTTTCATCTTTTCCATGTGTATGTGTCCATCTGGGTGAAGGATACGGCTCATGATGCAGCAAGTCTGTTGAGTTGATTCTTGTGGACCATCGAGGGTGTGCTCAGCTCAGCAGGGTTCCTAGCACTCCCTGCGGGGTCTGGTTCTGGCCCTGTGCCTGCGCTCAGGCAGGGGGAGAAGGCTCTGGGTGATGAGACAGAAAGAAAAGAGAGCCTAGGTTTCTGCCAGCAGCTCGGCCCAAGCTGTATAGTGACACTTCTCCTGTGTAGGGACACTGCTGCTCACGCCTGCCCTTGGGCCCGGCTCTGCTTGTCTCCACAGCTCTGTCTCCCACTCGGTGCTGTCTGAGATGCAGGTGATCGAGCAGGAAACCCCCGTGAGTGCAAAATCCTCCCGCTCGCAGCTGGACTTGTTTGATGATGTTGGTACTTTCGCCTCTGGACCCCCAAAGTAAGGCTGTTGTTGGGGTGCAGACTTGGCCACCGTGTTCATCATCAGGCTTCTCTGAGCTACTCTACTGTCTCACTAGGTACAAGGACAACCCCTTTTCCTTGGGGGAAAGTTTCACTTCCCGCTGGGATACAGATACCGCCTGGGGTGTGGACAGGATGGAGGAGAAGGAGCCAGAAGTGACCGTCTCAAGCATCCGGCCCATTTCAGAAAGGTGGAGTGGGTGGGGCAATGCTGTCCAGTAGGATTTTTCTGTGATGATGGGAATTCTGTGCCTGCACTGTCCCGTGTGGTGACCACTAAGCATGTGCCTACTGAGCTCTTCAAATGTGGCTGTTGTAACTGAAGAACTGAAAATTTTAATTTAATTTTAATAAATTTAAGTAGCCACATATGGCGAGTGGCTACCAGATTAGGTAGGGCAGGAATCAGGCTTTGGTTTGAGTTTTACTTTATCATCACAGAAAGCCTAGCAGCTTCTTTTGTTCAAGATCTGTTTTTCTGGCAAGAGGGGCCTCATGCTTCAGTCCTGACCGCTCAGGGGTATGTGCCTCTGGCCCCCACGTCAGCCTGTTTTTTTTAAAAGCCTATTTTATGTCACTCTGGGCAATGTTTAACTGACAAATTACCTGCGAATCATTTGTAAAATGGGGGACATAAGTAATGACTTCACAGGGCCGTTGGAAGGATTAAAAGTAATGAAACTTATAAAGCACCTAGGCCAGTGTCGCTGCTTGTCCGTGGTAGAGAGGAGTGACCACACGCCTTTATATCCACGCAGGGATGAGTTTGAGAGTGAAAATGCCAGAAGAGTAGGTATAAACTCAGGCCAGCTGAGACACGATCACTCTACTGTTAGGCCACTTGCAACTAGGGGCACTCCGGTAGTAGTGATATCAGGACATCCTAGACTTTGATGAAGCTCTAGTGGTTCGGGGCAGAAACCTAGCCCTCTCTAAACTATTTCCATGCCACCTGATAGAGTGAACGTAAGCTCTCTGTGCCTTGGTTTCGGTGTAGAGGAGAGAGGGGCCTTGTCCAGGGAAGGGGGCCCAAGAGTCCCAGAGCCGTAGGCAGATGGGCCATCATAAGCATCCCCAGAAGGCCACTGGTGCTTCTTCTGGCCTCTTTAGTAATGGGATTAGTAATACCAGGCTCTGACAGTAATGGGAAGGATCAGAGCTATCCCACATCCACCCCTCAGAGTCACAAACAGAAGGGAAGTGGAAAGCCGGAGCTCAGGCCTCGAGTCCAGTGAAGCACGTCAGAAATTTGCAGGAGCCAAAGCCATCTCATCGGACATGTTCTTTGGGCGGGAGGTGGATGCTGAGGTAAGTGGGGTCATCCACCCTGAGCCTGGAGGCAGCCGGTGAAGTAAGCGCTTCCTCCTTGCCACTGTTTTGGGCTTTAGCACCAGGTTGCCTTGGCCGATAAGGAGTTCTTGCCTCGTCGGCCAAAGGATCTCCAGGCCTTTCCCTTTCTTCACCACAGCATGAAGCCAGGTCTCGACTCCAGCAGCTCTCGGGTAGTAGTGCCATCAGCTCTTCTGACCTCTTCGGGGACATGGATGGAGCTCATGGAGCAGGTAGGGCCCCAGCGATAAGGTGCATGCCAGGCAAGGGCCGTGGGCAGAGCTGGAGGGCCCTGGGGGCAGGGAAGGGCTTCCCGCAGGGCTTCCGGACCACCCTTTCCCTTGCTTTCTACAGGTAGCGTATCTCTGGGCAACGTGCTCCCCACAGCTGACATTGCCCAGTTTAAGCAGGGTGTCAAGTCTGTGGCCGGGAAGATGGCTGTGCTGGCCAATGGCGTGATGAATTCTTTGCAGGTGAGCCTGGGGCTGCTTGACCCGGGGCGGGAGGGTAAAGCACTAGAGAGTAGTGCTTGGAGGTTGGCCGCCTCCACCGCCTCCAGACCCTGCTGCTGGGTAGCTTCTGAGCCCAACAGAGAGCTTTCTCTTTTCCTGGAGGGGCAGCTTCCTTCCTCTGAGCTTGGTACCAGGGCTTGGCCACTCCCTCAGATGCTGCCATGTCTGCACGGATTTCCGCAGCCTTGTCACCACCTTACCTCTCTCTCCCCTCCCTCCGCAGCTTCGAGATCAGGCAGGGTTTCCCCCTTGGGATCTGGTCACAACCCCTTTCCCGAGTCACAATAAAATAAAAAACAGTCTCTGCCATGGTGAGATTGGTGCCTGGTTCGCCGGAGTACCCTCGTCCTGCAGGGGTGTGTTGCGGGGAACTGCAGGTGAGAGACTGACTTTGTTTTTTCTTCCCCCCTCCCCAGGATCGCTATGGTTCCTACTGACCCAGGTGCCACGGCTCAGGCATATGGTGGCGACAACGGCAAAACCCCCATGATTCCAAGGCCAGGGGCGCTTGCCGTGTGGAAGCTGGGGAGGAATTGTTACTTTATATGTGTTGTGTGTGAGTGGGGTGGCCTTTGAGGAATTCGGGTGAGGGGGATGGGTGGTTCCAGCCTTGACCTCAGCCTGTAGACCGAGCCCTTTTATTCTCCTCCCCTCACACCGTCTCCCCTGTGTGCTAGATTACTGTCCTCTGGTCGTGTCCCCCAAGCTGCTGCTCACTTGTCCTGCCACACTGGGAGCGAGGGGAGGGGTTTCCTCAGGCGGGTTTATTCTGGGTCCAGCCCTTCCCCAAGGAGGAAGAGTGAGAAGCATAAGGCTTTTTTGCCAGCTCTAGGATCCTTCCAGGTGGTCTAGGGTTTGGCCTCCGTCCTCTGGAACCAGTGGGCAGGTCTAGAAGGAGTTCTGCTATAGACCAGCCCCCCGGGGGAGGGAGGTTGCTCCAGTGGCCTCTTCTGGGTGCCAGGCGAGGGCAGGGGAGGGGAAGGACCTTCGTCTGGGCCTTCGTAAGGGCTAGAAGCTTTCCCCGGTACCGAAAGGTTTCATTTGGGATCAGACTGGAGGCCCGAGTGATCTTCTCCTGTCTCACCACCCCTTTTTACAGTGATCACTTGAGGGATACTTCTCCTGGGTGTCTCGGAGTCCTTCCGTACCATCCATTGTGGAGCACAGGACCCTCTGTCCCTTCTTCCCCTGCTTGGTGTGGCCATGGTGGGTCTCATCTGCCCTGTGCCCTGCTCTGGATGCTGTGAGCGTAATGCTGGCCAAGGAAGCAGAGGACATGAGGGACAGAAACAGGCTCTTGGGGCTCAGCTTTCTTCTTCTGTGTCATCTTGGTCTTAGGGGGCCTGGACAGCACCCCACCACTGAGAGCTTGAGGCACCTACAGAGCTGCATGCCTCGCCCCCTGGCCGCTGGGCCATGCAGTGTGTCATCCTTGGTGCCATGTTCCCCTGCTGTGCTGACAGTCTGGGCCCACCCTGCCCCCTGTGGCTCTGGGTTGGGCTCCCAAGCAACACAGACCATTCTTCCCTCCCCTCCCTCCCCCAAAGGGATTTGACTTTCTTTCTGGACTGTTTGTATTGAAACAGAGTGGTGTCAAATAAAGCCTTGACAGGGCCCAGAGCCACTGCTGATCTGAAAGAAGTAGTGTCCTCTCTGGAGCCCGGTGCAGGCCCCTGGCCTCACTCTCTGGGCTCCCACCGATACGGGTAGGGCGTCGGTGCCGAAGCTGAGGGCACTCTGTCCGGGGCCTCCAGCTTGTCTCTTCTCTGAAAGCCAAAGGCCCCTGGCTCCTCGGCCCTGTGCTGCCGCGAGGTCCGATGCAGCCTCGACCTCACCACCCTGTTGCACGCGGAGGAAAGAGCTGGTATTAGTTGGCCCTTTAACTCATCCACTGAGTCCTACTGCTGTGGGCAGGTGAGCAGCCTAGAGGCTCAGGACTTCATCCCTGGCAGTAGGCTTGACTGCGGTGTGTTTCTCAGTGGAGTTTAAAGACAGATGAAATATACAGCCTTAATGGAACCCTTTTAAATCTGGGAAGAAAGCCTGTGTGTGTGTGTGTGTGTGTGTGACCATGACCCCCTGGCTTGGCAGCTCTTTTCCCTTGTAGGGACTCCTGGAATAGTGTGTGTGTGTGTGTGACCATGACCCCCTGGCTTGGCAGCTCTTTTCCCTTGTAGGGACTCCTGGAATATATCTGGCACCTTAGGGGTCCTCAGGGTACAGCTGTAAACCACTGGTTCGAGAGATGGATGGTTAGAAAGGATGGGTAGAGGGGGCCATGGGTCTTTTGGCCATTGATTTCCAAAGTGTGGGCCTGGGCCTTCCAGCTCTGGAGTGTTCATAATCCAGATTTCTGTGCCCCACCCCAAGCTGGAACTTGTTAACTTGCATCGTAAACAAGCTCCCTACATGATTCGGATGTACACCGGGGTTTCTGAGCGATCAGTCAGCCAGAGGCTGGAGATGGGGATGGGCTGGAAGGTTCATGTGGCTTGGAGCTACGGTAGGACTGGAACTTCCAGCCCCGGCCTGGCTCTCCAGGGCTTTGGGAGCCAGTTCCTGAACCTACTGGGGAGAGGGCGGGGGAAGAGGTGGGAGGTTGTCTGGGCAGGGATGAGCCCAGGACAATGTGTGTGCAGTGTGGTGACCCCCCAACTTAGGAGGCAGCCTGCTCTGCTTTGGTCCCTGGGTGGCTTTTACTTTCTGGACAACTGCCAATTCAAGGAACTTGCAGGTCACCTGTCCTTACCTTCCTCAAGTCTTGGCTGGAAGCTTGTCTTCCTCAGGCCTGTCCACAGCTCCATCCCCACTGCCCCAATCCTGAGCAGTTGGTTAGCAGATATTTAATGACACTTTGGCAAGACTCTGCAGTGCTAACCCTTTGGGGCCAGGGTCTTTAGAGTTATGGAACCTGGCCTTGAACCCTCTGAGCTTGTTTTCTGAAAGCCCATTCCAGCTGTGAGCATCTTTCCTTTGAAAGGCTACTGTCCTGTCCCCTAGTTGAGCCCCTCTTGGTTCATGTGAGGCTGGTCTCCAGGCTGGAGTGGTCCTCTGGCCCCCACCTCTCCAGGAAAGCTGGGACTCAGCACCCAAAACCCAAATTAGCCCCTTCCCTTCAACCCCTCCTCAGTGTAGTGCCTTTAGACTCACCACTTACCGGATACAAGGGACTTTATTCATTTAACATATTTAACTGTTAGACACAGAGGAGCCTTGAAGCAATTTTTGAAAGTGGAATGGTCTTGCCTACCCTTCATCCTATCATGGTAGTGACTCGTCCTCCAGCAGACCACCATGTTTCTGTCCATCCCATACTTGCATCATTGGTGTTGCCCTTGACCATGCAAGGCCCTGCATGGTTATTCATGGTCTCTCCCCTTCTTGGAGCTGCTGTGAGGAGACTACCCTTATGTGGGGACTGTCAGCAAAAGACTAAAGCCAAGTCACCTTCCTGGTGGGCTCTGTTCAGTCTGCTGTCAGCTTGGGGCCTGACTAAAGCACAGAGGCTGACAGGGCCAAGGAGAGTAGGCTGTTAATTTTCAGAGTCACTGCTTGGCTTGGCTGATACCAGAACCCCTCTGGCTGGTCTTTGGGCTTGGGCTGTTGTTCAAGCTTCTCACCAGCAGAGGGCAGCATGGCACAGGAGTGGGAGAGGAGGTTGGCTGGGAGTCCCAAGGGCTAGGTGGGAGCTGGATACAGGCGTTGTGGACAGGACCCTTCACACTCAAGTCTCCGACTCGTCCGTCTCTTCGGTGGAGCCATCACTCTCTGCATCCATCTTGCGGGCATGATGGAGGGGCCTCCAGGGAGAGCCAACCCGGGGAGGGGTCCGGGAAGGCAGGCAGCTAGCCTCTGGATTGGCAGTGGCCGAGTTGACCAGGCCTGGGATCTGGGCCAGCCTGAAGGAGGGAAGAAGCCCCGAGGGCAGCCAGGTGCTTCCTCTCTAGAGACCAGGACCTCCATGCTCGCTCTTGCACTGGGGTGAAACCATGGGCTGTATTCCCAAAGGACTCAAAGAGAGGCTCCCTCAGGCCTCTGCTGGTGCCCAAACCCTTCCCTAACTGATGGGGATGTTGAGGACAAGCACCGTCACCCACAATAGGACACTGCCAGGTCTGACCGAGGTATCGCCTCCCCACAAGGGGGCGGCATCTCCCCACTGGACACTTACAGTCGTTCCAGCTCCTCATCCATGGCCGGGTCGTGCATCAGGTCTCCTTTGTCAGGCAAAGCTCCTAGGACATAATGGGGGGAGGGGAGCAAAACTTACTCTGAGTGTCTTTCAGGCAGGCTCCATCTGACAGCTGCATTCCCAGCAGGTGCCTCCATGCCCCTCACTGTCCTGTCTACCTACTCTGCTAACCCTGGGAGGGGGGATCTAAAAGATTTAAGAAAGAGCTCTTTCTAAACAAAAAAAAAATTTTTTTTAAGTAGGCTCCATGCCCAGCATGGAGCCCAACTCCGGGCTTGAATTCATGACTCTGAGATCAAGATCTGAGTTGAGATCAAGATCTGGACACAACCGACTGAGCCAGCTGCCCCTAAAAAAAATCACTTTTTAAGTATAGTTGACACCCACTGTTACATTAGTTTCAGGTGTGCAACATAGAGGTTCACCATCTCTACGGGCTGTGCTGCGCTCACCATGAGGGTAGCTACCATCCGCCACCATACATCACCATGACAGCACCACTGGCTGCACTCCCTGCGCTGTATCTTTCACTCCCGTGACTTGTTCATGGGGAAGAGCTCTTAAGAAACGTTTAAGAGAACTGCTGTGGGGGCAGGAAGTTGGGGCTACTTCCAGATCAGTTTAGTGAACCTGGGCCTACCCTCTCTAACTCTGGACAAGAGCTACGACTATGAGACATCCCCAAACCTCAAGGTCACTGCACACACAGGGCAATCCCCTTCCAAGACTAGGTGGTGGGTTGTGAGCTGTATAGGGGCTCAGCTCCTTCCTTGAGGCCCCAGGTACTGGCTGAAAAGGAGCCAGAGACAGTATGGTCCAGCTAGTCCCCCAACCAGAAACCTAGTTTTTTGTCCCCAAATCAGAGTGACCTCACTTTCGAGACAGAATGGTTAATACTGTTGCCTCATCTCCTCAGTCAGACCAAAATGAACCCTGGAGCCGCCAGCAGGGAGTGGGGGGCGGGGATCTGCCTAGTCTCTGCTCGGCAGCAAATCTCAGAGCTCGTTCCCTCAGCTACAAACCAAAGGAAGTAATGCTCTGGTACCCGGGGAATGACGAGAGGAGACGGTCTTGGATATTCCCTGGAGCTGTTAACAGTGGAGCGAAGGGGGAGCTGAAGTCTGCAGAGAGAAAGATTCTCGCCAGCAAACTGTTGAGGGGAAAAGCCCACTGGTGGTCAGGACACAGACCCGGCAGTTAACAACGCTGGCATCCCCAGAAAGCCACAATCTTAAACTTATCATCTGGCTCCAGTCCAATTCCCTACTCTTCCAGAACTTTTTCAGATGATGCCTCCTGGCCCCTTTTGCTCTCAGTGGTTTTCAAACTGTGTCCCTCAGAGCCCTCTCATTTTGCGTGCATGACCGTATGTGGGGGGGGGGGCGTGCCTTAGGACTAAGGGAACAGGACAACCCCTCCCCACAGCTGGCTCCACCCTGGGGGTCTCCACATGTCTAGTTCATACACTGGAGATGCGGGTGAGGGCGGATGCTTCTCTCCATCTCCCACATAACCCAGACAGCATTAGCATTGGTAAAAGTGGTTGACTGAGGGGCGCCTGGGTGGCTCAGTCGGTTGAGCGTCCGACTTTGGCTCAGGTCATGATCTCGCAGATCGTGCGTTTGAGCCCCGCATCCGGCTCTGTGCTGACAGCTCAGAGCCTGGAGCCTGCTTCCGATTCTGTGCTCCTATCTGTCTGTGCTCCTCCCCTGCTCACGCGCTGTCTCTCTCTCTCTCAAGAATAAAGATTAAAAAAATTTTTTTTAAAAAGTGGTTGACTGAGTGATTGCCCTTTTTAAAGGCCCTGGAAGAAGCGAGGGCACGGGGTTAGTCCCGGCTGTGATCTTGGGCTAGTTCGCTCTCCTTTTCCCTTCCTGCGGGCTGGCTGGTGGAAAGGAAGGAGGGCGCTCGGTTACTCAGGTGTGTGAAAGAAAACCTAAGCCAACCCCACCTGCCGTCTCCTTACTCTTGACTTCTGAGTCCTATTTGCCTTTCTACTCTGGTCCAGCTGGTGACTTGGTGACATCACTTAGCTGGGGGGTCCGTAGGCTTATGCACACCCCAAGCGTCAATTCAGAATAACTAGGCTGCTAGGTGCGTGGTGCCTCAGTGAGCCCTCCGTCAGTCCGGCTGAGGCTTGTGCTCCTGTGTGCGACCCCTGCAGGCTTTTTTTTTTTTTTTAATTTTATTTCTAGGAGAGAGAGAGACAGCGTGAGCAGAGGAGGGTCAGAGAGAGAGGGAGTCACAGACTGGAACAGGCTCCAGGCTCCGAGCTGGCAGTCAGCACAGAGCCCGATGCGGGGCTCGACCCCACGAACCGCGAGATCATGACCTAAGCGAAAGTCGGACGCTTAACCGACTAAGCCACCCAGGCGCCCCCCCGCCCCGCAGGCTTTATACCACGTAAGACCTAAGGCAACCAGCTGGCACTTGGCCCACTACGGCTGGCATTTAGAGTTCCCTTCCCTTGACCCTATTCCCTCAACTGGCTGAAGGAAGGGGAAGGTTATGTGTTCTTCGAGACTCAGGAACCTGGGGCCTCAAACACACCTGGATACCTCTTGAGGAGCAAGACAAATAACAATGTCTCCAGCTCTGGTGGCTGGTGGCCTGGTGGCTCTTCCCTTGGGGGAGCAGCAGGCGTGAGAGGGAGAAGAGCGGGGTAGGGGGAGAAGCCAACCAGTGAGAACGGACGACAGACAGGAAAAACCAGGCCAGTGCAGCCCTCTCCCCGTTGTTTTGCTCCCTTTCAGATTAATCGGGTTGCTTTTTTTCCTTTCCAGCTGGGAAAAAAGGCCTCCCCAGACACACCTTTGCCCTGCTTACAAATGGGAGTCAGGTCTCTTTGATAGACAATCTCCAAAGCCACCGAGTCAGTAGCCCTGTGTCTGCCCAGCCTGCAGGCCACTCCCCGGAGCGGAGCCGGGGATTCTCAGGGGAGGGGCCGGGCACGCCCCTGCCACGGAGAGGCTGCTTGTGTTGGGGCAGGGCCTAGGGCGGGGAAGGCTGTCCCTACCACGGGGGTCTGAGAGGCCTAAGAGGGCATAGTCTTTCTTGTGCACGTTCTGGCTCCCTCAGCCTCAGAGACTGGCCCTGAGAAGTCACGGTGGAGACGGTGATGCCCCCTCCTTCACGGGACCGTGTAGTCTGCCAATAGCGGCGGGCTCCTACACGGCTTAGGGTTGGGGGAGCAGGACGGGCTAGCCATAGCTATTTCTGGCTTACCTAGGGCTTGGTTGATTCCTTGATGCTTTGAAAGAGCCACAAGGAATCCATAGAAGGTCAGTCTCTGAACGTTGCTTAGTACCTCCTTGACAAGTGCTGGGGGTGGACAGCTGGAAGGGAGAATACAGATGCCAGATTCAATGACTAGCAAGTCTGTCATCTTTTCATCCATACCTTACGGCTTAGGAGGATGCCCAAAGCTGGGACTGAGGGAACCCTGTCTGCCCTGGGGGTCCTAAAACCCTGGGGGACATGGCAGATCTCCAGAAGCAAGGCCTTGACTGTGGACAGAAAGGGCTGGCATGTTCCCTAACTGGTGCTTTCACTAGGGGAGTGGGGACGAGGCAGTGGATGGCAGCCACGTCTTGTGGGAGACCACGACTGGCTGCTCTGTCTCTATGGACACTTCGTGCCACACAGGACAGCTTAACCCTCCCTCTCTGTAGAGTGAATTCTTTGTATAGTGAATTCTTTGTATAGTGAATGTTTTCCCCTTCTCTCTGAAAAGCTAAGGCCAATCTATCTCCCGGGAAGGAAAAGGGGGCCAAGCCGGTCGTCTCAGCTGGTCTTACCCAAGTGGAAGTGATCTTCCCTAAGCGAGCCACCCGGGATGCCGTTCGGTCCACAGCCTGGTCTAGGGTGGATGGCGCTGTTCTAATTTATATACGACCATCAGGGGCTCTAGACACGCTGGATCAGTCAGAGCATCTGCTAGAGATCTGTTCCAGAGCCAGCAGCCCACCGTTCCTGGGGCCGAGGTGGGGTCTACGTGCACATGTCCCACCTGTACTTGTGCCGGTCACACAAGTTCTCCAGGCACTGGGAGAACAGTGATGCCTCTACTCCCTCCAACATGCTAGCTTCGCCCAAGGTGGGCCGCTGGCGGTGTTGACCACTGGATGACGTTGGTACAATCACTGTGTTGGGGTTCTTGCCTGCCAGCAGGTCTTGATAGATGGCAGCCACACTCTCCAGGAATTCTGAGTACCAGGGTTGGGGGGGGGGGAGACAGGTCAGGCAGGGAGGACACACGTCATCCCTTCACTGGATCCTTCCTTTCCTGTTAACTCAGCTCCTCCCCAGCCTCGGTGCTCAGAGCTTGGTGGCCTGGGAGCAGGGACCCTCAATCTCGTGTGACCACTGCACTCATGAGCGATGACACGATCATGTGTTTCAGCTCAGTGTCCCCTCCTCTGGGGAGCTGTTCCCAGACCAAGTAGAGGCCCTATTACGTACTTTCAGAGCACCCTGCGCTTCTTTGTAGCACTTTTCCAAGGATGAATTTTCTGAGTAATTTGTTTGCTCTGCCTTCTGGCTGGAGCAGAAGATGGTGTATAAAGGTAGAGATTGTGCCTTGTCAGCCTTCCTGCCCCAGAACCTAGCACAGTGCTGGGCACATGTTAAATGCTATATAAACTTTTTAAAAAATGTTTATTTTTTGAGAGAGAGAGCACGAGTGAGCATGAGCGGGGGGGAGGGGCAGAGAGAGGGAGACACAGAATCGGAAGCAGGCTCCAGGCTCCCAGCCCAATGCAGGCCTTGAACTCATGAGCGTGAGATCATGACCTGAGCTGAAGTTGGAAGTTCAACCGACTGAGCTACCCAGGCGCCCTATACATATTTTTTACAGAGCGATCGTGGGCGCACTTACACTGGTAAGCCCCACCTCCCTTGTGAGGCCACCTGCCCCCTGACTCCAGAAAGCATGGCGGAATGCCAGGGTGGGAGAGGACGCCACAGCTGCTCGTGTGTTACATGTTTGGAAGTGTTTGCAAATGTTAGGAGTCGAGCCAGTTGCAGTAACCAGTGACCTGTGCCTGTCGCCCCGCTGACTGGCACACACTGCTGTGGGCACACACTCGCGAGAAGGCAGGGAAAGGACCTCCCAGACATGGCTGCTCCTTCTCCGGGGCCCGGGAGCTTCAGGGAACCAGGAAATAGAGGCCTGCAGTTGTTAAGAGCAGGTGGCAAGACCCCAGGCTCCAGCCCCTGCCGGACCAGGCCCTTGGGCTGCCGTCAAGAACACAGAATGTGGTGCCTGAGAGAGGCCAGGGCTGGCTGGGTCCACCAGTTGGCAGGGAGGCCACGTCCAGGCTCCAAAGAATGCCTTCTGTTTACTGGAAGAGTCCATTTTAAACAAGTTTGTTTATGGACACAGTCAGCAATTTCTGAACCCGACAGTCCATTTGACGTTGTTGTGTGCTCTGTGGGAGCTGGTGTGCATTTGTATTTATCCATCTATTTCTAGTACACCTGATTCCAGGAGGGACTGAAGGACACAGCTGGTGTGTATGAGGAGCACAGGACTGGTGTCTGCTTATCACAAGTTGTGTGGGTGGAAGAATGCATGCCCACACACAGGAGTCGGGCCGAGGGAGATCCTACCCTCTGATGGCAGGGCTACAGCACAGTGGCTAAGAGCACTGGCTCTGGAAGGAGCCCTCTGTTCAGGTCTGGGCTCCACCACTTACTAGCTCCGTGACTTTGGCTCCTCACTGCTAAGCTTACCTCTGAGAGGACCCATCTATCAGGGCTGTCTTAAGGATTAAAGTCAGTGCTATGCCTGGCACATAGTAAGTTCTCGATAAATCATGAATTTGTTGCGTGCTGTTACAGTAGTGTGCGTTGTTCTAGTCATTGTCATTGTTGCCCAGACGGGTTTGCTGCCCTGCTGACTGCAAACACTGCAGTTTTCGGTGACTTGAGGAGGCTGAGGGGGTAGGCTCTGCAGACTCAATCTTGTGACCACCGGTGGTAACTAGGCGTCCTTCCTGCCGGTGACCCACGGTGAAGCACACCACTGCGTGGGGTGGGGGAGGGAAACGTGTGTGCCAGGCACCAATGCAAAGGGTACCAGGGAGGGGCAGGCAGATGTGGCCCTGAGAGGAGCCACATGGGGCCCTGGAAAGCTCTCACCTGAGTAGTAAAACTGGATCTGGAAGGCAAAAAGGAAATCTGAAAAAGACATCAAGCAGTCCATGGCGTCATCCATGAGCACAATCCTGAGGGGGGAAGAGAGAAAATGTGAGAGAGTGTGTGGGGGTGGCGTGGAGGTGGGGAGCATGTCAGTGAGCTCTTTCTGGGGCTCCTCTCTTTCTTGGGGGCAGCGAGACACTCAGGAAAGGGATCCTCCAAACCAGCTCCCCGCAGTCACCTCACTTGTCCATCACTTGGGCTCTGCCACCCAGCTGAACTGATCACACGACCAAGGACAGGCTCCCAGTTCAGTCTCTGTGGCACCAGCTAGTGGATGGAGTGTGAGGGGGAAGGAGGCGGGGGCAGCAGGGAGAGGGTGCAACTGTAATACAGCCAAGATTTCTTTTCATAAACCTAAGCAGTAAATCCTTTCATCCTCCAGTGAGGACCATTTAGTTCAGAATAAATACAGCTGAGCAGAAAAGGCAAAAAGAACAGCCAGGAAGCTTAAAGGGGTCTTGGCAAGTGGCACTGAGATTTAATAAGCTACCGAGGGCCTAAACAACTACAGGCACCTCCGTCCTGGGACACAGATGGCAGACAAGGGAAGAGGGTCAAAGAACACACCCCATCTTGTGACGCCGTGGCGGCCATGCCCCGTCTTGCTCTCTGCTCCCACAAGTGGACCACCCCCTGGGTTCTCCTCTCCAGTCCCTCCCATCTCATGGGAAGAAAACCATCTGACTACTAACTGATCAGACCAAGGCCATGTTCATACCCTGCTCAGGGCCTCATCCAAGAGGGTACAGGAAGGGAAGGAAATTAGCACTTGCTGGGCTCTATCCATGTGCCAGGCAGGGTGCCAAAGCTATCTGCTGAAGGGGAGTGGGGCCCCCGATCTGTTTCTGACTGGCCCGACTGGCTTTATCTTTCCTTTTTGTTGCAAAAGTGTTTTATTCTGCTCTCTTGTGTATTTTTCTTAATCTCTCCCTCCTTTGGTGTCAGAGGATCCCCAAACTGGCACCTGGATCAGCTCCAGAGACAGCCAGCCAGCACCGCTCACCTCTGGGGGAGGGGCTTTAGACAGAGTATAATGTAAGGTGTCCCAGCAACTGTGGAAGGCAGCTAGCCCTGGTTTCAGATCTTCACGGAGAGAGAAAATGCTCCTATATCTAGTCTGTCTGTCTGTCTGTATTAATTAATTATTAAGGTAGGCTCCACGCCCAGCATGGGGGTTGAACTCACAACCTGGAGATCAAGACTTGAGCTGAGATCAAGAGTCGGATGCTTAAATGACTGAGCCACCCAGGTGCCCCTCTAGTCTTTAGTTCTAATAATGACAACAAAAGAAACAGACGGCATGTACTGAGCACCTACTTCATAGCAGGCAACTGTGCAAGGTATTTAACTATATTACATTTTCTCCCACAAAAGTCCTATAAGATAGGGCTTGCAATTATGTACATTTTACAGGTGAAGGGACTAAGTCTCAGAGAGGTCATCTTGCTGAGACCACATAGCTGGTGAGTTTGCTTGACTCCACAGGCCATAGGACTTTCCATTAGGTCACACTCCCTCTTTTAAAATAAAGATACAGAATATAAAAAAAACCTTTTTTAAAACATTTATTTATTATTGAGAGACAGAGAGAGACAGAGCATGAGCAGGGGAAGGGCAGAGAGAGAGGGAGACACAGAATCAGAAGCAATCTCCAGGCTCTGAGCTGTCAGCACAGAGCCCGGAGTGGGGCTCGAACTCACAAACCGTGAGATCGTGACCTGAGCCAAAGTTGGATGCTTAACCGGCTGAGCTACCCAGGCGCCCCAATAAAGATACAGAATATAGGCACTAACATTTTATTCCTTAACTCATGCGGCTAATTTACGTTCTTTCTTTTCACCTATATTTTAAGGCCTTAATATTTCTCATGATCTCTTGGGGAAGAAAAAGACTGCCCCAACTACCGGAGTTGAACTTTGAAATTCTCACTGGAAAAAATTCAAGGCCATAGGGTGGGAAGAAGCAATGCCGCTGATGGTCACAGGAGGGCGCCCTGGTCCCTCCATCAGCGGCTCTTTGCAAAGGCTGAGCCACAGGCTAGGTAGCTGGCCCCATTTCTTCTAACCCATGAGAACCCAGGCAGGCAAAAAGGAAGAGAGAGGGCACAGAGCCCAGATTCGGATATCTGAATGGGGAGGGAGAGGCGAAAGAGGGCAGAGAGAAGGGGGGTAGGGCAGACCGGAGTTAGGAACGACACCCAAACTTCAGAGGAGAGGCAAGCTCCCCTAGAGCACTCCGGCGGGTAGAGCCACCCCAGCGCTTTCCCGTCCAGGCTCAGCAGAGAAGAAAAAGGTCCCTGAGGAGGGAAGCCAGTGACCTTTCCTTCCTGCCCTACTCCCAGGACAGCTCAGAACCCGAATGGCCTGAAGTTAATTACTATGGAAGAGCACTGGGCTGAGAACGTCCCCAAGCAGGAAACCACAAAGGGGAGCCGAAGCCTTTGAAGATGTTACTTGGCTTCTCTTCCTTATCATCAACCTGGACCCAGTGCTCCTGTTTATAGCAATTACCTCCATGTACTATTTCTTTCTTTATCTATTTCTTCATTTATATTGAGATACAATTCAAGTGCCATAACATTCCCCCCTTTAAAAGTGTACAGTGGGTTTTAGTATATTCACAAAGTTGCACAACCGCCACCGCTGTCCAATTCCAGAAGTAGTAATTCTTGCTAATCAGCATGCTCCCGAGACAGGCCCTGCCACACCAGGGCTTTGAAGCCACTTGCTATAAGCATCTTCCTCTCTCAGCCACAGAGAGGACGAGAAGCTGCAAACAGGCCCGGCCTTCTAGCTTCAGAACTAGAAGGCCTGTAGCCTTCTGTCCAAGGCCATTCTGAACTATGACCATTAAGCAGCCTCTTCGAAGATGGGCAGCTGGGGAGGAGGGAGAGCACAGCCGTCACAGGGCATGGGACCATCGTGTGAGCGTGGCCGGCTCAGCCCTGTGTGCGCTCTGGTCTCAACCCTGGCTCTTCGGTGGGCTGAAAGTGACACCGGTCACGAGGGACCAGCAGGGTGGCTGGGAGAGGCAGACAGGGCAGGGGCTCTCTTGCTGAGGGACACGTGGCCGGATCCCAGCAGCATGAGCGCAGAGGACAGAGGGGCTTTCTGGACGGCAGGCCATGTGACTGACTGCCAAAAAGGCCAACTGGATCTCAGCTTTCATGAACAGCAAAACCACCCCCCCGACTCTCAGCCAGAGACCTGAGGGTCCCCGGGGCTTCCTGGAAGCCGCCTCCCTTGCTGGCCCCACAGCGGTCACTCACGAGGCCCTAGCAGTCCCACCCTACCTAACGTGTCTCTTGAATCTGCTGACTGCCCCCCACCTCCACAGCCACCGCCGATGCCCACGTCTGTGTCTTTCTCGTGGGCTACTGGATGATCTGCCCAGCTTCCTGCAACGACCCTGGCCTCCTTCTACTTAAGTATCCACACTGTGGTCACAAAAACATTTGTTTTTAATGTGAATTTGGCCACTTTACAACTCTGTTTAAAGACCTTCACGGACTTCCCATTGACCTTAGAACAAGATCTGCCACTATTATCCTGGCTTGCGAGTCCATGTGATCTGCTCCCGGTCTCCCGTGACCCCTCACCCCTCTGGATGCACTGGAGGCCACAGGCAGCCTCCCTCACTGCATTCCAGTCACACTGACCCTTACATTCTCCCTAGTGCTTCCTCCTTCCTCATGCCCTTCAGACAAGCCGGTCCTCCGACCTGTCATGCTCTGGGCCCTTCAAGCCACCTTCCACCTACCTGATGCCCCCTCATTCTTCACATCACGGCCTCTAGAGCACATCTTTGGGAAGCCTTCTCCACTCCAGACTAGTTGGAGGTGGGCCTCCCTGCTACCAGCTTCCACGGGTCTCTGTGACCTCCTCCAGCTACTCATGTTTGTCTTTGGTCCTGGACTACAAGATCCCCGGGTGATACCTGTTTCTCAGCGTGTTGCTTGATTCCACGGTCCGGCATGTGCAGGGCCCATAGTAGGCACTCGGTAAAAATTTGGATAAATGGAGGAGAGGGGCCACTCTTTCCTTTTCCCTCACCAGGAGACACTGGGGCACTACATTCAGTTCTGGACAGTCCATTTAAGGGGAATAGGCTGGAGTCATGGAAGAGGGGGGCAGAGTGGTGGTGAGTCTATAACCTATGATATCAGACAAATGTCTGCATTTTGATCCTTTAGCTTAGAAGAGAACTAAGCAGGAAGGGCAGGCTGAGACCCGACTCTTGAAGGCCTGCCTCTCAGCAGATGTCACAGGGATCGAAAGCTTGGTTCGAGAAGACCTCCAAACTGCTCAGTTCTGGGATTATGGCTGCTTTGTGAAGGAGTGAGCTGCCTGTTGCTAGAGATATTCAAGCAGAAGCCTGAAGGCTTGTACTTCCCAAAAGTATGAGAGAGTTCCTCTGGCTCTGACAAGTTGTGTCATCCCAACGGTGGACAGAACTAACAGCTTTTCAGTTAGTGCTGGTTCTGAAGTTTGCTGCTCGGAGGACTGTGGCTGCAGAAAAGTCTCAGAGACTTCTAGAAAGATGCTCTCAGGAGCATCATATGTTGCAGTGTCCATCTCCAAAGTAATGCTCTGACCCATGAACATTCTGGGTATCTGGCCCTGGAATCTTGGAAGAGCTGTGAAGAGGCAGGCGGGAGGCTACCGGTCTGTCTCTGCCTTTGGTGACAGGAACCACCCCAGGCTGTGGGCCCTCCGTCCCACAGGCAGCTCCTTCACCCTGAACTCAGCCGTGTCAACACTCCCAGGGGGCTCACGAAGGAAGCTCTTGGAAACGAGGTCATCCACATGTGCTGTTTTCCAGTTGACGGCACTTGGCTCCACACCCCTTCCTGCCAGAGGCCTCCGGCTAACATGCCAGCTGCTCTGACACCTGGAGGAGCCGGGCAGCCACTGCTTCCAGGTGGAGCCAACAGGGCGCTGTTGCCAGCGAGAGTCTGAACAAATCTATCGGGTCACGGAAGGGTCCTTCGTCCCACAGCGAGAGGGACTGTGGGAGAGAAGTGAAGGCAGCCCGGTTCAGGTTGGCTTTGAGCAGAACCATGTGAAGGGTGGGGACAGGCAGGCAACTGGAATGAGGAGAGCACTTGGCAGGGTCAGAGCTAATCCCCAGGGGGCTGGCCCTTCTCTCCCTCCCTTGCTGACTTCCGACAGCTGGGATGGGCAGGCTGGCTGGGAGTTAAGTGGGTGCCAGGGAAGCAATAGCTTCCAGTCCAGTCTACCGACCTGCCAACTTTCTATTCACCCCCTGGGTCGGTGTCCCTGGACTGATGACATGGGCTGCACCCGTTTACCTACAGTGCTTGGTTAGCAGCCCTGGGATCAAATCCCAGCTCCACCACGCGCTGGCCACGTTATCTTTTCTCCCTGAGCTTCAGTGTCCTTGTCTGAAAAGAGGAGATAATCATAGTTCCTATTTTATGGGATCCTTGTGAAAAGTCCCTGTAATGATGTCCTGTGCTCGGTGTATGACGAACACTCACAACAAGGGTTAGTTGCTATCAATAAGTGTATTCTAGTTGGCTTAAGGTGCTGGAAGAACTCAAAATAGCAAGTAAAAATATAGCTCAGAGGAAGTAAGTGCTACCATCATCACCCCACCACGCAGAGGCTCTCAGGCGGAAGCCAGCTATCCAGTTTCGAGTCCACTTTGGGGGGAAGCCAGCCCTCGGCCAGGGCCAGAAAGAAGAGCCACCTTCCATGGCTGCATTTCTTTAAGGAGGTCACATGACCAGGGTCTCTCAGGGGTGAAGTGAGTCCCGAAGCCTGTTGGGCTCACAGTGCACCTTGGGGGGCTGCCCTTTTGTATCTGGCTGTGAGTGAGGTTGAAGCCACATGCTGGCCACCTTCTGCAGGTGGGGGAAGAAGCTGCTGCCAAGGTTTCCTGGGATACTTCCTTAGGGTTGTGACACTTCCTCTTCTGGGCTGTGTGGGATGCACCCCCATGCCGCACGAGCTGCCGCAGGTCCTGGCCCGCAGAGCAGCTTGGGAAGTCTGGGTCATTGCTCTCCCCTGGCTCCAGCCAGGGGTACCCCAAACCCCACCTGCTCTGTAGGGCCTAAGAAGCTGGATCCAGGGAGTGCAGACAACAAAACAACACAACAGGGGCGGCTGGGTGGCTCAGTTGGTTAAGTGTCTGACTCTTGGTTTTGGCGCAGGTCATAATCTTGCAGTTCGTGAGTTCGAGCCCCACGTCGGGCTTTGTGCTGACAGCTTAGAGCCTGGAGCCTGCGTCTCCCTCTCTCTCTGCCCTTCCCCTGTTCGTGCTCCGTCTCTCTCTATCTCTCAAAAATAAACATTAAAACAACAACAACAAAATACCCCCCAACGACAACGGTTAATATTCATTAGGGTTTTACTGTGTCAGCAATATGTAGCCATCATTTCATTTCCTTCTCATATTAATCCTATGAGGTAAGATCAATGAATATTTTACTGAGAACACAGAGGTTCAGAAAGATTCAGAAACTTGGCCAAGGTTGCAGGTACAAGGGCAAGAGCTGTCATTCAAACTCAGGTCTCTCTGACTCTAATCGCAGCTGCACCTGGAAAGAAAAGGTAGGCTGTGTGCCTAGGAGCAGCAATCACACCTTCCTGCGGGTGGCGCTGTCCCTTCTCCCACCCCTGGAGGTGGTTAGCACCACACAGCATCTGCCCCCGAAGGCTGGAAGCTGAGGCCCCATGGCCTTCCCACTGCAGACAGCTGGGAGGCCGAGCACAGCCACTCAAACCCCATATCCCAGCCCTTCCCAAGAAGCCTTATAGTTAGGGGAGAACTGTTCCTCGCTCTTAGGATAAAGACCAAATCCAGTGCACAGCCTTGCGAGGCGCTCATTTCCCCTTCTGGTCCCCAAACTCCTTAAACTCCAGAACCACTGGCTTCTCTAAGGACCTCTGGGTCATCAGGTGAGAACCTGCTTCTTTTCCAGGCTGCCTATTTCCCCTAGACTGCTTTTTCACCCGCCACTCATCATTCCACCTGGGCCTTAAAAATGAAATATTTAAAACTTCAGAAAATTACACAGAACAACATAACAAACATCTATGTACCCCTAGCCAACTTCATCAAACCTTAACATTTTGCTATCTTTGCTTCAATTTTTAAACGCTTTGGAAAATATTACACATACCGTTCAAGCCACCTGTGCGCCCTCCCTCCTCCCATCCCCTTTACCCTCTTCCTCTGGAATCACCACTGAAAGCTGGTGAGTTAGCATCCCTTTGCATGTTTTTTAATACTATATGAACTCACACAAATGCCTATATTCTTAAAAAGTGATCTCGCTTTGTTTTGCTTGTTTTCAAGCTCTGTGTATCATTCTGGAACTTGATGTTTTGAGATATATCAGTGTTGGTGCATAGATTTCTTTGTTTTTTATCTATTTGTTTGTTTATTTTTAAATGTTTATTCATTTTTGAGAGAGAGAAAGAGAGACAGAGAACAAGGGACAGAGAGAGAGGGAGACAGAATCTGAAGCAGGCTCCAGGCTCTGAGCTGTCAGCACAGAGACCAATGAGGGGCTCGAACTCACGAACCGTGAGATCAGGACCTGAGCAAAAGTCGGACGCTTAACCAACTGAGCCACCCAGGCGCCCCTAGATTTCTGCCTGTATCTATTCCAGTTGCTGTGTAGCATTCCATGAATGGTATGAAGATACCACTCTTACCCTTTCCTCTGCAGAGGGATTTGCAGGGCGTTCCAATGGGAGCTATTACAAATAACACTGCATTATTTCCTTGTAACCAGGGACACCTGTGAACTTTTTTAGATTTGCCTAAATTGCCCCAAAGGGATGGTACCAATTTATACTGCCACCAGCACTTTATAAGAGTCCCACATCCTCACCAACGCTGGGATTACCAGACTTCAAAATTTTTGTCATTTGATATGAAGTGGCATCTCAATTTCACTGGCATTTCCTTGATTACTACTGGGCTTGGGCATGAAAATATGCCCATATGTTTATTAGCTGTTAGAGTTTTCTGTGTATTGCCTGCTTGTATCCTTGGGCTATTTTTCTACTGAGGTTCTTCATCTTTTCCTCATTGTATTGCAGTTCTTTAAAAAACTCTTTTTTGGAAAAAAAAATTCTGCAGGTCAATCTATTGTTAGATATACATATAAATCTCCTGGTCTCTCACTTGTCTTTCAATTTTGTTTGTGCTATCTTTGGTTGAACTGCAAATTTTAATTCTTGTTTTAAAATTAATTTAAAAAATTTTAATGTTTATTTTTGAGAGAGAGAGAGTGCATGCATAAGTGGGGGAGGGGCAGAGCGAGAGGGAGACAGAGAATCCAAAGCAGGCTCCATGCTGTCAGCACAAAGCCTGATGTGGGGCTCGAACCTACAGACTGTAAGATCATGACTTGAGCTGAGGTTGGACACCAAACTGACTGAGCCACTCAGGTACCCCTAAAGTTTATTTATTTATTTTGAGAGAGAGAGGAAAGGAGGGAAGGGCAGAGAGAAAAGGAGAATCCCAAGCAGGCTCCACATGGTCATGCAGAACCCGATGCAGAACTCAAACCCACAAACTGGAAGACCATGACCTGAGCTAAAACCAAAAGTCAAATGCTTAACTGACTGAGCCACCCAGGCGCCCCCTGAAAATTTTATTTTATTTTTTATTTATTTTTTAAATATTTTTATTTATTTCTAGGAGAGAGAGACAGCGTGAAGAGGGGAGGGTCAAAGAGAGAGGGAGACACAGATTCGGAAATAGGCTCCAGACTCTGAGCTGGCAGTCACCACAGAGCCCGATGCGGGGCTCGAACCCATGAACCACAAGATCATGACCTAAGCGAAAGTCGGACGCCTAACCGACTAAGCCACTCAGGCGACTCCCCTGAAAATTTTAATTCTTAACTCCCTGGTAGTCCCAGGGTTTAGGGACGGCAGTGGCTGGTGTTCAGCTTGCCATCAGGGAATTCTTGCTTTCTATCTGATAACTCTCCTTGCTCTAGAAAGTCAGTTCCATGGAGGGCAAGGACTATATTTCTTCACTGCTCTGTTCTGAGCACCTGGAAGGTACCTGCAATGAACTGAATGAGTAAATGCGTGTAATTTTGTTTGTGGTCAGGTTGATCAATCTTGTCCACTGGGCTTGGGCTTTTTGTATCTTAAGAATTCTTTTGCTACCTGTTGGCCATAAGTGTATTTTCCTCTATTATCTTTTAAGAGCATTTTAGTTTTGCATTTCATATTTAGGCCTGTCATCTATGTGAGATTGACTTCTGAATATGAAATTGACTTCTGAATACGAAGTAGGAATCTAACTCTATTTTTCCCTATGTGAATAACTAACTGCCACATCAATGCTTCTTGAATCACCCCTTTCCCTACTGCAGGGAGGATGCCAGAGCCTGTAGGCTAATCACAGGCAGTCAAAGTCATCTTTACTGACTTTTTGTTATGTGTGTATTAATTTCTGAGTGTTCTGAAGTGAAAAAGGCCAGAAATAGCTGCCTTAGGGGGCTGTGAAACTTCTTGTTTATTTTTTTAAAAAATCTGGTAATGATAATAATAATGCCCACATTATTTTAACAGCAAGAAACTATTACTATTAAATGTCTACAATGTGCTAATATTTATAAATATTTATAATATATACTTATATAAATATTTATAAATATATATTTGTAAGATATATATATATTTCTTGTTGGTGTTGAAAGTTACACTACCCTCTGAGTGAGTTGGTGTCATTCCCCATTTTACAGATATGGACATAAGGCTTAGAGAAGTTATGAGAAATTCTCAAGGTCATCCAGTTAATAGGGCCCCAGTGGCACGTACATCCAGGTCTTTCCAATGTTATGATGCCTGTGCTTTTACAGGTCAGGGTGAATAGTACTACTTCTAACACTGAAAGTTTACTCTGTGCCAGGCATTGTTTTAAGCACCTTACGTACTTCTTCAATTATTACAACTATTATTATTTCCATTTGATAAATGAGGGGAATGAGGCTCAAAACAGAACTCTCCCAAGGGCACGAGCTGGTGAACTGTGAAGGCAGGATTTGAACTCGAGAAGTCTGGCTCCAATTGCCAGACACGGCAGTGTTCCTCACCTTCAGGAAAGACTCCCGGTCCATGGAGGATGGAGAGAGAGATGCTGTGGTGATCACTTAGGGATATGAAATGTCTTGATGACCCCTACCACTGCAGGGATGTGCGAGGTGGAGGGCATCTGGGGTGAGGCCTGTCATGTGCTTTCCCGTCCTGCGCTTCCGGCTCACATCTGCTGCCCCAGGGCCTGGCTGCGGTGCTTGCAGCCCGTGAGTCAGGCACATGTGGAGACGCCATGCCCCCGAACAGGCTGAACTGTGCAGCTGCATGTGGATTACATTCTTCCATGCACACATCATCACAGCCTGGAGCCTCCTTCTGTGGCCTGTCCCCATACCTCAGGGCCCTGAGCATAGTAAGCCCAGCCATGAGACAGGACAGCGTGAGGCCTCTTCCACAACAGTAACTGCCCTGAAGGCCTCACCACCCCCATTTGTGATTTTGATCAGAAGCCTGGCTTTGGGTGTGAGGAAGCTGGGATCTCAATCTTGGGGACAAAATAAGAATAGCTTAAACCATCAGAGAATGCTTTGGGGACAGAGACAAGTTTTGTACCCACACACCAGCTGGAGTGGAGTGGGCAAAGAATGGTATTGGGGAGGCAGGGCTGACACAAAGCCTCATACACAGGGAGCAAACTAACCTCCCCAGGTTCTGAATTCACCTCTAATTTCATAGCCAGTATCCTGAGGATTGCCCCAGGCCTTTCTGTTGTTTCTACCTGCATTCCCATAATCCCTCACACTGCTACCGGCATGGACTGGCTGCAGTGCTTCCTCCTCACATGAAGAGGTCTGAATTTTCTATCAAACAATAGGCCTCCTGGTGAGGAGGGAATAAGCTTTGCTTCCAGCCACAGCCAAGGGAATACCGCTCTCAAGTCTGTTGGTATAATTGTAAGAATCCATGCATTTTAGATGACTGTGTTACTTCTATTTTTAAAAAAATTTTAAATTTACATCCAAGTTAGTTAGCATATAGTGCAATAATGATTTCAGGAGTAGATTCCAGTGATTCATCCCTTATGCATAACACCCAGTACTCATCCTAATAAGAGTCTTCCTCAATGCCCCTTACCCATTTAGCCCATCCCCCTCCCACAACCCCTCCAGCAACCTTCAATTTGTTCTCTGTATTTAAGAGTTTCTTATGTTTTGCCCTCCTCTTTGTTTTTATATTATTTTTGCTTCCCTTCCCTTATGTTCAACTATTTTGTATCTTAAATTCCACATACGAGTGAAGCCATATGATATTTGTCTTCCTCTGACTAATTTTGCTTAGCATAATACCCTCTTGTTCCATCCATGTAGTTGCAAATTGCAAGATTTCATTTTTTTTTTTTTTTTTTTATGAGAGAAAGAGAGACAGCGTGAACAGGGGAGGGTCAGAGAGAGAGGGAGACACAGAATCAGAAACAGGCTCCAGGCTCTGAGCTATCTGTCAGCACAGAGCCCGACATGGGACTCGAACCCACGAACCGTGAGATCAGGACCTGAGCTGAAGTCGGATGCTTAACCGACTGAGCCACCCAGGTACCCCAAGATTTCATTCTTTTTGATTGCCAAGTAATACTCCATTGTCTATATATACCACATCTTCTTTATCCATTCATCAGTTGATGGACATTTGGGCTCTTTCCTTACTTTGGCTATTGTCAATACTGTTGCTATAAACATTGGAGGGCATGTGCCCCTTTGAAATAGCACACCTGTATGCCTTGAATAAATACCTATTAGTGCAATTGCTGGGTCGTAGGGTAGTTCTGTTTTTAACTTTTTGAGGAACCTCCATACTGTTTTCCAGAGTGGCTGCACCCGTTTGCATTCCCACCAGCAGTGCAAATAAGATTTCTCTGCATTATCGCCAACATCTGTTGTTGCCTGAGTTGTTAATGTTCGCCATTCTGACTGGTGTGAGGTGGCATCTCACTGTGGTTTTGATTTGTATTTCCCTGATGATGAGTGATGTTGAATATTTTTTCATTGTGTCTGTTAGCCAGCTGGACATCTTCTTTGGAGAAGTGCCTATTCATGTCTTTTGCCCATTTCTTCACTAGATTATTAATTTTTGGGGTGTTAAGTTTGATAAGTTCTTTATAGATTTTGGATACTCTTTATCTGTCATTTGCAAGTATCTTCTCCCATTCCATTGGTTGCCTTTTAGTTTTGCTGCTTGTTGCCTTCACTGTGCAGAAGCTTTTTATTTTGATGAGGTCCCAATAGTTCATTCTTGGTGTTATTTGTATTCAAATCTTGAGTGCTTACACTTATCATATTGTTCAGAAGGGTCTGGAATTTGGATGGGTCAAGTGCAAAGCTGTGGCTGCTAGGGGTTGAAAATCTTATAGAAGGTCACCCTCATTAACTTTCCACCTACTTTTCAAGAAAGGAGGACAGTAGCTGTTCTGGAGTGACAGAAACCAAGGTGAGATGTTACAGAGTGGTGGCAGACAGTGAGTAGGGCCCAAGGGATCCTCTTCTAAACCCAATGTTAAGCTCCTTGAGGGGAAGGAATGGTATCTATTCATCACTGTATCCCTAGTGTGCATAATCACTCCTGGAGGTCAAGACATAGTTAATGGAATGAAGTGCTGACATCTGCTACAACATGCGTGAGCCGTGAAAGCACTATGCCAAGTGAAAGAAGCTAGTCTTTCACATACTATATGATTCCTTTCATTTTAAATGTCTAGAATAGGTAAACTTATAGAGACAGAAAGTAGATTAGTGGTTGTCCAGGGCTGGGGAGGAGGGAGGGATTGAGGAGTAGTGGCTAAGGAGTGCAGGATTTCTTTTGGGGGTAATTAAAATGTTCTAAAATTGAATGTGCTGATGGATATGAATATACTCTGTGAATATACTAAAAGCCACTGAATTCTTCTTCTTTTTTTTTTAAGTAGGCTTCACACCCAGCACAGAGCCCAATGCAGGGCTTGAACTCATAACCCCGAGATCAAGACCTGAGCTGAGATCAAGAATTGGATGCTTAACCAAGTGAGCCACCCAGGTGCCCCAAAACCATTAAGTTTTATTTATTTTTACTTATTTTTTTCTTCTTAATTTTAGGGAGAGAGAATGTGAGCAGGGGAGAGGGTCAGAGGGAGAGAGAGATAAAGGATCTTAAGCAGTATGGAGCCTGATGCACAGCTCGATCCCACAACCCTGGGATCATGACCTGAGTTGAAATCAAGAGTCAGATGCTTAACTGGCTGAGCCAATCCAGGCTCCCCAAGGCCACTGAATTTTATACTCTAAATGGGTGACGGGGTGCCTGGGTGGCTTAGTCGGTTAAGCGTCCGACTTTCGCTTAGGTCATGATCTCACGGTTCGTGGGTTCGAGCCCCGCGTCAGGCTCTGTGCTGACTGCCAGCTCAGAGCCTGGAGCCTGTTTCAGTCTGTGACTCCCTCTCTCTCTGACCCTCCCCTGCTCACGCTGTCTCTCTCTCTGTCTCCTAGAAATAAATAAACATTAAAAAAAAAATTCATTAAATGGGTGAATTACATGGCATGTGAATTGTTTCCCAAAAAGCTGTTAAAAAAATTATTTTAAGTAGGCTCAGCATGACCCTGAGATCAAGACCTGAGCTGAGAACCAGAGTTGGACGCTTAACAGATGGAGCCACCCAGGTGCCCCAAACTGTTAAAAATTTTTGATGAGGGGCACCTGGGTGGCTTAGTCGGTTAAGCATCCGACTTTCGCTTAGGTCATGATCTCGTGGTTCGTGGGTTCGGGCCCCGCGTCGGGCTCTGTGCTGACTGCCGGCTCAGAGCCTGGAGCCTGTTTCAGTCTGTGACACCCTCTCTCTCTGACCCTCCCCTGCTCACGCTGTCTCTCTCTCTCTCCTAGAAATAAATAAGACATTATAAAAAAAATTTTTTTGATGAATATATAAACGAATGAACAAATTGATGTAGGATAGAGTTGCTGATTTTTGTTCTTAGAGTTACTGAGAATCATGCACTATTAGAACCACGTAAAATGCCTGATAAGGGATGTCATTCATATGTTTATTCAATCGGGAGACAATGAATGTGTAGCACGGATCTAGGTACTGGTCTGAGCAACAGTGATCCAGGAGCATGCAAGGCTGGTACAGAGTCTGCCTGCCTTCACGGAGCACATATACTTATACTTAGGGCTCCTTTTCTCTAGGAATTCTTTAGGTAGAGATCACAGCTGATTTTTATTATTCAGCTATGTAGAAATCCTAGTACAGTCTTTAAGAGATTTCCCCCCCAAATTTTGGGGCTGAATCTTTCTTAAAATGATCTGACCCCAGAGAGCACTATCATTGGAAATCTGAAGGTGACTCCAGGTGGCTGCTTTTAAATGACAGGTGATAACCTCCCACGTTTTATTTTCAACTATGGAAAAAAAAATGTCTATCTCCTTTGGGTAGCAGACAAGTTAAAATGATAAAAATCTGACCTGTTCTTTTACCAGGGGCCAAGGGTCATTGGAAAAGGTAAGTATCCACTAGACAATGTGGGGAAGAAGATTTTGGTTGCACGATCACTAAACAAGTTTTGCACATGACCAGCAAAATCAGAGCACGAGCTATGAACTGCCCAACAGGCTGGCCGGGTGTGAGGCTGGTGTCTGTTGCTGCCACAGAGGGGCTGCTTGGCTCACTTCAGGGCTGAGGTGGTTCCTGGTGCAGTGTGGCCAGGGCAGCTGACCTGTCAATGGGTCAAACCCCCACACAGAAACTATTTCACAGAATGAGCAGGCAGGAGTGTGAGGCGGTTAAGGGCAAAGTCTCCAGATTCAGGCAGCCCTGGGTTCAGGTCATGCCTCTGCTACTTACAAGCTATCAGTAAATTCAGGCAACATACTTGACCTCTTTGAGCCTTAGTTTCCTCTTTTTCTTTGGTATTTTAAAAATTTTTTATTTATTTTTTAAAAATTTACATCCAAGTTAGTTAGCATATAGTGCAACAATGATTTCAGGAGTAGATTCCTTAATGCCCCTTACCCATTTAGCCCATCCCCACTCCCACAATCCTCCCTTTTTTTAAAAATTGAGGTATATCAGTTTCCTCTTGAGTAAAATAGGAAGGTAACACATTTTATAAGGATTAAGTGAGGTAATTAAGGTAAATGAATTCAAATGAAACAAAGAAGGTAAATGCATTATGTATAAATCACAATGCAATACATTATGATTGAGGTTAAGATGGACATTAAAAAAATATTATTAAGACTTTACTTTTGGAGTGCCTGGGTGGCTCAGTCAGTTGGGCATCTGACTTTGGCTCAGGTCATGATCTCATAGTTCATGAGTCTGAGCCCCACATTGGGCTCTGTGCTGACAGCTCAGAGCCTGGAGCCTGTTTCGGATTCTGTGTCTCCCCTTCTCTTTCTGCCCCCTCTCCCTCTCTGTCTCTCTCTCAAAAATAAATAAACATTAAAAAATTTAATAAAAACCAAGACTTTACTTTTTAGAGCAGTTTTATGTTCACAGCAAAATGGAGGGGGAGGTGCAGAGATTTACCACATGCTTCTGGTCCCACTCTTGCATAGCTTCCTCAGTATCAACTCTCTGCACTGCACTGAAGTGCAACATTTGTTACGATCTATGAAGCTACACTGACACAGCATGAACCCCCCCCCCCAGCCCCACCCCATACTTCACATTACCCTTCATGTGTATTTTTGGGACCGATGTACAATGACACGTATCCATCATGTATAGTATAATACATAGTATTTCCCTAAAAATCCTCTTTTCTGGCAATTTCAGACAACACAATTTTTGAAATTCTTCCATTTGCCACCTTAGCTCAAGTTGCATGTCAAATAAAAGGTAACTGAGGCACAGTCCAGCTGCCTCATTTACTCAAAAATGGGAATGACCATGAAACCAAACGCAGAAGTAAGGGGCTTCTAAACTATTTCTGCCAAGACTTCCTGGTTCTGGACTAATCTTGAAAATCTTCTTTTAGCATAAATAATATCATTTATCCTTCTCTCAGTTGGACTTTATCGCCTCCATACCTTTCCAGTCTCCAACCTCAATCTATTCCTTCACTCACTGGTCACTGCCAACTCTTGCCCCTTCTTTTCTCAGAATATCTTCTAGAGATTTCTGTGTGTGTGTGTGTGTGTCTTCTTCTCCCCACCCCCAACTCTATCTGCAGACCCTAAGGCCCGCCCACAGAAACCACAAAGGATCATTTGGCTTCCCTTTGGAAAGGCAGAAAGTGAGTATTATGTTTTTGGGCAAATCCCAAATAGATCCCTCTCCAAATGCCAGTTTCTCTCTAATGGTTTTGTATTCTTCCTAATGGTTTGCTTGTTTGTTTGTATATATTTCAGGTTTCTCCAAGAAACCCTGGCCCCTCAAGGGCTGGGTTGGCTTCTAGAGGCTGGGAGACCTACCTGGCTGCTTTCTGTGTGAGCTCCAGCGGGAAATCCGGGCACAGCAGTTGCAGCAAACAGTGATATTCTCTCATGGTCAGCAAATCTGAAGTTGAAATGGAGAGGAACACATTAGGTCTCTGCGTGTGAAGTCACTGCTCTTCGTTTGGCCATTTCATGGGTTTCCGACCTAGTCTCAGTAGAGCTGCTCTTGTAAAGGTGAGTTAGTGTTCTGGGGGTGGTGGCCACTAACCTCTGGGAGTGAGGTTCTAAGATCAATGTTTCTGCAAAGTTTTTCCTGGGTGGAAGGTACCCAGCTATAGCATTTTGTCTACAGGAGCTTCCCTGGTTTCAAAAACGGTCAGGTGAGAAGGCAACAAGAGGGATACCTTGATCCACCTTCTTAGTTTGGCTTTTTCCTTGTGTATGAAAATCTACAAGAACGAATCATTTCAAAGCCGGTTAAATCTGAAATTCTCTGGCATGGTAGCATTCACCACAAAATGCCCAAAGACCATCCACAGATATCTGGAAGCACTACTAAGGCAAACTCAGTCTTGCAATATATGGAGAAGAATACATCATAGCAACCCACAGACCTTATTACTCTGTCATCCAGTATTGCACAGGCTGGCTTCTTTTGGATGCCTGCACAAAAATCTGGTCATCCTATTATAGGAAGCCAAGACAAATGTTCAAGATATACAATCAAGGCAGCCAGATGACTCTTGATATGCAGAAGCAGTGCCCTGGGAGAGATGAGCCAGGATGAGGCTCTGCAGCCCAACAGAAAACCCAGAGACGCAAATCTCAGGGAGGTCTCTGGGCTCCCAAGGGAAGGGAAATACACTGATGTGTAAAGGTTGTTTTGTTATTGCATGTACCAAAGCGGAAGATTTTAGGTCAGCCAGGCAGCAGCAATCCACAAGTATTCTGTATACCAAAGCATTTCAAATATGGGAGGACAAGCTAATGGTAAAGCAAGAGCAGGCAACCTGGAAGCCATCCTAACTGGGAGAATGAGTGAGAGAAGGGAATCCAGAGGGCATGGCCACATTCGGGGAATGAAGATGATGATCACAGGCACTTGGTTTCTTTGGACCCAACTTAGCCCAAGCCACAGGAATCCAGATCTCCTGCCCTGCTAGTTTGGTTGATGCTTTTCCAAGATAAAAACCCCAAATCTCCAGGGACAGGCCTGGGTTCCTACTACTTTTTCATCAAAGCTCAATTCCAGGTGGGGGCAGAGAGTTAAACTAACCACACTGCCAAAGTTGGGGTCACCAAAGCAACAGGCTCAGTGCCAATATAGGTCAAAGGATCAAGATGGCTTTTGTGGTCTTCATCTTGGCCACAGTGGGGTGTGCACTTTCCTCTCCTCACTCGCCTGACCTCGAGCACAGCCTGGTAGGAGGTTTTGCTCTTCAAGGGATGGAGTAAGAGCCACTCATGGTCTCACAGATTTAAGGTAAGGGGCAGGAAAGGTGAAGAAAGGGGAGAAAAGCTATTGAATCTAATGGATTCCCACATTATTCTCACTCCAGAACTCCCTGTACAAAGAGGAGTGATTTCTGGCAGGAAGTAAATACAGGCATACCTTGGAGGTATTGTGGGTTTGGTTCAGATCACCGCAATAAAGCAAATATCTTAACAAAGTGAATCAAATGAATTTTTTGGTTTTCCAGTGCATGTAAAAGTTATGGTTACGCTAAGCTGCAATCTATTAAGTGTGCAATAGCATTATATCTTTAAAAAAAGTACATGCCTTAGTTTAAAAATACTTTATTGCTAAAAAATGCTAACCATCATCTGGGCTTTCAGCAAGTTGTAATCACTGATTACAGATCACCACAACAATAATGAAAAGGTTTGAAATATTGTGAGAATTACCAACACATGACACAGAGACATGAAGTGAGCAAATGCTATTGGAAAAATGGCGCCAATCGACTTGCTCAATGCAGGGTTGCCACAAACCTTCAATTTGTAAAAAATGCAATATCAGCGAAGCACAAATATGCCTATAAAAGAAATTGCTATCTTTGAATCATCATTGCTTTCCTAGGCTAATTGGTGGATGTATCTGATATCATTCTTGGGGCGTCAAAATGTTTCACAGAAATTCACATTTGTCCCCCAAAGTTACCTACAAGATATCCTTGGGAAGATAAATAAGGTGAAGGAAAATGAGAAGCCTAGAGAACTGTGTAACTCCCATGCTGAATCAAGAAAGACAAGGTTGGATATCAATCTCAGCCTCCTGGTTTCCAGACTCTCAGCTTTCTTTAGGCTCTTGATGACATTCTAACTCATGTACTTCAAATAGTTGCTTCCAAAGACAGAAGGATGATTTACAAAACTCATTTTGTATTTCTCTAATGCAACAACAGCTCTTGGAAATACTAAATACATCAGATAACAGAATAAAGCTTGTTCACCACTTCTGGAACTTGACTTTCCCAAATGGAAAATGAGGAAGATAGTCAGAAAAAGAGATGAATGAAAATCTAGGCAAATAGAGAACTTTTGCCACCTTAATTGTAGAAGACAGCTTTTCTACTTCTACTAATGTAGTGGCTGGATAATATCAAAGCCAGATGATTTTGAGAGAGATGCATCTGCTACTTGGAGATGCTCCTCAGTTGAGCAGTGGGTATTTGGGAGAATAGCGAGTGGTCAAACTTGTTCCAAAATCAGAACACTGATGAGCAAATAGGAGCTTTCCCCTTCCTGTCTCTCAGGCTAGGGTTCAACCCTTCACTCTGCAACCTACCAGTTGTGCAACCTTGGGCAAATTGCGCAATCTCTCTAAATCTCAGTTTCTCATCTATAAAACGGGAATGATGACACCTTTCAGGGTTGAAGTCAAGATTAAAAGAGATGATGTCTATGTAGTACTTAGCAGAATGTCTAGAACATATAGAAACACCAAATAATGGGGGGTATTTTAGTTTCGTTTTTAAATCCTGGGGGCAAAGATAGGAGAGAAGAGGAAGGTGTTTCCTGCTGAGTTTAAGTGCTTAAACACCTGCAGTCTGCCTTGAAATTCTGTCAGGTTGCCTGAGCCAAACAGGTTTTTAAATATTCTTTTGCAGTATTCCTTCATTTCGTATTACCATGGGCCTCCTCAGTGCCAGGCACAGTATTATAGTGATGAACAAGCCAGCAGTCTTCTTAGCTCCGAGGCTTACACTCAGGCACTAGTTAACCCTAAATGCCTACTTTGGGCCCTCTAAGAGCTCTCCAAGATCTCAAAGGCCCTTTCAGGCAGCGCTTTGTGCCTCAGGAACAACGGGATGGAGACTGAATAGTCACTGAGCTTTGAATTAGCTCACTTAACCTTCACAACAACCTTATGAAGTAGAGTCCATTATTCCCAGCTCCACTTCACAGATAAGGACATGGAGGCTTAGGGAGGTGAAGTACAGTTGACCCTTGAACATTGTGGGGTTAGGGGCATGTATAACTTTTGACACCTCAGAAACTTAACTATTAATAGCCCACTGTTGACTAGAAGCCTTACTGATAACAGTCAATTAACTTATATTCTGTGTGTTATATGTATTTAAGTGCTATAGTCTTCTAATAAGGTAAGCTAGAGAAAAGAAAACAATATTAAGAAAAACATAAAGAAAATACATTTATAGTATTGTATTGGAAAAACCAAACCAAACCAAACCAAACCAAACCAAAACATATATAAAGGGACCTGTGCAGTTCAAACCCATGTTGTTTAAGGGCTGACTGTCATCTGGTGAGTGACAAAAGAAGGGTCCAGAGCCTGGGGGGACATGGCTTCCCAGAATAAGATCTGAGGCTGGGAGGGAAAGATGGGGTCTGAAGCCTGGGTGGGATTAATAATAATATTAACAGCCTACATTTGTAAAGCACTGTTCTTGCAAGGGCTTTTCCTATGTCGTCTCATTTAATTTTCACTATGGCTATCCCCATTTCACAGACACAAGAACTCGGATCACGCACACCTAAGAGGTAGACCTGGAATTCAGACTCAGGCAGTCTGGCTCCAGCATTTACCCAACTAACATTTTCAGCACCTTGATCTTATCAACCATAATGTGTGAAGGCTTAAGAGCTTGTTTTTCCCTCCAAACAAACTGCGGGAACTAAATAGCTCCAGGTGAACTGGATCAAGGAGACAATTCAAGCGAATTGGGATTTTTTTCATGCAAGAAATTAAGTCTGAAAGGTCTAATTACTGTCAACAGGAAAGGCTGCAGCTCCAGCAGTCTGTGCCGGGCCACAGGCCACGGGAGGGCGGGGCATGAGTGCACCTGTGCTCGCCGCCATTTCTCGTCCCCGCCCACCTGCCAGCAGCTCTTCGTTCTTCCCCGGCAGGTGCAGGGAAGGTAAGTGGTGTGTACCGGCAGACTGCCTTCTCTAAAGGAACCCCACACCCCCAACTAGGAAAGCATCAGCCAGCAGGTCCTGAAAGTTTAAAGGCAAAGGCACAATGTTGGTATAAAATCAACATCAGAACATTCTCCATAAACTGGTGCTTCTCTTTTTGTAGGTGGTCAGAGCTGTTACACACTCTTATTCTCGACATTGTAACAGTTCCAGACTGTGTGCCTGGCTCTGGACCAGAGGCTTTCACGTCGGTCCTCTCCTCTCCAGAGGCGACACAGTGTAGCACGGTGGCTCCTAGCATAAACTTCAGAGTTATCCTGCCTGGGTCAAAATCCCAACTTTGCCACTGATTTCAAATTACTTGACCATTAAGCGCTCTGTGCCTCAGTTTCCCCATCTATAACATGAAGACAGTGACAGTATCACCATCATACAGTTGTTGTGAGTTAATGTAAAGGGCTTCGAACAATGGCTCATCAAAAGTGCTCTGTTAGTATTTGACACTAGCTCCAAAGGCCCTGCGAGTTCTACCAGCAGGTGAGATCCAGCTGGTTTATGGAGGACTTGACTTCTGATGGTAGGATTGTTCACACCAGGTGACTGACGGGCTTTCTATCGAAGTTAAACATACAGATACCCGCAGGCGGGCCACATGAAACTGGGCAGGGCAGTTGTATGAGTGCAGAGCCCAGACTTTGTAATCAGACGACCTTGCTTCAAAGCCTGGCTCCACTACTTAACCACCAGTATAATTTGGACAAGTTACATAACTTCTCTGAACTTTGGTTTCCTCTTAGAAATGTGAATGACCACAGTACCTACCTCGTGGATTGTTGTAAAAACCAAACGAGGCAATTTAAATATAAGGCACCTTTCTGAAAAATGATTGAAGTGCCGAAGAAGTGATAGGATTACTTTATAATTATTAACTGATTAAAACTTAAAGTCCTAAAATTAAGAAATCTTTAGACTTAAAGCCCTTAGCACAATGCCTGGCACACACAAGTAAATATTTGTTGAAGGAATGAATAAACACATGCATTGCATAGAGCCCCAGAGGAAAATTCAGAGGGAGAGATTTCTGGTCACTGTGTGAACACAGAGGTGGAGACTCCCCAGCACAGGAGGCATGCCTACAAGTGTAAGGGGACATCAGGAGATGCTGAGAGCCGTGAAGTGCTGAAAATGGGAAATGTCCTGTTTGGTAGGTACCACAACCCTCAGCGAACACAATAGGTCCTGGCCGGTGGACTTCACTCCACTTGCTTGCTGACTCCTGGCACACCTTCTTTATCAATGTTAAATTGTCAGCTTGGATATTTGTTTTCATAGGAATATATCACCAATTTTACCATGAAGACCAGGGGAAGCCCAAGGTTTACTTCATACTAATTCACTTTACTACTGTTACAACTCTAGCACGAATACTGTAGTTTTCAAGATAACCAGCCCCTGGCTTAGAATATTCTTTTGTTGGTTATCTCCACTCAAATCTAGGGGGTGATAGGTGAGGTTACTTTGACTAAGAATATTACTCTAATCAGAAATTGCTGATGCCCAATAATCAAGGGCTAACCTGTTCGCACCTCCTTTTTTGGAAAGGGAGGATGAAAATCTTCTCTTGTCTTTTCTCCATCTGGTCTGCCTTCTTGCTAAATTCCTGCTCTGTGGGGGCAGCTTAGTCATCTCTACATCCTCCTCAAAGACCACCCCGTGTGCCCACACATTTGCTCAGGAAGAACTGTGGTGGTGTGTGGTTGTATACTCGGATGCCTCTGCTCCTCCTGGGAAATGGTGCCCTTTCCAGGGTCAGAGTGGTGTCATCAAAGGAGACCAATGGTGAGTGCCTGGGTGGCTCAGTTGGTTAAGAGTCCTGAATTTGGCTTGGGTCATGATCTCACAGTTTGTGGATTCAAGAACCGTGTTGGGTTCTGTGCTGACAGCTCAGAGCCTGGAGCCTACTTTGGATTCTGTGTCTCCCTCTCTCTCTGCCCCTCCCCTGCTTGTGTACACGTGCTCTCTCTCAAAAATAAATAAACAAACATTAAAATAAACTAGGTCCAGACAGAAAGAACTAGTGCCATATCTTTGTCCATCCCTGAGAGAAAGCCTTCCTCAAAGCCAAAATCAAGCTTTTTTAGCTCCAAAAGGATGGGGGATGAAATGAGGTTTAGTCTGAATTTGTTTCTGTGAGTGCCGACAAATGTTGATGGCTGGGGGAGCTAGTGCTAGGACCAGAGCTACAGATAATGAAATGTTACTGAGCCTCGGGGAATCCCAGTAGACTGAACAACCTCTAGTTGGTGGGCTGCATAATCTCAATAGGCGGCCACAGAGGCCAGAGAACACCACAGCCCATGAGTGGACTCTCCAATTTTCAGTTGTGATTGTTTTTATGTTCTGTTCTGCAGGGCTTGTGAATGCTCATTCTAAATGACACTCACCCTCAGCCAGTCTGCTCTGCCAAGAGATGCTCGGAAGGACATGGATAGTTTGGGGCATGACCACACAGCCCTTTCCTAACCCCCAGTGCACTGAGGCTTTGGTACCAGTCCGCAGCTGAGTAAATACTACTCGGGGCTAGTCTGCGAGGCGGGGGATGGGAGTGGAGGAGAGCAGGGAGGAGAGGAGAGCAGGGAGGAGAGAAGGGGAAGGAGGCAACACATGTGACAGCCTCACTCCCCACGTAGCATGTGGTCCCACAAGTCACAGGAAGACTGCTGACATCCTAGAGCTATGTTCCTGTCAAGCAAACCCCAGAAGGAGAGCAGGCTGTGTTCTTAAACTTTATCTCTTTTGAGAGCACTGTGTTTTATATTACAAATGGAGGGAAATCATAATTAGTTCACTGAAAAGGAAATGATTTCACAAAAGGAATGAGAAGCACTGGCTTCCATTGACACCTGTGGGGTGAAGTAGTTGGGCCTTTATTATTAACCCCATCTGTTGCAGGCTCATTATTCCCCAGAGCATGTTCAGTGTATTTATTTATTTATTTATTTATTTTTAAATGTTTATTTATTTCTAGGAGAGAGAGAGAGACAGCGTGAGCAGGGGAGGGTCAGAGAGAGACGGAGTCACAGACCGAAACAGGCTCCAGGCTCCGAGCTGGCAGCCAGCACAGAGCCTGACGCGGGGCCCGAACCCACGAACCGCGAGATCATGACCTAAGCAAAAGTCGAACGCTTAACCAACTAAGCCACCCAGGCGCCCCTATGTTCAGTGTATTTAAACAGAGGCTGAAAGACGGACTCTCACTCTTTCTATCTTCCTTCCTTCCTTCTTTCACTTTCTTTCTTTCTTTCTTTCTTTCTTTCTTTCTTTCTATCTATCTGTCTGTCTGTCTGTCTTTCTTTCTGTCTTTCTTTCATTATGACTGAGCCCAGCATCAAATGATTATTTCTGTTTGACCAGTATACGCGTTCTGGGCAAAGTATTAAATCAGACATGGTGACAATTACATGGCAATTTTTTGAATGAACAAGAGAAACTCCCCAGGAATTGTTCATATTATCAAAGATTTAAAGAAATCTTTAATGAGCATTTCTAATCAGGGTCTGAAAATTCTGCAGGGATCATGTCTGGCATATCATGGCAATCTGGTCTGGTGCTTAGGCTGACCGTCGCCGTCCTTAGCTCTCAGAGAGGCACTGACCCAGAGGCCTGGTCTTATATGACAAGGACCCCACACACCAAGGGAGACCATCTTTTCTGTCCACCATGATGGCGCTGTTGGGAGTTCAAGGACCAGGACACTGTCTTATCTTTGATGACACGAACCACAGCAGAGGTCGCACATGCCCAGGACGGGCAGCCATATGGCGCTGAGGGAGGAGGCACCAGTGCCAGAAGAAAAGAAAGCGTCTCTCCAGCAGCAGCAGCAGGGCCAGCTATTCTGGCACAAGCACAGTCTCCTGACAATTTATTGAGGAAATGGGAGGCAGCTTTGGACACCAAAATGTGGAGCAGGATCTTGGCACCATAAGCTCTCAGAGGGCCCAGCGGCTCATCAGGGAAGTTATTTCAAGCTTAGTATCTAAATCCATTCACATTCTTAAAAACTGTTTATTTATTTATTTTGTGGGAGAGAGAGAGAGAGTGTGTGAGCGGGGGGTGGGGTGGGGTGGGGGGGACAGAGGGAGGAGGGAGAGAATCCCAAGCAGGCTCTGGGCTGCCAGTGCAGAGCCTGCCCAGGGACTAGATCTCTTGAACTGTGAGATCATGACCTGAGTTGAAATCAAGAGTCAGATGCTTTTCTTTTTTTTTTTTTTTAATTTTTTTAATGTTTTATTTATTTCTAGG
>NW_024080655.1:1286029-1324023 GCF_003009895.1 Hyaena hyaena
ACTAAGCCACCCAGGCGCCCCAAGAGTCAGATGCTTTTCAAGAGTCGGACGCTTAACTGACTGAGCCATCCATGTGCCCTTACCCATTCACATTTTAATTCAGGGACTGATGTCCAGCTCTACCAGGTATTGCTACTTTTTTTTTTTTTTTTACTTTTTTTAAATGTTTATTTATTTTTGAAAGAGAGAGAGACAGAATGCGAGTGGGAGGAGGGGCAGAGTGAGGGAGACACAGAATCCAAAGCAGGCTCCAGGCTCTGAGCTGTCAGCACAGAGCCCAACGTGGGGCTTGAACCCACAGACTGTGAGATCATGACCTGAGCCAAAGTCAGCCACTTAACGGACTGAGCCACCAAGGCGGCTCCAGGTGTTGCCACTTTATACTTTTGTTTGGAAACAGGGGGATAGGAAATGCCCTTTGATATAGAGACTTTAGAGCCAAGGTGTAATTCTTATCCAGGAAGAAGCAAGTGCTGTCGCAAAAGCCTGTGACCCAAACCTGTTCTTACCTGGACAGAAATGGTTAAGGAGGCATAAGAGCTAAGGTGGAGGTGGCACTTGAGGCCCTCCTCATGGTAACTGGCAGTGAGAGGAAACATCCTGCCCTCTCAGTGGCGGCATATCTGGAAAATGTCACTCAACCTTTGAAAAAGAGCCAGTATTTTAAACTTTCTCACATTGGGTTTTAACGACCAGAATGAGGGTTTTCATTCTGGAGGAAGGAAAGGTCTATTCTCCCACAGAGGCAGGTTATAATATAAAGAAGAGAACTCAGCCTGAGTTCTGCAAAGAACTAACCACAACATTCTGGGCACAACTCTTCTGGGCCTCCATCCTGTCACCTTTAAATAAGAAAGATGTGGTATGTGAGGGTTGAACAAAAATTTTAAACAGATATACTTTTTTTCAGTGGAAATCTTATAAGGAACCTCAGTGCAAAACAGATAAAAGCAAAACCTTCCCTACCTGACTTTCTCCTCAGTAGCCCTCACGGAGGCTAGAGGTGCGACGGACGAAGTGGCTGGGAGAGAAGGCCTGAGGCATTGCTTTAAAATTCGAGAGCTCTACTGAGGATGGTTTGAAAAGCCCTGGCTCTAACCCCTAAGTGGGTCTTAAGCCTGCTTAAATAGTAAGGCCTCCTAGATCAGCCAACGGGGATCCAAATCCTGGTTCTTCGGCTAACTAGCCACTTAGAAATGAGAGTGAACATTAATACTAATACTAACGATAATAACAGTAGGAACGATACTGCTATGAGTCAGGAAGAATCTTTGAGAGGATTAAAATAGATGATTTAGAAAAGAGAGAGAGAGATTAGTAGCTGCCGAGCATTACATAACGAATACACACGTTGAGTCACTATGCTGTACTCCTGAAGCTCTGCAACTAATGTCACATTGGGTGTCAACTGTAAGCAAATAAGTAAATAAAAATAACATAAAAAAGAGAGCTAGTGAATTTAAAGTGCCAGTATTTGGCCGGGGTAAGTATTCGATAAACAGTACCTGCTCTGGTTACCACGCTCCTGCTTTTGAGGCACACAGGTGGGATGCACAACAAAAGGCACAATTCATCCATGTTCAAGCTCAAGCCAGTGGGTGGCTAAAACAATACTAGTCCTTATCGCATGATTATTTTATCTTGCCTTTGTTCTTAGTGATGGGAGAATAACAGCCTTCCTGCCCCAAGGCAGGTGCACACCACTTTCCTTGAGAGCCAGTGCGTTGCCAATCCTGTCATCTCACTAAGGGAAGTACTGATGAGTCATATTTATAGAGAGACTGTATAATCATGCAAACCATTTTCAAACACATTATCATTTTTGATCCCCATAAGGACCTTGACAGGCGGGGAGAAGAAAATGGTATTATTCCCATTTTTACAAACAAGGAAGATGAATCTCAGTAAGGGGCAAAATCACCAGGTAAATGGTAGAGCCACGATCTAATCAAGCCTTCTCTCACCAGGTCAGGGCCTCCTTCCACTACACAGGCCAGTTCCTTACAATGTCCTTTCTTTCTTGCTATAGGGTCCCTGGCACTTCAGCCCACTTTTCTTTCTTCTATGGATGAAAAGCACCTGGCATAGTAAATTCCATAATGAGAGTGCAGTAAACGTTTGCTGCAACTGCTGTTATTGTTATTATTACTGTTAATATTTCAAGCAGCTACCAGCTAGCTCATCTCTTTCTATCCTCCTTCTACACTGGCTCCAGGGTCAGATGTGGTCTCCCTGGCTCCCAGTTCCCTTGCTGCCCCTAAAACAAACTGACAGAGTCTTTCTGGTTCAGGTGACTTGCTGTTAATCTCTATAAGAAAACAGAGAAGGAACAACAAAAATAAGAAACATTTTTAAGCCATTATAGGCCCGTGTCTGCAATTTTAATAGGACTAAACACAGATTAGCAGAAGTATATTTAATGTACACTCAAAAAATACTTCCAACTGCCTTTTTCCTTTCCAATTTAAAATCAGGCTGACAGTTGGGATGGAATTTTATTATTATTATTATTTACTTAAAAATTTTTTTTGGGTAATCTCTATGCCCAACTTGGGGCATGAACTCACAACCCTGAGATCAAGAGTCACATGCTCTGCTGACTGAGCCAGCCAGGTGCCCCTGGGATGGAATTAAAAAAAAAAGATCAGCAAAACTGATGACTTGTCTGAGAAAGCAAGCCACAGAAAACAAAAACCAACAACAAGTATTTCTCTGGGCTTTCCACTGTCCAAAGTAGCCATAGAATAAATAGGAAGTGGAACAGATTATGCATTTGATTTGCTTAAAACGCATTTCCTTCTCTTCTAAATAAATATAAAAAGAAACAGTGGCTAACAGAGTTACTCACTAAAAGTGAGCTGAACCAAGACAGACTAAAAATAAAAAAACAATCTAAGTCCCCGGTTCTCGATGATTGTGTGAGTAGAGGAAGGCCCATTGCCAGCACGTAGGCGTGTTTATAAAGACCACAGCCTGTTCTCTCGTCAGAATCCACTAACTTCCACCAATGATGATGGATTTATGGCTACCCATCAACTAAAAAAATAGACTTAAGAAACAAAACAGCAAGAACCAGAAAGAAGGGTGGATACAGATAAACACATACATCTCTTCAGATGAATCCACCTTTGTCTTTCCTGCTGCTTTCTGTCTTTTGTGGGCATATATAATGTACCCTATCTATAATTATATGTATATGTGTGGGTAAGAGAAAGAGGCGGCTAGAGACAGAAGAGTGGTTGACTTTTTTTGGGACTGGAAATGGGATGGGAAAGGAAATTGACGTTAGCAGTTACTGTTTCTTAAAGCCATCAGCTTTGTTTTTCAAAGTATGGTTTTCCTGTTAAAAGATTCTTTGCCTGTAATGTGAGTGAATCACTCATCTTATTTTAATAAAAATGTGAACCAAATGATAGTGGCTCTGCGTCCTGGGAAATGACACAATGGCTAGGCTTTCTGGACCCTGATCCTTATCTTTCAGTGGGCCTGGCAGGCATACAAAAAGAAAGGAAAAAGATGAAAAATATCCCAGTGGCATCAAAGTATGAACCCAACCAATTTCTTTCATGTACCAGTATTCTAAAAAACAAAGTCTGATCTTACTCACTGGGGTTTGGACAAGGTACTTGGCTTCCTCATTGATGAGAGGCCTTCAATCAGACACCAGCTCTTTCTGTCTCAGTTTCCTCTTCTGTCATGCCTCATGTCTAAATGATCAGGGTGGATTAGATGAAGTTAAATCTACTTTAAAGGATGTAAAATTGCGTGCCCTTTTGAGCTCTTGAATTTTGTCACCTTCATGTATATAACCCACTTGAAAAATTAAGAAAACAAAAGTATAAGCTCCAGGAAGACATCAAAGAGTCTTAAGAAAAAAAAAGCATTACCATTCAGAAGTGTATATGTATATATACATAAAATGCAAACATTTTGTCTCAGTAATCCTTAGTGTTCTCTTTGGGTCTAAGAGTCTAGGATTCTTTCATTGTAATTCTCTGCGATTGAGACAGGAGCACAGAGAACAGGTAGGACATGATTTGAATGCAGGAAGCATGGAACTTGCTAGAAAGGTGAGAATGTTACACAATCCACATTCCTGAATTCTAGTATGGCAAACGTAGTAGCTAAGAACATAAGATTTGGAATTAAGATGGGCCTGGGTTCAAGATGCCTCTGTTATTTCCTAGCTATGGGGCATGGGCAAAATTCTTTGAGCTTCAGTTTTCCCATCTATAAAACTGGATTATACTTCTTCTTTCTCAGACTCTGCATAGTGGGAACCCCTGCTATTGCTCTAACTGTGTCTCTTTCTACTCATTCCTTGCTCAGAGTATTCCAGCCACAATGGCTTTGTAGTCCTTGGATATGGTCAAGCATGTTCTTGTCTTGGGCTTTTGTATCTGCTGTCTTCTCTCCCCCTCAGTTCCTACATAGCTCTTTCCTCCTTCAGGTCTCTACTCAAATGCCATTATACAGTAAGGCCATTAAAACAGCAATGCTCCCCCTACTTCCTGCTTGGTTTTTCTCCACAGAATTTATTGTTATATGATCTACTATATATTTTTCAACTGTATTGCTTTTCACCCTACTAGAATGTAAGCTCCAATAGGTCAGAGATTTTGCCTCCTTTATTCAGTGTTGGTTCTCAATAACTGTTAAAGGAGTAAGACCACTGTGATAACTTCTTCACATTCACTGTCTGAGACAGAAATGTCTGGCAGACAGGTTTTGTTTGGCCTGAACTGTATTTTTTTTTAATTTGGGGCTAAAATATTAGAAAAGTCAAGAAATTTCCTACACTACAATTTAGATTCCAGATACCTCTTTTCTAAAAACAATCAGAGGACCTAAGGTCTCAGACCATCACTCCTGGACAATCAATCAGCTGGAGCTGTGGCAGAGGCTACCTGTGTAAGACAGCTGTGGCCCTCCTTGTCGTTCACTGAATGACACCTGTGCTCCTTACAATACCTGTCTGGTCATTGCAGGCACTTGAGTTTTCAACCACAGATGCAGAATTTCTCTCAAGAAGAATTTACAGTAAAGATTTAATTCACGTGACTAAATGAGTTTCAAATAATGAGTTTCAAATGAAAACACAAACTTAGGTGACCTCATAACACTAAGGGGAAAGGGCAAAATAGAAATCACTGTGTACAGTATGATCCCATCTTTGCTTTCAAAGAAAACAGAAGGAAATACATTTGCATAGGAAAAAGAATGGAATATTCCAAAGTGTTAATAATGGTGGTCAACTCTGCATTTGGGGATTATGCTTTGTGTTTTCTTACAATGGGAAGAATAAATAAATAAATAGTCACATAGATTTATGGTGTGAAAATTATATCTCAATATGGTGGCAGAAGGAGGGAGGGAAGGAAGGAAGGAAGGAAGGAAGGAAGGAAGGAAGGAAGGAAGGAAGGAAGGAAGGAAGGAAGCCTCCTACATAAATGGTCAACTTGGCTCCTTCCTTCAGAAATCAATTTCCAGGGGATGCCTAGCTGGCTTAGTTGGAAGAGCATGTGACTCTTGATCTCAGGGTTATGAGTTCAAGCCCCACATTGGGTGTAGAGATTATAAACAAACAAACAAACAAATAAATAAATTTGTTAAAAAAAAAAAAGAAATCAATTTCCATGTCCCCATTCTCAGTGGCTTTGTGTTCCCCCTCAAAAGCACCTTGTTTTGCCTATGATGAAAAGAGGGTACAAAATTGATCATCATAATTTATAATCCTTTATATGTTTCTGGGTCTTATAATGCCCTTGGTCCTTCTTTGTATGTGTATGCGCTCACAGTTCAGGCTTAGTGGGGGTACAGTCAGCTTATACACCCCTTCAAATGAGGAAAAACACTTATCCAAGTCAAGGCTAAAACTGATTAGTTACAATACTAACAAGATTTCATTTTTCTGATTAAAAAATTTTTTAAATGTTTTATTCATTTTTGAGAGAGAGAGAGAAAGAGAGAGAGAGAGACAGCATGAACAGAGGAGGGTCAGAGAGAAAGACACACAGAATCCAAAGACAGGCTCCAGGCTCTGAGCTAGCTGTCAGCACAGAGCCCGATGTGGGGCTTGAACTGAGCCAAGGTCAGACGCTTAACCGACTGAGCCACCCAGGCGTCCCACGTTTTCCTGATTTAAAAAAAAAAAAATTATTTTTTAGAGAGAGAGTATGTGTGCACGTGCGTGAGCAGGGGAGGGGCAGAGAGAGGAACAGAGGATCCAAAGTGGGCTCTGCACTGGCAGCTGGGAGCCTGATGTGGGGCTTGAACTCATGAACCATGAGATCATGACCTGAGCTGAAGTTGGACACTTAACTGACTGACCCACCTAGGCGCCCTGTTTTTCTGATTTTTAGTGATATTTATAAATGGTTTTCCTTCCATTCCATAGTCCAAGGCAATTTTCTGTTTCCTTCTGGGAGCAGTGTGGCTGAGCAGAAGCGAAGTCTCAGGAGACTTGGAATCCTGCTGGACTACCTCACCAGAGCAAGCTACTTACTCGTTAGGCCTTAGTTTCTTCCTCTGTAAGATGGAGATAACCATCAATTGTCTACTTGACAGCAAAAAGACCACATCTATGATCCTGTGATTCCCAAGGCTCTTTGAAGTTGTGGAGACACAGAATGGATGAACTTCCAGTGCTGAGAACAATGAAAATGGTTTCTCCAGGTGTCTGACCTGCACGATAATACCTAATGTATTTAAAACTTAATAGGCAATCTCAAATTATCTAAAGGCCAATAAGTATCTAAGTAGGCAAAACAGATGTCACAAAGTTCACACACTAAAGCGTATGTGGCTAACTTACAGGCCTCTGAGGTAAGCTCTGATTAGACTCACAGTTTTAATGTACTTGGCTGTCTATTTTCTAAGCTAACACTGACCAGACACAGTAAACTGAGAGAGGAAAAGGAGCTATAAAAGGCAGGTGCAAGTACAGCAGTGAGAAATTAGGCATTAACAGCACTGATAGGAATACAGAAGCAGGAAAAAAATATTTAAAATGCAATCTGGATGCATTTAGAGTACACTTGAAGACAACGGTGTTTTCCAGCATAATAAAATAATTTATATTTGTAATGATGATACTTAGATGCTAAGATAAATTGTATTTAAGAATGCAGGGAAGGGTAGGTGTGCCTGGGTTGGTTCAGTCAGTTGAGCACCTGACTCTTTATTTTGGCTCAGGTCATGATCCCAGGGTTGTGGGTTTGAGCTCTGTGTTCAGCTCTGTGCTGAGTGTGGAGCCTGCTTGGGATTCTGTCTCTTTCCTCCTGCCCCTCTCCCCAGCTTGTGCATGTGCTCACTCAGTCTCTCTCTCTCTCTCTCTCTCTCTCTCTCTCTCTCGGTCTCTCTTTAAAATTAAAACTTAAAAAAAATAATGCAAGGAAGGGTATTATATGTATATTTAAATATATTTTGAAAAGATTTTGATATAAATTATATCAAAAACAACAACAAAAAATTGGTATCCAAACTGTAATTATAAAACAGTAGGCTGTAAAACTGCAAAACTTTCCCGAGTTTTCTATATTTACTGTCTCTAAGCCATTTATTTATCATCTTTTATACACTGTACGCTGCCTCCTGGTGTTGGTTGTGTGGTTTTCTTTTAAATTTTTAGATTTTTTAAATTTATTTCTGAGATAGAGAGACAGCGTGAGCAGGGGAGGGTCAGAGAGAGAGGGAGACACAGAATCTGAAGCAGGCTCCAGACTCTGAGATAGCTGTCAGCACAAAGCCCGACGCGGGGCTCGAACCCACAAACCGTGAGATCAGGACCTGAGCCGAAGGCAGATGCTTAACCGACTGAGCCACCCAGAAGCCCCTGGTTATGTTTTTAAGCTACCTTCCTGAGTGCTGTATGCCCTTTACCTCATTTAAGTCCTTCTGACAGTCCAACTGGGTAAATACTGTTCTCATTTACTTGCAGACACAGGGAGGTTAGGTCACTTGCCCAGTTACAGAACTAGTGGTGTCTGCATGTTCAGGCTTTGAACCATGGGTTTGCCTGAATCTAAAGTGTGTGCTTTTAACCATTCTATGATTTATCAATGGGCCTCATTTTGATAAATGTGTCTGTACCATTATCACCAACACACCAAGTCTTGAAAGTAAGGACGTCATTTTACTTGTTTTTCTATGACTGGTACATAGCAGCACTCCAAAAATATTCAATGGATTTTATCTTTATGCTACCCTATGTAGATTCCAAACCTTAAAGGAAATGAAGTATATCTAATGTTTCCCTGAGTATGATTCGTGGATCATCTGTATTCCAGGCCTATAGAATCAAATCAGAATTCTCAGGGTCAAGGTATGCAAATACGCATTTAAACCAATAGCTTTGGTGACTCTTAAAGTTGGAGAACTGTTGACCTAGTACTTGAAAGTAAATTCTTTGGAGTTAGTCAATCCCAGCTCCGCTACTTCCTAGCTGAATGATCTGGGGCAAGTTAGTTATTTCAATCCTTTGAGCTTCAAATCCATCATCTTTAAAATGGAGATAACATAGGGATGCCTGGGTGGCTCAGTCAGTTGAGTGTCTGACTCTTGATTTCAGCTCAGGTCATCATTCCAGAATCCTGGGATGGGCTCTGCACTGAGTCTGAAGTCTGCTTGAGATTCTCTCTCTCTCCCTCTGCCCCTCTTCCCCACTTGCTCTCTTTCTCTCTAAAATAAAAAATAGAAATAAATTAAATTTTTTAAAAATGGGGATAACACAAACTACTACTTCATAGGGTTTCTGAAGGGACAAAATTCATTCATTCACCAGGAATTACAGAGCATCTACTGGGTGCCAGATATTGTTTTTTAGGTGCTTAGGATATATTAGGGAACAAGCAGACAAGCTCCTTGCCCTCATGAAGACAGATATTAAGTGATAAATACAACAGACAAATAAACTGAATAGTAAGTTAGTGATACCTATAATGGAAAAAAAATAGACTAAAGCAGTTCAAATAGGAAGTGTGAGGTAGCAGTGGTGGTACAATTTTATCCCGTTTTTTTTTTTTTTTTTAAATAATCTCTACATCCAACGTGGGGCCTGAATTCACGACCTCAAGATCAAGAGTCACATGTTCCATTGACTGAGCCAGCCAGGCATCCCTTCAATTTTATAGAGAGTAGTCTAGGTAGGTTTCATGGAGAAGGTAACACCTAGACAAAGATTTGGAGGAGGTTAGGAAGTAACCTAGATGGACATCTAAGGGAAGAATATTCCAAGCAGAGGAGACAGCCACTGCAGAGGCCTTAAGGAGGGTGCATGTCTACTGGGTAAGAGGAACAGCATCGAAACTAGTGTAGCTAGAGCCAAAAGCATGATGGGGAAAGGAATAAAACATGAGGTTAGAGAAATACCTGGGGCCAGTTCATGTATTAGCCTTTTAGGCCTGCAAGTAAGGATTAGACAAAACAGTCATGTTAAATGTTTAGAACAGTATATAGTACATGGTAAACACTTAATGGATGGTATCCACATCTGTATTTACATTAATATCTTCTGGTCCCATTTTCTTACACCATACAGAAAAATAAACTCAAAATGGATGAAAGACCTAAACATAAGACAGGAAGCCATCAAAATCCTTGAGGAGAAATCAGGCAAAAATCTCTTTGACCTCGGCCACAGCAACTTCTTACTCAACACATCTCCAGAGGCAAGGGAAACAAAAGCAAAAATGAACTATTGGGACCTCATCAAAATAAAAAGCTTCTGCACAGAGAAGGAAACAATCAGCAAAATAAAAGGCAACCAAAAGAATGGAAGAAGATATTTGCAAATGACACATCAGATAAAGGGTTAGTATCCAAAATCTATAAAGAATGTATCAAATTCAACACCCAAAAAACTAATAATCCAGTGAAGAAATGGGCAAAAGACATGAATAGACACTTCGCCAAAGAAGACATCCAGATGGCCAACTGACACATGAAAAAATGTTCAACATCACTCACCATCAGGGAAATACAAATCAAAACCACAATGAGATACCACTTCACACCAGTCAGAATGACAAACGTTAACAACTCAGGCAACAACAGATGTTGGTGAGGATGTGAAGAAAGAGGATCTCTTTTGCACTGCAGGTAGGAATGCAAAGAGTATGGAGGTTCCTCACAAAATTAAAAATAGAGCTACCCTATGACCCAGTAATTGCACTACTAGGTATTTATCCAAGGGATACAGGTATGCAGTTTCAAAGGGGCACATGCACCCCAATGTTTATAGCAGCACTACTGACAACAGCCACAGTATGGAAAGAGCCCAAATGTCCATTGGTGGATGAGTGGATAAAGAAGATATGGTGTATATATATACAATGGAGTATTACTCGGCAATCAAAAAGAATGAAATCTTGCCATTAGCAACTACGTGGATGGAACTAGAGGGTATTATGCTAAGTGAAATTAGTCAGTCAGAGAAAGACAAATATCATATGACTTCACTCATATGAAGAATTTAAGACACCAAACAGATGAACATAAGGGAAGGGAAGCAAAAATAATATAAAAACAGGGAGGGGGACAAAACATGAGAGACCTTTAAATACAGAGAACAGAAGGTTGCTGGAGGGGTGGTGGGAGGGGGGATGGGCTAAATGAGTAAAGGGCATTAAGGAATCTACTCCTGAAATTACTGTTGCACTATATGCTAACTAACTTGGATATAAATTAAGTAAGTAATTAATTTAAAAAATATATGTCTTCTGGTCCCTAAACAGAGCCAGTCTGGAAAGTCAGGCTACAGAGACTATAGCACCTTTTATGTACTTTGGTGGGGTTATGGAGTCCGTCAACATTTCCCAAAGCACGGAAATCAGATCAAAGGTGATCCGCAGCAGCAAGGAGAGATGGTTAATTCTTTGCAGGTGCTGAGAAAACTGAACTAACAGAGACGCACAAAGTCAACACGGCATCAATAAAAGACAGAGAGGGTGGGGTGTGGATGGGGTGTGCTTGGCTAAAGGATGAAACCAACTGAAGAGTCATTAGCAACGTAAGAGAAAAAGTAGTGGAGCGTGGAAGCATCACCTACAGCAGTTGAAACCCATGCTAGTATCAATGAGACCACAAAGTCGTGAGAATAATGACTACATACTGGCAGGGAGTGAGCCAGGGAGCCCAGAAACATGAATGCACTTGTATGGGGGAGAAGACAAATTAAGAGATTCAGGCAAAACTATCCCCTTTCCTGGTGGAGGTTCTTTAATCTTTAATATCTCTCCCTTGACACTAGGCACTGATCTTGCCCCAACAAGACAAAGGATAACTTCTAAGGAGTGAAGGGCCTCTGAGGAGGCGAGTGCCCTGTGTCTGCCAGGCTAAAAGGACGAATTCTTTTGGTCATGCTGTCTCACAACTGGGCAGGTCAGAGCTAAGACACACTTCTCCACCCTCCACGGCTCTCCTAACAAAAAGAGCCGCAGGGCCCCGGAGCTGTGGAGAGGAATGTGTTCTCTTTGGGAACTAGACGCAGGCAAGAATGTAATGAAGGCTGGATGAAGATACCCAGGCTGGGCTTTAAATTGCTTTAAATTGTTCTGCCAGTTTCTTCTGGCACCTGCCCTAAGGAAAGCAAGGCCAGGCACTGTCCAGTGAAGATGTGGAAGTGGGCATCCTTTGTGGCCACAAGCCTCAATGCCAGCTTGGCAAGGAAGAGTGTAGCACTTGGTGTCCATGACCCTGACTTAACCCTACTCAACAGAGGGCAGTTTCATCTGGGTCAGAAGAAATGAAGAGTGACTCAATTTATGTGATCTTTGACTCGGTACATTCAATTTATAATTAAAACCATTATGGAAGCTAATATGAGAAACCTTATATTTTTATTCCCTTACCTCAAACTATTCATCTGCCTGCCTCTACCATCTCCTAAGAGCAACCACTTATTTACTTTGGGAGTTCTTAATGGCTACATTCTTACCTAGTTATTCTGTTAATAAATACTAAGGTGCCAACTGTGTTCCAGGGGCTATGCTAAGGTCTGGGGGGAATAGCAACAGATGAGACGGACAAAAATCTCTATTTTCATGGAACTTACATTCTAGTACATGTGTGTGGGTGGAAAGGTAGACAGTAAATAAGGAGACAAATAAATAAAATGCTTGTAGGAAGTCATAAAGGCAGGGGCGCCCGGGTGGCTCTGTCGGTTAAGCATCCGATTTCGGATCAGGTCATGAACTCGCAGTTTGTGAGTTGGAGCCCCATGCCAGGCTCTGTACTGACAGCTCAGAGCCTGGAGCCTGCTTCAGATTCTGTGTCTCCTTCTTTCTCTGCCCCTTCCCAACCCATGCACTCTCTCTTTCAAAAATAAATAAAGAGTTTAAAAATTAAAAAAAAAAATAAAGTGATAGAGGCAGTGACATGTGTAACACAGCATGGTGTGACATGAAGTGACTGAAGGTGGGACATTAGATGGGGTGGTCAAGGGTAACCTCTTTTAGAAGCTGCCACTTGAGCGGAGACCTAACCCAGAGGAGAAGGAGTCAGGCATGCAATCCAGCAAAGGCAGACCAGGAAGTGGGACCCCGCAGCGAGAATGCTCTGCTTGCTACTTCCCGATTCTGCACACAAATGCAGTTTCTCTGTCACTGGCATATTACAGTCTACTGAAGAAATTGCTCTATGAGGCCTGGGAAAGGAGTAATAAATATGGAATGAAACAGGATTCCAAGGTGCACCGACTGCTAGAGAAATAGACCGGCACTGGGGGAAGGTGCGAGAATACGAAGTACTCTGATCCCAGAGTCAAGCGAAGGCGAGGGCTGCAGAAACCGCCACCCTGACCCTGCAGCGTGTCTGCCTGCTGAGCCTGACTGGCAGGCCAGTCCGGGTGAGTGAGTGCAGGACAGCCAAATCACAGCGCCGCTTCACACGACACCCTTCCAAGTCACCAACACACAGGATTTAGCACTCTGTGTCTGGCAGCAACCAGCAGCGAAGCAGAGAGAATTCCACTGGATTATCCAAAGCATCTGACCCGCAAATGAGGAGTGAGGAGAACATTTTTAAAAAACAACCTCTGAGTGGTACAGTGAGCCAATTCGACATTGAACAGAGACACACAAATATGCAGCCGCCTCTGAGGCCAAAGGTCAATGTCTTGTGCTTGTCCGTGTTCTTCAGAATCCAAGTTCTTTTTTTTTTTTTTTTTCCTTTGGGAATTATATACAGTTTATTGTTCAGGAAGCAACAGATTATATATAATGATCATGAATACTGATTTCCAGTTCTTTTTTTTTTTTACAAATATTGTCAAATTAGTTTCTACATAACACTCAGTGCTCATCCCCAAAGTGCCCTCCTCCATGCCCATCCCCCCCTCCCCCCCACATCCATCAGTCCTCAGTTTTTGTCAGCATTCAAGAGTCTCTCATGGTTTGCCTCTCTCCCTTTCCCCCACCATTTCCGCCCTTCTTCTCCCCCTTGTTCCTCAATCAAGTTCCTCCTAATCCTCCTATACGTGCAAACATATGGTATTTGTCCTTCTCTGCCTGACTTATTTCGCTCAGCATAACACCCTCAAGGTCCATCCATGTGGCTACACATGGCCAGATTTCATTGTTTCTCATTGCCATGTAGTATTCCATGGTATAGATAAACCACATCTTCTTGATCCATTCATCTGTTGATGGACACTTAGGCTCTTTCCATGTTTTAGCTATTGTGGAGAGTGCTGCTATGAACATTGGGGTACATGTGCTCCTATGCATCAGCATTTCTGTATCCCTTGGGTAAATTCCTAGCAGTGCTATTGCTGGGTCATAAGGGAGTTCTATTGTTAGTTTCCTGAGGAACCTCCACACTGTTTTCCAGAGGGGCTGTACCAGTTTAAGAATCCAAGTTCTTGATCTATGCTCAGGTCCTCATTTTCCTAGCCAAAAGGGGAGATGTGAAGTAGACATGGGCCAGATGGGCTGTGCTGGGCCTGTATTCCGTGTCTGACTCCAAAGGGGCATCACAGTTGGGAGTGGAGGAGAGCAGGGTCAGTGGGAGAGGAAGAAGGTGCTGTCAGAAATGCAGGCCACGTCTCGTAGAGAGCAAGTTTTCGACAGGTTGGTTTTTCAGCTGAAGAAGCTGGTCTTTGCAGCCAGATCCCGATCTTTGGCAAGCCCACCACAGACCCCCGGTTTGTGATGACAGAATGAAGGAAAGAAGCAAATTTCCATCTAACGAGAAGTGAATAGTACTGAACTACCCCTGCCTTGTGGATTTCTGAACTTTTTCTTTCTAATTCTCTTAACCAAGTCCTGAGACCCCCCCCCCCGCCCCCGCCATGCCTCGTCCTTCTCTCCTCCAAGCCCTTCTCACACAGCTGTGAGGTAAGATTTACTCAATGGAATGTGTTTGCAAAATCTGTTTTGTTCATAGGAACATGTTTATCTAGAAAGAAAGAAAAAAACCTGTCCCTTCTCACTATTTACTTTTTGGTGACTGCCTTCTGGGATTTGGAACTGGATAAACAGATGGACTTCGTGGAAGGATTCAGGCGGAACGCCAGGGTGTGTATATAGATCTTGGTCTCCGTGTATATATGGCAAATAGGCCTTACCACACAGCTGTGCTGGTTTTGGAGGGAAGTGAGGGGACAGTATTTTCTGGATGAGAGGACTCCCATCGCTCCAAGGTGTACCTCTGTGGGGAAACTCGGGACTACGGATGCCACATGGTTTCTAGAGTTCTGACCCCAGATATATGACCCCAATTTCATTTTCTGGCCTCTGGCTGTGGTAATTAAGAGGTCTGCCAGATTCAAAGCTATTGCTTCTGATTTGTCCTGGGTTTGTATGATATACACACGTTATGTGCTGCCTGTTGCACTATCTGCGGTGATTAGTGAGCTTTGAGCACCTCTGCAATATGCTGGCTGTCTCTGTGTTAAAGGCGTGCCCACAGGGGGTGTGGTTGTGTTGTGTGTGTGCATCTGCCCACAGCAGTTGTGGAAGGCCTGAAGTACAATATTTTCTAGGCCACTGGAAAAGTAGAACTGCCAGAGGGAGCAGGGGACAGAGGTCACTCACATGACGGCATGCTGCTGCGGAAAGGGGGTTGGGAGGGGTGGTAGAGAAGCAGCTTCCCTCCTACTGTTTTGCCCTACTCCAACATAAATCTCTCCTGCAGAGGGAAGGAGTGAAGGAAGTCAGTTTCTCGTAATCCCATAAATTTCAATTCCACGATTTGGAGAAATATCATTACATTTTAGGGGAATCTTCTGAGGGCCAAAAAAAAATCTTCCTTTGCTTCAGAATAGGGTTCAGGTGGATGTTTTGTTCCTTCCTGGCAAAATTCCTTGAAACAGCCATAAAAAAAAGGAAAAAAGTGGACAGTACTGCCCAAACAGAGAACTGGTGCCAAACAGAGCCCAGAACCAAAACCCAAAACAAAACAAAACAAAAAAAATCCCCCAAACCCCAAACAAACAAGCCAACAACAAAAAGAAAAACCTCCCTGAGATACAGACGACGGTGTTCATTAGGCTGAGGTAGCTCAAAGATGAGAACATTCGATAATTAGGCTCTAACAGACGAAGGTGCTGTAGGTAATGGGACCTCAAAAAGACAGAACAAAAGATCCTGTTTCTAACAAAGGTTCTGCAGACCTTTATACTGCAGTGAGCACTGAGCGTGAGGGATGCTGCCCAGGAAATGAAAGGACTCAATCGTTCCTCTTCAGTGAGCGGAGCCCAGAAGGAGTGTTCCAGGGCGCTCTCACAAACACTCTTTAATAATACCATCCAGAGCCTTTGATTCAAGGAACATGCTGAAGAATAAACAGCCTATTAATCTGAGTTTTCTGGTGTGCCTGAGTATACAAAGCAGCAATGAACTAACCCCTTGGCTCTTGCAAACATCCCAACTGCACACCAGCCGCGGCTCCATGGCGCAGCTCAGCTCCTCCTCTCCACCCCTGCATGCAATTTGTCCCTGGAAAAGCTTCAGGGTTTGGGGGCCCTGATGGCTTCAACTAAGGATGCCCAGGCCGAACCCAGGGTGCAAAGAACTGGAAACAGCACACCCTTGTTTGGCCATAGCTGCATATCCATGTGACTTCAGGCTCAAATGAGAACTGTGTGGTAGTGTGACTGGGTGAGGAGACAAAGTCATCAGTCTGCCTCTTTCTGAGCCAAGCTGACAGCCACAGGCCTGGGAAAGGAAGGCCCAGTTTCAATTGCTTCCCAGTCTTGGTTACCTTGGTGGCAGGAAGGGCTCCTGCATGGGTGGGCTTTGGGTGCCATTCTGTGGAAACATTCCTGGGCATTTTGCCTAAGTGAAAACTACCAAGTAAGGTCCCTGAGTTTTCAAGGAGGAAAGGAGAAGAAAGATGAGTGACTGTTCCACGCTCAGATGCTTTCACTGTGAGTTAGTTGTTCTTTAAATAAACAATCAGGTGTAACTTTGGTGGTAATGACCATTGAGTGAAGTGTCAGGTTCTCCTTCCCGCCCCCAATGAAATCACAGGTAAAGGAGCTGACAGTATGAACTTTAAGTAATGAGCCAGCGTTCAAGTGTTGAAACTGTGTGATGGAGGCTAGGATCATAGGCTCAAATCAGCCATGAGGGCCAGGTGGCTTCTTTGTGTTGCAGTCACTGACTTTGCACTAGGTGTGCTTAATCATAAAAGGGAGTGGCTTGATGAGGTGGATAATCAGTATCACTGCTACCAAACACACACACACACACACACACACACACACACACACACACACAACCTCAGAGCACATATCCCACTGACCCCAAATTTAGAGACAAAGAAAAACTCATCTAGTAAAAGTGTCCTTTCTAAAAATAATTTCAAAAACTTAATCCTAAAGTCCTCCGATTCTACCTTCAGAGGACTACTTTGTGTTCGGTCTCTTGAACTGGAGAAGAAAGGGCATGTTATCTTACAAAAGTGAAGCAACAGCACAAAGGCTCACACACTTTGCATGAGGGAGTCTGGGATGCCACAGAATGTAGAGATTAAGAGCATGGGCCTTGCAGTCAGACAGGCGGAGACCTGTTACTTGCTACCAGTGTGATCCTGGACATGTTAATAAAATCAAGGAGCTTCAACTTCCTCACCTCTGAAATGGATTCACTCTCACGGGATTAGTGAGAGGATTATGTAACAGTATCCGAAATGTTTGGGGCACCTGGGAAAAATAAGTACTCAACAGATGATAGCTGTACTTTCTACCCTTCAAATCTTCCAAAAACAGGCACAGGACTCAAATGTGATTCTGTGGAGGGACCTGATGGGCGGTCAGCACGTGAGCTCCAGAAAATGGGAGTTTTTTCATCTCTTTATTAGGCTGGGCTTAGAAGATCCTAGATCTTTCCTCAGTACACTGGCAACAAGAGTTTGAGTTCCATGGGGTTACTGAGGAAAGGGCAATGAGCGATCAAATCCTAGTACTCCGGGGACCTGAGTTGTGACTTGGGAGCTGCAGATTGACCTGGAGTTTTCTCACCCAAGTCTGGCTCAGCAGACACAGCCCTCTTCCTCTAGGCTTCCACCTGTTGAGACAAACAGATGTGATCTGGACACAATAAGGGCCTTGCAAGCACAGATCTGGTATCAGACAGCCCTTCTCTGCAGCATTCCTGGGGTTGGAAAATGACAAACATTGTAACAGGCTGAATCTGACCCTTCTTGCCCTGTAACTGAGGGCCTTAGGAAACCCCTTCTTGTGATTAGAGCCATCAGTACCTCCCTTCCAAGGCTGTGAGGTGGACTTCATTAATATTGATGAGCTGCAGCTCGTTAACCTCATTTGATGTTTATTTACAACCATTCTTCTCATATGCTAATGGGTGACACTGGGCTCTTCAGATAGAAAGGAGAGAACTGGACCCTCTCTGCCAGCATCTCCTTGGCAAACTCTTGTCCCTTGAAACAGAAGTTTGCACAGAAGGAATGATGCCAAATGGAGGGAATGCAGCAGAGGGGACAAAATGATGTGAAAAGAATGTCTGCAATGTGATGGGGGAGAGAGAAGCCCAGCTGCTGGGGCCACGGTGTGACTGAGGTTTGGTTACACCCACCCAGGGGGTAACAAAGAGAAGCTGAAGGGCGGGGATCCGTGGAACTATGAAAGGAGCGATATGTTCGATTTTAAATTGGGGTGGGGAGTGGAGATGAGTGGGCCCACGGGTGTTAGGGGGCTTGAAGGCCTCTCTCCAACTCATTTCATTTTCTTCTATGATCTTAAGAAATCAATAAACAGGGGGTGGGGGGTAGATTTCTGTAAGGCAGTTAAATGCCACAGCAACTAATGCTTAGCAATGCTTGGCCTGGACAAAGGACAGCTCATTGTCCAGAGCGTCACTGGGAAGTGGGTAAGCAGGGAGGAATAATCACTGTTTCTCTTTCCCCTAAGTCATGGTTATGTCTATCAAAGAATAGGATGATTAAGCAAAGAAGAGTCAGAGGCTGGGGGAAAATATTTTCTTAAACTATGGCCATTCTATCATTTCAGGGCTGCTGAGCCTAATGGAAAACAGGGCCTCTTCCAAATTTCACAGTACACAGCAAGTCAATTTTGGGTTGTCCCACCCACTCAAAAGGTATGAAAGGACTAGATTACATATGAGGGGCTGGAGGGGAAAATATTTTGGATATATAAATGCTTTAGCAGCAGCATCAAACTTAAAATTTCTTTAATATTTAAATGCCAATTCTCACAGTATTTCTTATCTTCACCGCTTTGTACTTTACATTACTGTTTAGATAATTCTTCCCTTCCTGCCTGTGCAGTCCACACCCTCTCCTTTCTCCCAATCTGGCTTTTTCAGTGAAGTACTTTGAAGATCATTCCTACCCTTGATGTGCCTTTCTGTAAGGCTAAAGAAGCAGGAGAAAAAAGGAATCTCTTACCCTGAAGATTTAACCACATTTATTTAAGTACAAAGTATTGGTTCTAACAGGTAGATTTTTATGTCTGAGTTGTTTGTCTGAGATCATTACCCCTTAGGGCATAAATTTCAGATCTTTCAAGTTCTCTATGAACTCAGTTGCTGTTGGACTGAAGGAATCAATAGCAATCTGTATTCAACCTGCAGCTCACCTATGTTTAGGAACAAACATGTCTGGGAGAGTAATTAATGACAGCGATGCTTCTCAACCTTCTTTCCCCTCAATTTCTGCCCCCTCCCCTGTGCCACCAGCCTTCAGCCTCCAACTGTCCACTCCTCATGAAATTTCCTCTCATAGAACCCCTTGGGGGCGATATTGCTCCCATTGAGAATGCATGTTCTAGAGACTTTTTAAAGTACAGGGGCGCCTGGGTGGCTCAGTTGGTTAAGCGTTGGACTTCAGCTCAGGTCATGATCTTATGGCTCGTGAGTTTGAGCCCCCCATCTGGCTCTGTGCTGACAGCTCAGAGTCTGGAGCCTGCTTCAGATTCTGTCTCCCTCTCTCTCTGCCCCTCCTCTGCTTGCATTCTTTCTCTCTCTCTCTCTCTCTCTCTCCCTCTCTCTCTCTTCTCTTGCTCTCCCTTTACCCATCTCTCAAATATAAATAAACATTAAAATAAATAAAAATAAATAAATAAAAGTACATCATCTGATTTAACGTGCTCTGGGATTGAACCTAACATTTTCCCAAAGTGAACCATCAAACACAATTACACCTCTGTTCTGATTTTAAAAAAAGAAAGAAAGAAAAAAGCACATTTTTGTGTCTAAGTGATAGTTCTTCCAAAGAAGAGATCAAAATCCTTTTTTTCACACTGGACCTGATCTATCCACAGAATAAAGGGCTTCCTTTTTGGCAGTGGATTAGCTTTTCACAATAGTTCTATTTGAGTGTGGGAAGAGGTAATAGATTGCCAGGTCCCTTAGGGACCCCCAAAAAGTTCACTCTCCTAAAAGTCAACAATACATTCCCTTGTAAGAGTAGAATTAAGTTCATTATCTCATTAAATTTCTTCCAAACTCCAGAGGAAGATAGTGATTGGTATTGCTATTCCCCTTTTACAAGCAGAGAGATGATGACATGAGTGATTCGGTGGCTTAATTTAGGTCACAGGGACTGACGTTTCTTCATATAAATATCTTAGCTGTCATACAAGGTCACGCTGAGGATTTCTAGATCCTATGTCTTTAGGTTCCTGCTTTAATCTAGGATCTTCGTACCCTGCTGGAGAAATGTTTACAAAGACGGTTCTGCCTCTCCCTGCTACTGTCTCCATCTGACAGTAGAAAAGCGAAAGAAGGTGAAAATAGAGAAGAACTGACTAAACAGGAGGAATGAAGTAACCTCAGCCTATTGTCCTAAAGGTACTGTTTTCACAAGTAAATGACTTAGGCAGCATAGAACACTGTATTGGGGGGGGTACACAAGGTTTTTCTTTTCTAAGATAAATACCACCATCTTTACAGGGTTCAAATGAGATGTATTAAACCATGATGCACTCCGCAGAAGATGCAAAGACCCAAATCAAGACCTCCCACAAACAGTCTTTAAGTAACATGAGAAATTCATTTTTTATTTAGCAGTCATGGACACTGACCACATCTTAGAACTATCTATACTTGAAACTCACCATAAGCAAGTGGGAATTAGTGGCTGGCAAACCAAATAAAAAATATTATCTACAAGGCTCTTCTCTGTAAACTGGCTTCAGGCTCATTTAATTCTCCCAATTAAGCCAGTGTTAAAATTCCCACAGAGCAAAATAAACTTATTTGTTCTAAAGAGTAAGAGACTTCAAGAGATAACTTGTCTATCTCATGCTTTCAAGTAGATCTGTATGTAATCTATTCCTCATAACCAGACTCCATTCTATTAAAAATCAAACAGAAACTTCAGAGAAGACTATCCTGCAACATTGCTTAGGAACCCAGTAGTACATTAAATAACATCATCTCTAATAAATTCCCCTCATGTGTGACCTCAGTCCTTCACTACTGCAATAGCAGTTAGTTTCCTTTTTTGTTTGAAGAGATGGAGAGGAGCTAATTAAGGGTTAAAGGCTTTAACATTAATTCAGAATGCTCAGGGCCAAAAAATACACCCTAGATCAACACAAACACATTAAAGCAAAGATCAAAGTATATATGTTTAGCTCAACTAGCTTCTGATACAGAAATGTTATGCTAGTGCTTCTTTTGCTGTATACTGGGAACAAAATTGAGAACAAATTTACTTGAGAGAGGGCAAAAACAAACAAACAAACAAACAAACAAACAAGACTTCACAGTTTGTCTCAAAGAAAATGAAACTATAACTCTTCTGGACTAAAACAGAAACTAGAAGATACAAGGTATGGAAATCTAAAAACTGACTCTTGTGTTACAGAAGAGGGATTTAAATGAAAAAAACATTTCCTGGGGCACTTGGGTGGCTTAGTCAGTTAAGCATCGGACTCTTGATTTTGGCTCGTTTCATGATCTCACGGTTGTCAGTTTGCGCTGTCAGTGTGGAGCCTGCTTGGGATTCTCTCCCTCTCCTCTCTCTCTGCCTCTCCCTTGCTCTTGTGTTCTCTCTCAAAATAAGTAAACTTAGGGACACTTGAGTAGTTCAGTCCGTTAAGCATCTGACTTCGGCTCAGCTCATTACCTTGCAAGTTCATGAGTTCAAGCTCCACATCAGGCCATTGGGCTCTGCTGACAGCTCGGAGACTGGAGCCTGCTTCAGATTCTGTGTCTCCCTCTCTTTCTGCCTCTCCCCTGCTCATGCTCGGTCTCTCTGTTTCTCTTAAAAATAAGCATTAAAAACAAAATAACATTCCTTAAAAAAAAAAAAAGAAAAACTATGTCCTACATTTCCTACTGGATGCCATAAAACAGGAACAAATAGGGGCTAGGGCCAATCATTTAAAGTCTTGGACATCATAGTAAGGGAACTGACAATACTGACAATACTCCACGTTGGCCTAGGTGAGGCGAGAATGCGAGCCCCGTCCAAACCACCATGCCTACTGTTTGCAGCAGCTGCCAATGAATTGGAATGGGCAGTGAGCAGAAATGAGCATCCCCATGCTCCAATCTTGATCTGTTAATGTCAGCATTTGTCTATCTTGTTCTACCAACAGAACTAGTCAAAGAAACAATCCTAGATTCAGGAAAAGGCTAATCTTTTTCATTGGCAGGCGACCAAAGAAAACATTCTCCAAAGAGCAGTATAAAGCAATGAAAACAAGACTGTACTTATCAAACATTTTTATCTGAAGTGCTCAAAACATTTGCCAGAATTATACCCAGTCCCCACTTCCCCTTCACCACTTTCCCCACAGCTGTGGGAGGAAAAACAAGCTTTTTGTAGGAAGGATGTCTCCTCTGCACATTGATGTAAGTCTGAATACAACTTTAGGAAAAGAACCTCCCAAAGAGGGTGTGGGTGGGGATTCTCCAGGGAGCCAGGTCCTCTAAGCACCCCGGTAAAAGCTTTGCTCCACCACTTCAAAGGCAGTGTGGTAAAGTTCCTCTTGGCAGCTCTAGATGCTGCCAAGGAGAGCAATTCTTCATTTGGGCCAGGGACCAAGAGGGAGGATTCAGAAGGAAGAATAAGAAGGCATTTTCCCATCCAGATAGATGTAAGGAAACAGACCCACTGACTCGCTAATCCTTTTTTCCGGAGATGGTATTATTATCCTGGTTTTATGCTTAATGAGCAGTAGTGTGGAGAGCTGGTGAGGATAATGTGCTGAAAGTTACAAAGTGGGTTTGTGACAAGGGGTGGTAGAGAATCCAGCAGCCAACTGCGAACAGTGATAGATGTAGGTTATCAGAAGAGCCCTTAGAGGTTTGAGAACTAGAAGCTAGGATACTTGTTTTCTTTTAACGGAGAACAGGAATGAGTAGCAAGACCTATTAGACTAACACACACAGCACAGTAGTCCAATCTAGGAGGAACAGATAGAAAAAACAATTTTACAATGCAAGTTTTAAGTAAGCAACAGGTAGCCAGTACTATTTGTTCCATAATTTTGCATAAAACACATCATTAGGTGCTATCATACGATATTACTGATGGCTCAGACATGCTGTCAGTCAGTGACAGTGGTGAATATGTCACAGATATTTGGCCTTAAAAGTTTGAGAAATACGGTTAAAATAAACAAAACAATCATCTCCCTTGTTCTGTATTCCAAGTGGTGGGTCTTTCTTGAGCATAGGTATCTGAAGGCCTACCCTAGACAAGACGAAGAGACTTTCCCCAGAGTATTATTCTGGACACTAAAGCAGCTCCTTCTTCACTGGGACATCTAGAAGAAGCCAAAAGGGCCTCAGTCAAGTATTAAATCTTGTATATAAGATGATTTGAAATTTCAAATTTACAATGGCTTGAAGTAGATAAAAGACACCAGAAAGTCTTAATTTCTCTTTAACTTTGGAACCATTTTATTAGTAATCTCCTTATTTCTTTTCTGCTGGGTCTCAATATTGCAGAAAAAGCTTAGAATGATATAATTGAGATGGGATTTTCAAAAAGATGCTTATTAATTTTTATGAGAACATCAGATTGAATATTGACTAATCAGTAACCATTTTGAATGAAAAGACTTTATTATAAAGTTTATTATAAACACATAGTTCAGGATAAAAGGAATTAGGATAAAAGGAATCTTTATGATTCCATGAAACCAAAGTTTATAAATTGCTTGAGATAAATCTAGTAACTCTGAATGTGACCTTGGCTTCTCATGTCAAGGCACCCAATTAATATTTGCTTCCCTTCACCCAGGCTTATGCCTTCAGGCAAGAAAGCAATTAAACTTCCATTAAAAATCAATTATCAATCTAATTTTATGAGGTACCTACAATAGGCAAATTCATAGAAACAGAAAGTAGGATAGAAGTTACCAGGGGTTAGGGGTAGGGTAGGAAGAAATGGGGAGTTGCTTACTAGGTACAGTTTTGGTATGGGACAATGAAAAAGTTCTGCAAACAGATAATGATGATGATTGCACCGTATTATAAATGTACTTAATATCACTGAATTGTGTTTTATCAGTGATTAAAAAGGTCAATTCATTAGGTATATTTTACCACAATTTTAAAAAACCTCTTTTTTTAGGTTTATTTTTTGAGAGAGAGTATGTGCACATGCTTGTCAGTGGGAGAGGCGCAGACAAAGGGAGAGAGAGAATCCCAAGCAGGCTCCATGCTGTGAGCACAGAGCCCCATGCAGGACTCCTCTCATGAACTGTGAGATCATGACCTGAGCAGAAAATTGAGAGTTGGATGCTTGACCAGCTGAGCCACCCAGGTGACCCTAGATCTGACTTGTTTTTAAAAATATCCAGATAGGGGTGCCTGGGTGGCTCAGTCGGTTAAGTGACCGACTTCAGCTCAGGTCATGATCTCGGGGTTCATGGGTTCGAGCCCCGTGTTGGGCTCTGAGATGACAGCCAGCTCAGAGCCTGGAACCTGTTTCAGATTCTGTGCCTCCCTCTCTCTCTGACCCTCCCCTGCTCACACTGTCTCTGTCTCTCTCTAAGAAATAAAACATTAAAAATTTTTTAACAAAAAAATAAATAAAATAAAAAATATCCAGATAAAGGGCTCACCAATTATTCCAATTATTCCTTTACAATAATGTAATCTACACAGTTCCCCAAATTTATCTGTTCATCAGAATCACTTGAGGTGCTTATTAATTTATCTATATATCTATATATATACATACACACATATGTTTATTTATTTTAGAGAGAGTGAGTGGGGAAGAGGAGCAACGAGAGAGAGGGAGAGGGAGGGAGGGAGAGAGAGAGAGAGAGAGAGAGAATCTTAAGCAGGTTCCATGCTGAGCTCAATCTCATGACTGGGATCATGACCTGAACCGAAATCAAGAGTCAGTTGCTCAAATGACTGAGCCATCCAGGTGCCCTGAGGTGCTTATTAAAGTTACAGGTTCTCTGGCCATGCCCCAGACTGGCTACTTGGGAATTATTGGGTCCTAAGGCTCATGAAAACATGGTTGGATGCTGTCTGTACTGGGGGGTCGTGGTGCCAATTCAAGAAGCTTACTAACCCTTAGACTTCTTCCCCTGTCCTGTGTTTTCTTTTGTTCTTACCTTTTTCAATTTCTTATTGTAGTAAAATACACATAACAAAAATTTACCATCTTGACCATTTAAAAACAACTTTTTAAATGTTTATTTTTGAGAGAGAGAGAGAGACAGAATGTAAGTGGGGGAGGTGCAAAGAGAGTGGGAGACTCCAAAGCAGGCTCCAGTCTCTGAGCTGTCAGCACAGAGCCTGACATAGGGCTTGAACTCAGAAACCGTGAGATCATGACCTGAAACAAAGTCAGATGCTTAACCGCCTGAGCCCCCCAGGCACCTCAGCCATCTTGACCATTTGAAGTATATAGTTCAATGGTATTAAGTACATTCATATTGTCATGCAACCATCACCACCATCCATCTCCAGATGGGTTCATCTTGCAAAACTGAAACTCTATACCCATTAAACACTAACTCCCATTTCCTTGGCCCTGGCAACCACCATTCTATTTTCTGTTTTTATGATTATGGATACTCTGAGTAACTCAGGTAAGCAGAATCATATAATATTAGCCTTTTTGCTACTGGCTTATTTCACTCAGCAGTGACGTCCACAGGGTTCATCCATGTTGTAGCATATGTCAGGATTTCCTTCTTTTTTAAGGCTGAATAAAATTCCATTGTATGTGTGTACCATGGTTTCCTTATCCACTAATCTGCTGATAGACAACAGGGTTCCTTCCACATTTTAGCTATTGTGAATAATGCAGCCATGAACATGGGTGTGCAGATACCTCTTTGAGACCCTGCTTTCAGTTCTTTTGAGTATATACCCAGAGATGGAATCGCTGACTTATTACACGGTCATTCTACTTTCAATTTTTTGAAGAACCAGCATATGTTTTCCCATAGTATCTGTACCCATTTTACAATCCCACCAATAGTACACAGGGTTCCTGTTTATCCACATCCTTGCCAATGCTTGTTATTTTCTGTTATGTTGTTGTTTTTAATACTAGCCATCCTAGTATGGGTGTGGAGTGGTATTTCTTTGTAGTTTGGGTTTGCACTTCCCTAATGAGTAGTGATATTGAGCATCTTTCATTGCATCCTTTCATTTCATTCATGGCTGACTGTGATTTGTAATATATTCTTAGGAGAAATGTCTGTTCAAGATCTTTGCCCATTTTTAAATCAGCAATCGGGTTTTTAATCGGGGTTTTTAATCAGGTTGTTTGTTTTTTGGTGTGGTTGATGTCCTTTTGTTTAAATAGTTGTCAGATTTAATCTACCTAGAGAAGGGTCTGGTTTGAGTCTCCAATGTAGAAGTCATTTTTGAGAGATAGCATGTTTTTGTTCAATTAAAGTTAAATAGTGCAATCCCTATCAAAATAACACCAGCACTCTTCACTGAGCTAGAAAAAACAATCCTAAAATTTTTATGGAACCAGAAAAGACCCTGAATAGCCAAAGCAATTCTGAAAAAGAAAACAAAAGCTGGAAGCATCACAGTTCTGGACTTCAAGCTGTATTACAAAGCTGTAATCAGTAAGACAGTATGGTACTGGCACAAAAACAGACACAGATATCAATGGAACAGAATAGAGAACACAGACATAAACCCACAAACATATGGCCAATTAATCCTTGACAAAGCAGGAAAGAATATCCAATGGAAAAAAGACAGTCTCTTTAGCAAATGGTATTAGGAAAACTGGACGGTGATATGCAGAAGAATGACTCTGTACTACTTTCTTAAACCATACACAAAAATAAACTCGAAATGGATGAGAGACCTAAACATAAGACAGGAGCCATAAAACTCCTAGAGGAGCGGGACGCCTGGGTGGCTCAGTCAGTTAAGCGTCCGACTTCAGCTCAGGTCATGATTTCATGGTTCGTGGGTTCAAGCCCCGCGTCAGGCCCTATGCTGACAGCTATCTCAGAGCCTGGAGCCTGTTTCAGATTCTCTGTCTCCCTCTTTCTCTGACCCTCCCCTGTTCATGCTGTCTCTTTCTCTCAGAAATAAATAAAACATTAAAAAAAAAATCCTAGAGGAGCAAACAGGCAACAACCTTGGCCACAGCAACCTTGACCTTGGCTGCAGCAACTTCTTACCTTACCAGAGGCAAGGGAAACAAAGCAAAAATGACCCACTGGGACCTCATTAAGATAAAGGACTTCTGCACAGTGAAGGAAACAGTCAGCAAAACTAAAAGGCAAAAGATGGAATAGAAGAAGATATTTGCAAATGACATATCAGATAAAGGGTTGGTATCCAAAATCTATAAAGAACTTCTCAAACTCAACACCCAAAACAAACAAACAAAATCCAAAAAATCCAGTGAAGAAATGGACAAAAGACATGAATAGACACTTTTCCAAAGAAGACATCCAGATGGCTGACAGATGCTTAACATCATTCATCATCAGGGAAATACAAATCAAAACCACAATGAGATAACCACCTCACACAGTCAAAATGGCTAAAATTAACAACTCAGGCAACAAAAGACGTTGGCAAGGACAGGGAGAAAGGGGAAACCTTTTGCACTTCTGGTGGGAATGCAAACCGGTACAGCCACTCTGGCAAACAGTATGGAGGTTCCTCAAAAAATTAAAAATAGGACTAAGGACCCAGCAATTGCACTAGTAGGTATTTATCTAAAGAATAAAAAATGGTGATTCAAAGGGGCACATGCACCCCAATGTTTACAGCAGTGCTATTGATAATAGCCACAGTATGGAAAGAGCCCAAATGTCCATCGACTGATGAATGGATAAAGAATATGTGATATATATACTCAATGGAATATTACTCAGCAACGAAAATGAAATGAAATCTTGATATTTGCATCAATGTGGATGGAACTAGAGTGTTTATGCTAAGCAAAATAAGTCAGTCAGAGAAAAATAAATATCATATGATTTCACTCATGTAGAATTTAAGACACAAAACAGATGAACATAAGAGAAGGGAAGCAAAAAAACAAAAAACAAAAACAAAAACAAAAACAAAAACAAAAAAACCACCCAAACAAATAGTGAGGGAGACAAACTGTAAGAGACTCCTAAATACAGAGAACAAACTGAGGGTTGCTGGCAGGATGTTGGGTGAAAGAAAGGGGTAAAGGGGTGAGGGGCATTAAGGAAGACACTGGCTGGGATGAGCACTGGGTATTATATGTAAGTGATGAATCACTAAATTCTATTCCTGAGGGGAAACAAAAGTTAAATAGTAAGAGTTCTCTCTGTGTCAGGCATTGGGCTATTCACCAGGATTACAAAATTCAATATGGCATGGTCTCTGTGCCCAAAGAACTTAAAGTCTAATGGAGAAGACAAACAGCTGATTTCAAAACATGTTAATAATATAATGACAGAGAGCTTAGAACATAGAAGACAAGGGTTAGCCCACCTGGTGGGGGGGTGGGTAGAGGACTGCTGAGGGAAGGTGTTCTAGAGAAGGTGCTACCAGAAATAAGTACTGAGGTGCGGGTTTTTCTGAGTGAAAAGATGGGGTAGTAGTGCTTCTGGCAGGGCCTAAACAAAGGCATCTTGATGGGAAACAATATGTGAGACGAGGGTAACTACCAGTAATTGAGTTCAGTAAAACTGAAGAGTAGATTTTAAGGCAAGGCAAGGATTTCTGGAAATAAGGCTGAAGAGGAAGGCAGAGATCAGGCCACAGAGAGCCTATGTACTTCATTCTATAGATGATGGGGATACCTTTCCATGGTTTTAAGTAAAAGAAGAATAGCAACACAGTCGATTTTCTTTGTATATAGATCATGTGACTCTAAAGGGAGTAAAATGGATGAGAGAGACAGTAAAAGTTCAAATAAGAACTAGAGTGATGATAATGGGAATCAGAAAGAAAGGTCAGAGATTCAAGAACTATTCTGAAGGGAGGATCAGTGGGACTTTTTAGCTGACTACATGTGAAGGGAGAGAGGAAAGAGGAGTTTAGAATGATAGAGTATAACTCTAGAAACTGATGTGAGGAACCCAATGGGACAGGCAGATCCAAGGGTGAGGGTGAGAAGTTCTGCTTCTGACAAGTTGAAATGAGGTAACTGTCGGGGCGCCTGGGTGGCTTAGTCGGTTAAGCGTCTGACTTTCGCTTAGGTCATGATCTCGCGGTTCGTGGGTTCGAGCCCCGCGTCGGGCTCTGTGCTGACTGCCAGCTCGAAGCCTGGAGCCTGTTTCAGTCTGTGACTCCCTCTCTCTCTGACTCTCCCCTGCTCACGCTATCTTTCTCTCTCTCTCCTAGAAATAAATAAAAATCTTAAAAAAAAAAAAAAAAAGAAATGAGGTAACTGTCAGACACACAAGTAGAGATGTACGAGCCTGATAGGACCCTGGATGTATGGGATTGGTGCTCCAGGGGTATTCAGGGCCAGACATACAGACTGAAAAGTCATTTGCCTAAGGCAGTGGGAAGAGTCAAAAAAAAACAAGATTGCTCAGTAACTATGTGTAGAGAGAAAAGTAATGAGCCCAGTATAGAACACTGGGAAATTCCAACATCTAAGATGAGGAGCAAGAGACAGTGGGAAGGATTGGTCAGAGAAGAAGGAAAAAAGAAGTAGTAGAAGGGGTATAACTTTGAAGCCAAACAGAATCAGTTTTAGAATTTCTTCTCCACTACCTGTTGTAGTCCTCGAACAAGTTAGTCATGAACCTCAGTTTTCCTGCCTATTATATAGGTACAATACAGCAGTACCCCCATCATCTGTACAGGATACATTCTAGGACCCCCAGTGGATGCCAGAAACTGGGGATAGTACTGAACCCTATATATGTTATCTCCTATACATACATATCTATGGTAAAGTTTAATTTATAAATTAGGCATAGTAAGAGATCAACAATAATTAACTAATAATAAAATAAAACAAGTATGAGAACAAACTATAATAAAAATTATGTGAATGTGGTCTCTCTCTCTCAAAATATCTTCTTGTACTTTCACTCTTCTTATTTTTTTAATGTTTACCTATTTTGAGAGGGAAAGAGAAAGAGAGAGAAAGAGAGAGAGGGCTTTCATGTGTGTGCATGCAAGTGGGGGAGGGGCAGTGAGAGAGGGAGAGAGAATTCCAAGCAGGGTCCTGGGATCAAGACCTGAGTCAGGCTCCACACTGACGTTGGTGCCTGCTTGGGATTCTCTCTTTCTCTTCCTCTGTCCTTCTCCCCCAGCACATGCTCTCTTTCTCAAAAGTAAATAAAATAAAATAAATAAATAAATAAAATAAAATTATCAGAAAAAAGATAATTAAATAAATAAATAAAAATAAATAAACAGTGCCTTTCACAATGCCTACCTCACTATAGGCACTCAACAAATGTGATTTCCTTTTTTTGTTAGTTTGGCTCTTCCCATAGAATTACTGCCCTTCTTCTGTTTTCCCAGGACACTAGTCCTTGGGAGCTGCTTCACAATGAAGTAAGTGAGCAAATAAGAATATATTTGAAATGGGCTAGGAATTCATAGTCGTTAGAGGTGACACCAGACTCGTTTTTGGCTCATGGAATATAAGGGAGTTTTGTATATGGCAGGTGGTGAAAAGGTGCTGGAATGCCCCCAAAATGCTAAAATTAGAAAAGAAAAATTCTTCATGACTCAAAGATTAGTGTGGTGGAGGTTTCTGGTTTTTTTTTTTTTTTTTGAAACTAAAACATGTATTACATCACCCTGGTAGGCCTATTTTAATGATATGTAAGCTTCAATGCAGCAAGTATCATTTAAAGCTTTGAAGGGAGAGGAAAAAGGGTGTTTCAAGTCCCTCAAACAATTTACTGCTCCAGTATTTCTTTTTTTTTAAATGTTTTTATTGATTTCTAGGAGAGAGAGAGAGACAGCATGAGCAGGGGAGGGTCAGAGAGAGAGGGAGTCACAGACTGAAACAGGCTCCAGGCTCCGAGCTGGCAGTCAGCACAGAGCCCGACGTGGGGCTCGAACCCACGAACCGCGAGATCATGACCTAAGCGAAAGTCGGACACTTAACCGACTAAGCCACCCAGGCGCCCCAGCTCCAGTATTTCTAATAATCATGTATTTTTCCTTTCGACTGGAGAGCAAAGGAAGACGGAAACCTGTGGAAACTGGAGTCGGACAAGAAAACAAAGTTCACAGATGAAATCCTGTCTCACGTTGGCCACTCAAACAAGACTCACTCCTTATGGCCTTTAAAAAACTCATCCAGCATAGTCTCTTTTGTTCCCCTCAGTGGTTGGTAAGTGTTACAGAAGCCTCTCAGGCTGCTCTAAACAATCATGGGAAAGTTCCTTCAGGAAAAAGATGCAGAGATTCCTGTACTTTGTCATGGTCATGTCAATGGTAGGCTGTTTCCCCTCGGAGATGTATTTCTCTAATTAGAATGATGGACTGCAAACAAGCAATTTTTATTTATTTATTTTCTTAAAAATTTTTAAAATGTTTATTTATTTTTGAGAGATAGAGACAGCATGAGCAGGGGAGGGTCAGAGAGAGAGGGAGATACAGAATCTGAAGAGGCTCCAGGCTCTGAGCTGGCTGTCAGCATAGAACCCACCGTGGGGCTCGAACCCACGAACCGGGAGATCATGACCTGAGCTGAAGTCAGACGCTTAGCCAACTGAGCCACCCAGGTGTCCCGAAAACAAGCAATTTTTAAGTCAAGCAATACAACTAAAATGTCTCCAAATAACACAATAGTTTTATTTCTGTGGTAATTAACTTCCTTCACTTGAAAATGAAACTATCTTTCCCCTATTAGTGCACGGTTAAAACAGATGACCTTCAGGAACCTATAAACTAGTGTCTGGCATACAGCAGGCACTCAATAAACACTTGTTGAAGGGCACCTGGCTGGCTCAGTTGGAGGAGCATGCGACTCTTGATCTCGGGGTCATTGAGTTCAAGCCCCATGGTGGGTGTAGAGATAACTAAATAAATAAAATTTTAAAAATACTTATTGAATGAAAGAATGAATACACAGAGCAAAACAAACACCTTCTTTTTATGGCCTCTGTTCTCGTATTAATCCGAGGCTAATTTAGCTTCTTTAGAGTCACATCATTCTGTGCTCAAGATTCAAGTGTCTTGCAGTTTTATTGTTAAGGTGCATATTATCATGACTCTTTTTCTTGACCAATTTTTTTCAGTTGGGTGTTTTTTAACTCAGTTTTTACTTATGTTTATTATTTTATATCTTCCCCATTTTAGTTGCAAAATGAGCCTGTTGCTCGAGCCTGGAACATATTCAACTGGAACACAGGTAAGAGTTACATACAAACAACAGACTAGCTTCTCGGTCCCCTTGGCACCCTCTAAATCACCTTTTGTCACACTCATTACGCTTTTATTACTTATTCATTAACTCATTTATTTATTCAACAAATATTTACTAAGTCTTAATATGTGTCAGGCACCATTCTCAATGCTAAGGCTATAGCAATGAACAAAAGGGACCAAAATCCCTGTCCCTGTGGTATTTACAAGTGAGTGCAGGGAAGGTCAGGCAAAACAAGAAAAACATGTCATGAAAAACAAAACAGTAGAGGATTTATTCCAGATTACAAGAAACTAAAAAAATGTTACCAAGGACAATGTATAAACTTTGATTCTATCCCGGGTCAGAAAACAAACAGCTAAATATATTTGAGAACAATCAGGGAAATTGTAACTTGCATTAGATGTTAGATGATGTATGGAATTGATCATTTTCTAAAATGTGATAATGACACAGGGATTATGCAAGAGGATAGGAGAATGCCCTTACTGTTAGGAGTACATAGGCATAAGGTGTCAGGATTCCTATAACTTAGTTTCAAATGATCTATCTATCTATCTATCTATCTATCTATCTATCTATCTACCTATCATGCACAAATGTAATAAAATGTTGGCATTTGGTGAATCCAAGTAAAGGGCATAGAGGTGTCTTTATAACTTTCTTGTAGGTTTGAAAATTTTCAAATAAGGGAGTGGGGGAAACCTATTCCATTTCTAGTCAGAGATGTGAATCAAGAATTAGTTCGACTCTTGTTGCTCAGCGTTTTTCTGTAAGTGCATTGATCCCTCATCCTGAAAGATTTCCTTTCATCATATACCTTGCAACACTTTCCCTTTTCCACTGCAGTGAGAGGAAAGGCTGGGATATGGGATAGCCACAGGATATTCTCTCAAAATATCTCTTTGCTATGACTTTGTTAAATTAACATTAGGTGGAGCATGAGGTGCCAGATGGTGAGTCTTGGTTCAACAGTAGCCCACAAGAGAAACTGAAATAGATATGTGTATTTCTGACAGGTCCTGGAAGAAGCACAAAGCACACTTTGAGGGGCCACATGGGAAGGTCAAGGCAAGGTGCAGACAGAGAGAGTGACAGGGTCTGGGGCAACGTGCCTTTATTAAGGTCTGTGGGAGGAGTGATTTGGGGTTCCTAGGCTAAGACCAGATTGGTCAATTCAAACCAAAACAGTGAGGCTGTAGTGAGTTCCATGGTGGTCTTGTTTAAGGGGTGCACAAGGGGAAGGCCCTGGGAAGTAGGGGAGACTGTTGATCACAAGGGTTGTTAGGGAAGTCACATCACGAACTCCACTGCTGGTGGCTCTGCCAGCTGTAATCTAGAGCACTGGCTTGCACGAAGGGACTAGTGTCAGTTTAAGGTCCCTGCAGGCCAAACAAATTGGATGCTGAGGTGGCAAAACCATGGAGCAGCTTAGCTAAATTCTCTACACTCCTCCTTCAAACTTATCTGAAAGAGTGCTTTCACATATATGTTATTCACACACTTTATAGTTGAATTCAAGCAAGTAATAAAATAATTACAAAGTGCAGGAAAAACACAGGGACAAAGTAGGAAGCAAATTAGCCACGAAGCCAGTAATATAGGGTGTATATTAGATTCCTATGGTTGCTGTAACAAATTAGCACAAACTTAGTGGCTTGAAACAACTGAAATTTATTCTCTTAACAGTTCTGGAGGCCATGAGTCCAACATGTGTCTTACGGGGCTAACATCAACGTGTCTGCAGGGCTGGTTCCTTCTGGACGTTCTGGGGGAGACTGTTTCCTTGGCTTTTCTGTCTTCTAGAGGCTGTCCCTCACTCCTTGGCTTATGGCCCTTTCCTCCCAGTGCTTTCGGCTTTCACACTTTTTCCTCTTCTGTCATCAAACCTTGTCTGCCACTTACAAGTGATTATATTATCCAGGATAATCTCCCCCATCTCAAGATCCTTAACTTAATCCTATCTGCAAAGTTCTGCTTGCCAAATAAAATGACATTCCCAAGTTCCAGGCATTAGACTTGGGTATCTTTGGGTGCCATTATTCAGTTTACCACCGGGTGAGAGAAAACAAAGGGTCGTGTAAATAAGTAAGTAAGAAATAAAGGAGAGGATCCTCACTTATTCTTTGAAAATAAATTAGAAGGTACTGTATCATTCTTCCTCACAAAGGGTATTCCTCATCACCATAAACACTTAGGCTGTGATAGTAAACCTGGATGGAGGTACCTAGACCTCATATTGTTTCTGGGCTCTATCACTTATTTAAGCAATGTTAAATTATTTATCTGCTCTGCTTCAACTTGATCGTCTTTTTTTAAAAAAATTTTTTAATGTTTTATTTATTTCTGAGAGAGAGAGAGAGAGAGAGAGAGAGACAGCGTGAGCAGGGGAGGGTCAGAGAGAGAGGGAGACACAGAATCTGAAACAGGCTCCAGGCTCTGAGCTCTCAGCAGAGCCCGATGCGGGACTTGAACCCACGAACCATGCATGAGACCATGAGCTGAGCTGAAGTCAGACGCTCAACCAACTGAGCCACCCAGGTTCCCCAACTTGCTCATCTTTAAACCAGAGATGATAATATTTTCTCAAATGGTGGTTGAGAAGATTCAACACTGTAATGCATGAAAAGATTTAACAAAGTTCCTGACATATTTAAATGATGCTTGTTATTATAATTATTTTATTATTTGTGGAACAGGATGTGCAGCCCTTCTGATGCTGAATCAGTGCACAGTATTTCTAGGGGCCGCTTGTGACCCCCTCTATGTGCATTCTATAGCATTCTATATAAGATAATAAGTAAAAAGCTTATTCAGATGTCAAAAATTTTTTTATCAATTAAAAAAAATTTTTTTTAATGTTTTTTATTTATTTTTGAGAGAGAGAGAGCCACAGCATGAGCAGGGAGGGTCAGAGAAAGAGGGAGACACAGAATCTGAAGGCAGGCTCTAGGTTCCAAGCTGTCAGCACAGAGCCCGACATAGGGCTCGAATCCACAAACCGTGAGATCATGACCTGAGCTGAAGTCGGACACTCAACCAACTGAGCCACCCAGGCGCCCCTTTTTTCCCAATTTTAAGCACATTGGATAGGAGTATCTCTAAACTGCATCACAAACTTCCCTATCTTACTAAGAAGATAATAGTAAACATAGTTACCCTTTGCTTATTAATTCTGGCTCAACATTATGCATATGGCTTATTGTCCTGGAACATAATAGAAAGATATCCTCAAGGAGCAAAAAGATTGATAAAATCATTTATTTGTCTGCTACATGGTAAATGACCTTAAAATACTGTTTTTAATATGAATTTTCTCTTCGCCGCTTGGATCTCCAGTGACTGTCTTTCCTGATAACATTTATCATGACCGTCAGTGTGTGGCTGTGACGTTGTGATTTATACAAAATATACATTTGGTCATTAGGATGACCACAATATATTTCTCATATGTATTTGGTCTTTGTGCACAGTTCCTGGCTCACAGCTCCCAAAACCCTTGGAATTTCCTAAGTGTTGAGAGCGATCAAGGTGTCTTTTGTTATGCGAATGAGGTAACTTTTGAAAGCACCTAAAGATGTGGTTGCCAGAACCAACCTTGTGATTAGAGGGTTAGAACTTTCAGTCCCATCCGCCTACTGCCAGGGAGGAGAGATGGGCTGTAGATTGAGCTCTGCCTCCAAAAGCCAGTGATTTCATCAACCACGCCTATGTAACACAGCCTTCATAAAACCCCAAAGGATGGGGTTCTGAGAGCTGCAGGGTTGGTGAACACGGGGAGCTTTGGGGAGAGTGGTGCATCAGAGAGGGCAGGGAAGCCCAGCACCCTTTCCCCATACCTTACCTTATGTATCTCTTTCATCTGTTCCTGAGTTATATCCTTTTATGATAAATTGGTAATAACCCAGGAAGTAGAATCTTTCTTTGAGTTCTGTGAGCCGCTCTAGCAAGTTACTCAAACCTGAGGAGGAAGTACTGATAACCTGTGATTTATAGTTAACTGGTCAAAAGTACAGGTAACAACCTGGGCTTGCAACTGGCATCTGAAGTAAGGAGGCGAGGGGAGGCGAGAACCCTTACCCTGTGGAATGTGATGTTATTTCCAGGTGGAGAGTGTCAGAATTGAGGTGAACTAAGTTGAATTCTTGGACACCCTGCTTGGGTGTTGTGTGGGAAGCCCCCACCCTCCACGTTGGAATTGGATCTAGGAACCTAATTGAGTGGCTAAGGCTAGCAAGACTTTAGATCACTCTCACTATTTTTTATCTGCAGCCGATGACCTGATCAGTATTTGAAGATGATGCATTTATAAGAGGCTCCCTGTGAAATGCTTAAGAGACTTCCTGCCCTGCCTGCCAAGACACATATAAAATCTGTAAACACTAGCTCTTCAGGGGCCATTTTTATTTACTTTCAAATTAGTGACTATATTTTAAACACCTTAGTAGTTTGACTGCTATGCTGGTAAGATATTAAAGCATTCAACCATGTCAGACTCTAGCCTGAGGATTTGTTTCATGTTTAATGCAAATCAAAAGACTAGAAAATTAATCGGTTTAAGGTGTGAAAATATCTTCCCTTTAATGATCTTATCTTATCAAAATGACCCAGAAATTACTTTGTCTACCTGGAGTTAGAGAGTTCTCATGTTTTTGTTTACAATGAACATCAGACAATCCTTAAGGCTACTAATGGACATTTTGTACCCATATGTATACAACTGTATACATAAACAGAGGAAATCTAGATTACCCAGTGATTTAGCCATATTAATTCTTGCTTCTACATTTTTATTGTCAACATTAACCCTGCTGCTTAATTAAGCCCTTTGTTGATAAAATACTTTTTTGTTTGTTGGTTTATTTCTTCCCCAAATTGCTTCTTGCCCTCAGGGAAGGTGTGTGAATTAGCAAGTCTTTGCTGTACTCTGGAGCCTCTCTCTCAGACTTAGCTGTGGCCCATTTTTTAATGTTTATTTATTTTTGAGAGAGAGAGAGAGAGACCGACCAAGTGTGGGTGGGGGAGGGGCAAAGAAGGAGAGGGAGACAGAATCTGAAGTAGGCTCCAGACTCTGAGCTGTCAGCATTGAGCTCAATGTGGGGCTCGAACTCACAGACTGAGATCATGACCTGAGCCGAAGTTGGATGCTTAACCAACTGAGCCACTCAGGTGCCCCAGCTGTGGCCCATTTTTTAAGTGGAAAGGAGACCAGGGCACTCAGAAAGACAAGTTGGTATATTACACAATTAAAATTCAATGAATTCTCAGATGAGCCATACCTACATTTAAGTATAAAATTCTTAATAAAACCAAACAAAATAAATTTTTGGGTGAACTGTCATTCAAATTATTCATGTCACTGGTATTTACAGGTTGACAATACATTTTAGGTACACCTATTAAGTGTTACTAAAATGTATTGTTACTAGTACTGTTCTCCATGCAAAACAGCCCATTCATGTTAGTTTACAAAACAGATGTAATGGATATAGTGATACATGGTGCTTCTTTCTCTATATTTTCCAGGAATCTGAAGAATCATGAGATTTTCTTGTCCTGCCCACAATGGCTTTATAGTAAAGAGTACAAGTGTTAGGTGTATACCGATAAGACCCATATATGGGATATCTTTTAAGAGTTAAGCACTATATAGAGTACTTTTTATATTGTGGTGGTTTTCAGATACATCTACACAATCTTTTGAAGGTGGATCCTAATTCCTTTCCTCTTGAGTATGGGCTAAACTTACTGATCCGCTTCTTCTTTTTTTTTTTTTT
>NW_024080655.1:1324323-1578271 GCF_003009895.1 Hyaena hyaena
TATTTGTCCTTCTCTGCCTGACTTATTTCACTCAGCATCATACCCTCAAGGCCCATCCATGTTGCTGCACATGGCCAGATTTCATTTTTTCTCATTGCCATGTAGTATTCCATTGTATAGATAAACCACATCTTCTTGATCCATTCGTCTGTTGATGGACACTTAGGCTCTTTCCATGTTTTAGCTATTGTGGAGAGTGCTGCTATGAACATTGGGGTACATGTGCTCCTATGCCTCAGCATTTCTGTATCCCTTGGGTAAATTCCTAGCAGTGCTACTGCTGGGTCATAGGGGAGTTCTATTGTTAATTTCCTTACTGATTCGCTTCTAACGAACAGAAATGAAAGTGACGGTGTGACTTCAGAGAATAGGTCATAAGAGGCACTGGGGCTTCCTGCTTGCTCTCTCTGAGATCACCTTTCTGGGGAAGCTACTGCCACAACCATGAGGAACATGTGAACTGCTGAGGTCTCCTGCCAACAGTGATATAAGGGAGCAAGCCTTCAGATGGCTGCAGCCCCAACCTAAATCTTGATTTCAATCTTACGAGGGACCTGGACTCAGAACCATCCAAGCAAGTTACTTCTGCATTCCTGATGCTTAGAAACAGTGTGAAATACTAAATATTTATTGTTTTAAACCTCTAAGGTTTGGGGTAATTTAATTACAAAGCAATAGATAACTAACACACACACACACACACATATTTTTTTATTCTCACAATGGGATGAGTGGTATTATGAGAAAACAAAGGCTCAGGTGGTTACTTAATTTACTCAAGGCCACACAGCTAGTGGTTGCAGACTCATGATACCACAACCATATTTGCTCCACTTATATTATACTATCTCTTTTCAGAGCCTGTTTCTTTTAGGCAGCTTCTTAGCTGTCTCTCTCAACTTTGATTAGCTTTCCGTCAATGCTCTCATTCAAATAGTGGGATAAGGAAAAAAAAAAAAAAAAGAAGGGCAAAGGATACAGCATAGAATTCTACTTCTGGAGATGTCCCTTTAGCATGATCTGAACCCATTAATTTTCACATTTTTGGTATGATTGTTCAACCAGTTATTTATTATCCATCCTTGATTCCTTCTGCTTATACATAAGGATATCATGGAGAGGCTGTCAAGCTCCTGCTGAAATTCAATTAAACTAAACAAATATAATAAGCATAGCTATGCTAAGTATAGTTTTATCCCGATTGACCAATCTTGTAATCCCTTCCCAAAGGGAGGAAGTTTGTACAGACTGTGTCATTCCCTTCTCCGTCAGTGTCATTGCCTTTACCATCATGTACCATCATTCCTGTCACTTCACAGTTATCACTGATTTTGAGCAATAAAAACCATTTTAGACACATTATTTGATTTAAACCTCAGGACTACCCTGGTTGTTCTCTTATTATTCCCATTTCACCAATTGGGAAATTTGGCTTATAGAAATTCAGTTACTTGCCCAATGTCATTTTACTAAGAGGTGAAAGAGTTGCGGTTGAAAGCAGGCCTTCCTTGCCCATGAAGCATGGGCTCTCTTTCTTTCCTTTTCCCTCTTCTCTTCTCCCCTTCCCTCCCCTCATTCTCTCCCCTAACTTCTTCTTCAATAAACTCTGATAGGCTTCCTTTTCTGAATATGTACAGATATTGATTCTTTTTAATAAATAGTCGAAGAATATCACCCAAGATAGATGTCAAGGTCACCAGCCTTCAGTCTGCTGAAATCACCTTGTGAATATTGAGTCCCTGACTCCAGACTTTGGAATTTCTCTCTACCCCTCCCCTCCCCATGATGGGCAAAATTTCCTCCTTTCATTTCTTTTCTTTTTTTTTTTTCTTTCTTGTTTATTTATTTTGAGAGAGAGAGAAAGCACGAGTGAGGGAGGGGCAGAGAGAGAGGAAGAGAGAATCCCAAGCAGTCTCCATCCTGTCAGCACAGAGCCCAATGAAGGGCTTGCTCCCATGAACAGTGAGATCATGACCTGAGTGGAAATTAAAAGTTGGACGCTCAACTGACTGAGCCCCCCAGGCACCCTCACAATTTCCACTTTCTAAAGACTGCCAGCAGTGGTTCACTCAGCTTATTCACTGGGCCTCGGTACCTTGGAATATAAATTAGATCCAGAAACTTGAGAGTTCCTTTAAAGCAGTTAAGTGATCTCTTATATCTCAGTTATGTTTGATTTTATTCCCTGGAACTACTATTCATTTTATCTTTTCCAGTACAAACACCCTCTTTTTTTTTTTTAAATATTTTTTTTTAATTTATTTCTAGGAGAGAGAGAGAGACAGCGTGAGCAGGGGATGGTCAGAGAGAGAGGAAGTCACAGACTGAAACAGGCTCCAGGCTCTGAGCTGGCAGTCAGCACAGAGCCAGACGCGGGGCTAGAACCCACGAACCGCGAGATCATGACCCAAGCGAAAGTCGGACGCTTAACCGACTAAGCCTCGCAGGCGCCCCCCCTCTTTTTTTTAAATGTTTTTATTTATTATTGAGACAGAAAGAAACAGATCATGAGTGGGGGAGGGGCAGAGAGAGAGAGAGACACACAGAATCTGAAACAGGCTCCAGGCTCTGAGCTGTCAACACAGAACCCAACGTGGGGCTCGAACCCACAAACTGTAAGATCATGACCTAAGCCAAAGTCAGAGCTTAACTGACTGAGCCATCCAGGCACCCCCCCTCCCCCAAATACCCTCTTTAACTGAGAAGAATAAATTAAAATAGGAGGTGAACGTTTTCTTCTTTTCTTTCATTCATTAGTAGAATACCATCCATCTAGGCTTCATTGTTCTTTCTGCTGTAATATCAATTTTAAATAAGGAAGACTTTTATATATTCACACCTATGCTTATTGCAGCATTATTTATAATAGCCAAGATGTGCCAACTTAAGTGTCTATCAATAAATGCATGGATAAAGAAGATGTGATACATATGTGTGTGTGTGTGTGTGCATACATGTGTACCATATATGTATGTGATGAATCATTATACAGCCATAAAAAGGATGGGATCTTGCCATTTGTGACAACATGGATGGACCTAGAGGGCATTATGCTAAGTGAAATAAGTCAGACTGAGAAAGACAAATACCATGTAATTTCTCTCATATGTAGAATCTAAAAAACAAAACAAATTAATAAACAAACAAAAGGCATAATTAGATCTATTAATACAGAAAACAAACTGATGGCTGCCTGAGGGGAGGGAGGTATGGATATGGGAAAAATTGGTGAAGTGAAGTAGGAAATACAGGCTTCTAGTTATAGAATGAAGATGTCACAGGAATAAAACATACATCATAAAATATAGTCAGTTATATTGTAATAGTTGTATGGTAACAGATGGTAACTACATTTGTGGTGAGCACAGCAAAGCATACAGAGATGTTGAATTACTCTGTTGTATACCTGAAACTAATGTAACATTGTGCATCCATATACTTAAATAAATAAAAAATTAAAATAAAAAAGTAAGAGGAAAACTTTTTACATTGTCTTCAGTATTTTGCCACAATTCTCAGTTTTCCTAGTCTCCTATTTTCCCTTTAATGCAATTCAGTAAATATTCATTTTATATATACCTTGAACTAGGCACTTGGCTAGATGCTAGGAACATAGGGTAAGCAAGACATAAATGCTTTCACAGAGCTTACAGTCCAATAAGAAAGGCAGAATTTTAAAAAATGTTTTACTTATTTTTGAGAGAGAGACAGAGACAGAGAGAGCACAAGTAGGGGAAGGATGGAGAGAGAGGGGGACAAAGGATCCAAAGCAGGGTCTTTGCTGACAGCAAAGAGCCTAATACAGGACTCAAACTCGCGAACCATGAGATCATGATGTAAGCCAAAGTTGGACGCTTAACCGACTTATCCACCCAGGTGTCCCAAGAAAGGCAGAATTTAAGCAAATAATTATATGTATGAGAAATGTTAGGGAAAGAGCTTATAAGAAGCACATTAAACCTAACTTAAAAGTACAAGTCTTCTTAGAAAAAGAAACACTTAAAAAATATTACCAATCTTATATAAACTCTTTCAGAAAAGACAGGAGGAAATACTTCTAATTACATTTTATGAGTTTAATCATAATGTTTTTATGATTAATGATTTAATGTCAGAATAATCCTGACACTCAGACCAGACAAAGATATTACAAGAAAAGAAAACCGTAGCCTAAAATACCTCATTGGATAGATGCAAAAGTTATTGATAAAATGTTAAAGGAATCCAATGATTCATGAAAATGATAATAAGTCATAACTAAGGTAGATTTATCCACATGAACAGCAGAAAGGGGGAAAATCATGTGTCACTCAATAGATTCAGAAAAATAAAAAACTGAATACAAATTCACAATAAAAATTCTCACCAAACTAAGAATAAAAGTAGTCTTCCTCAACCTAAAAAAGTGCATCCATGCAAAAACTCATATTTAATTCTAAAGACTGAAAACTTTCTGGCCAAATCAATGTTATTTGCGCTTACCGCTTCTATTTAATATTGTAATGAGGTCCCACTCTGTTCAATAAAGAAAGAAAAAAGAAAGACCCCTAACAAGATTGGAAAGGAAGAAGTAAAACTGCTTCTATTTGCATATGACATGATATTGCATGCAGAAAATTCTAAGGAATCTACAAAGAAACTATGAATTTACCAAACTAATAAATGAATTTACCAAAGTCACAGGATATAATGTACAAAAAGCAATCATATTTCTATATTCTCTCTTTTATTTATTTATTTATTTTTTTAAAATATGTTTTATTTATTTCTAGGAGAGAGAGAGACAGCGTGAGCAGGGGAGGGTCAGAGAGAGAGGGAGTCACAGACTGAAACAGGCTCCAGGCTCTGAGCTGGCAGCCAGCACAGAGCCCGACGCGGGGCTCGAACCCACGAACCGCGAGATCATGACCCAAGCGAAAGTCGGACGCTTAACCAACTAAGCCACCCAGGCGCCCCTATTCTCTCTTTTTTTAAAAGTAGGCTTCATGTTCAGCACAGAGCCCAGTGTTTGAACTCATGACCTTGAGCTCAAGACCTTAGCTGAGATCAAGAGTCAGATGCTTAACTGACTGAGGCACCCAGGTGTTCCTATAATTCTATATCCTTACAATGAAAAATTGGTAAAGAAAATAATTTATAAAAATAATACTATTGGGGCGCCGGGGTAGCTCAGTCGATTAAACGTCCGACTCTTGATTTCAGCTCAGGTGATGATCTCACAGTTTGTGAGTTAGAGCCCTGCATCAGGCTCTGAACTGACAGTGCAGAATCAACTTGAGATTCTCTCTCCCTTTCTCTCTACTCCTCCCACACTGGTGCTCTCTTGCTTTATCAAAATAAATAAATAAAATTTAAAAACTACTGTTTATAATGGGAGAACAAAACATAAAATATTTAGGAATAACTTTAATAAAATGTGTAAGATCTGTATATTAAATGCTATAATGCATTGCTGAAAGAAATGTAAGAAGACCTAAGGAAAAATGTACTATGTCCATGGATTGGAAGATTCAGTACTGTGAAGTTGACAATTCACCCCAAATTGATCTACGTAGTCTTCAAACCTCAATCAAATTCTTGTTGCCAGGTTTGTTTGTTGTTTGTTTGTTTTTTGTAGGAATTGACAAGTTTATTCCAAAAGTTATATGGAAATGCAAGGGACCTCTAATGACCAAAATAATCTAGAAAAAGGCAAAGTTGAGGTGTGTATGCTACCTTATTGTAAAACTAAACTAATCACAACTAAAGTTTAACAAACAGATCAGTAGAACAGAATAGAAAATCTAGAAACGCACCCACACATAGTCAATCATGTTTTTTTTTTTTTAACAAAGGAACCAAAACAATTAAGTGGGAAAAGTACAGTCTTTTCAACAAATGGTGTTGGAATAAACAACTAGCTATCCAGATGGTACAAAAAAGGATCTTGACCTCAACCTCAAACCACCCACAAAAATTGATTCAAGATGGATTATAGACCAAACATAAAAGCTAGGTTTCTAGTGCTTTTAGACAAAAATGAAGGGTAATACTGTCACAAACTTAGGGTAGCAAAGGCTTTTAAAAACTGGACCCAGAAGGCACTACCCATAAAAGAAAAAAATGCATAAAACGGACTTTAAAAACTTCTGCTCAATGAGAGCACCATTAAGGAAATAAACAAGCCAAAGAATGGTAGAAATATTTGCAATATGAATATCTGACTTGCAACCAGAATATACTGGTTATAAGGAACTCCTACTATACAATAATTAAAACAATCCACCCAAAACTGAGCAAAAGATTTTAAGAGGCCCTTTACAAAGAAAATGGCCAATAAGCAACAAAAAAAGTGTTCAAAATCAGTAAGCATCAGGGAATGCAAATTAAAACCACAATGAGATACCACTTCATATTTACAGAAAGGCTAAAATTAAAAGTCTGTGCTTGTTTTGGCAACATATATATTAAAATTGGTACAATACAGAGATTAGCATGGCCCATGAGCAAGTATGACAGGCAAATTTGTGAAGTGTTCCATATTCCTTTAAAAACTAACCCTATAAGCACATGGACCCCAATGTTCATAGCAGCACTCTCCACAATAGCTAAGACATGGAAAGAGCCTAAGTGTCCATCAACAGATGAATGGATCAAGAAGATGTGGTTTATCTATACCATGGAATACTACATGGCAATGAGAAACAATGAAATCTGGCCATGTGTAGCAACATGGATGGACCTTGAGGGTGTTATGCTGAGCGAAATAAGTCAGGCAGAGAAGGACAAATACCATATGTTTGCACGTATAGGAGGATTAGGAGGAACTTGACGGAGGAACAAGGGGGAGAAGAAGGGCGGAAATGGTGGGGGAAAGGGAGAGAGGCAAACCATGAGAGACTCTTGAATGCTGACAAAAACTGAGGACTGATGGATGTGGGGGGGAGGGGGGGATGGGCATGAAGGAGGGCACTTTGGGGATGAGCACTGAGTGTTATGTAGAAACTAATTTGACAATAAACTATTTGTAAAAAAAATAAATAAATAAAATAAAATAACGTAAAATAAAAAAAAAAAAACTAACCCTATAGTGATAATCATTTCACAATATATATATATATCAAATCATCACACTGTACACCTTAAACTTATACAATGTTATATGTCTGTTATATCTCAATAAATTATATCTCAATAAATAAGCTAAGGGAGAAAAGAAGACTGACCACACCAAATGTTAGCAAGGATGTGTAACAACTGGGATTTTTCAGACATTGCTGTTAGAAATGTAAAACAGTATAACTACTTGGAAAAAGTCTGCCAGCAATTCCACCCTTAGATATTTACCCAAGAGAAATAAAAACATATGCCCATGAAGTTAAGCATCCTTTCATAAAAAACTCAAAACAAATTTGGTATACAAGAAATGTACTTCAACAAAATAAAGGCCATTTATGACCCACAGCTAACATAATGGTGAAAGACTGAAAGCTCTCCCTCTAAGATCATGAACAGGACCACTCCTTTCCAACACAGTACTGGAAGTCCTAGCCAGAGAAACTAGGGAAGAAAAAAGAAATGGAAGCCATTTAAATTGGAAAGGAAGAAGCAAGGGGTGCCTGGTGGCTCAGTCAGTTAGGTGTCCGACTTCAGCTCAGGTCATGATCTTGTGGTTCGTGGGTTTGAGCCCCATGTCAGGCTCTGTGCTGACAGCCCAGAGCCTGGAGCCTGCTTCAGATTCTGTGTCTCCCTCTCTCTCTGCCCCTCCCCCACTTATGCTCTGTGTCTCTCTGGAAGATAAATAAACTTAAAAAATTTTTTTTTAAAAATAAGTAAAATTGTCTCTAGATGATATCACTTTACATGGAAAAATCTTAAAAAAAAAAAATCCATCCAGGGGCAGTTGGGTGGCTTAGTCAGTTGAGCATCTGACTCTTGGTTTTGGCTCAGGTCATGATCCCAGGGTCACGGGATTGAGCCCTTCATCAGGCTCTGCACTGAGCATGGAGACTGATTGGGATTCTCTCTCTCTATCTGTCTGCCCCTCTCTCCAGCTTGTGTGTGCTCTCGCTCTCTCTCTTTCTCAAAACCAAAAACCAAAACACCAAAAAAAAAACCCCAAAACCCATCCAAAAACAGATAGAACCAATAAATCAATCTAGTTAAGTTGCAAGACACAAAATCAACATACTAAAATCTGTTGCATTTTTGTAAGTTATCTTAAGTTATCTGAAAAAGAAATAAAGAAGACAATTCCACTTACAATAGTATCAAAAAGAATAAAATACTTAGGAGTAAATTTAATCAAAGAGGTGAAAAATCTGTGAAAACAAATGGAAGAAGACACAAACAAATGGAAAGATATCCATATTCATGAACTGGAAGTTAATGTTGTTAAACTGTTCCTATTCCTCAAAGCTATCTGTAGATTCAATTCCCCATCAAAATTCCAATGGCATTTTTCACAGCAGTGGAAAAAAACTTCTAAAATTCATATGAAACCACAAAAGAACCTGAATAGCTACATCAATCCTAAGAAAGAACAGAGCAGGAGGCATCGTACTTTGTGATTTCAAACTATATTACAAAGCTAATATAATCAAAACAGGTTGGTACTGGCATAAAAACAGATACACAGACCAATGGAACAGAATCAACAGCGTATACAGTGAACTAACGCATATACAGTGAACTAACTTTAACAAGGGAGCCAAGAATACTCAAAGGGAAAAGGACAGTCTCTTCAATAAATGATGCTGATGTCAGGAAAACAAGATATTCAAATGCAAAAGAATGAAATCGGATCCGTATCTTACACCACTCACAAAAATTAACTTGAAATGGATGACCTGAAAACTATAAAACTCTAGAAGAAAACACAGAGGAAAAGCTCCTTGACATTGGTCTTGGCAATGATTTTTTGGATGTAATACCAAAGTGCAAGCAACAAAAGCAAAAAGTAAATAAGTGGGACTGTATCAAATTCAAAAGCCTCTGCACAGCAAAATTAACAGTCAGCAAAATGAAAAGACAACCTAAAGAATGAGAGAAAATATTTGCAAACCATATATCTGATAAGTCATCAATAGCCAAATACATAGGAACTCATACAACTCAATGGCAAAAAATCCAAATAATCCTATTAAAAAATGGGCAGAGAACCTGAATAGACATTTCCCAAAGAAGACATATTAATGGCCAACATATATATAAAACAGTTGTGTTGAGGGGAATGTAAATTGGTACAGCCATTCTGGGAAACAGTATGAAGTTCCTCAAAAAGTTAAAAATAGAACTATAATATCATTCAACAATCTCACTTCTGGGTATATATCCATAGGAAATGAAATCACTATCCCAAAGACATATCTGCACTCTCATGTTCATTACAACATTATTCACTATATTCAAGATATGGAACAACCTAAGTGTTGACATACAAATGCATAAAGCAAATGTAGTCTATGTATATCGTGGAATACAATTCAGCCATAAAAGGGAAGGAAATCTTGCCTTCGGCAATAACATGGATGGATCCTGAAGGCATTATGCTAAGTAAAATAAGTCTGACAGAGAAAAACAAATGCTATATGATCTCAAATTATATATGGAATATAGGGTGCTTGGGTGGCTCAGTCAGATGAGCACCCAACTCTCAATTTTGGCTCAGGTGGCGATCTGAGGTCATGGGTTGGGTCCCGCATCAGGCTCCATGTTGAGCGTGGACCCTGCTTGGGATATTCTCTCTCAATCTCTCTCTCTCTCTCTCTGTCCCCGCCCCCACCCCCACTCACACACTCTCTCTAAAATTAAAAAAAAAAAATATATATATATGGAATCTAAAAAAGCCAAACTAATTGAAATAGAGAGTGGAATGGTGGTTACCAGGAATTGTGGGGTGAGAGAAATGGAGAGATGTTGATCAAAGGGTTATACTTCTAGTTATAAGATCAACAAGTCTGGGAATGTAATATATAGCATAATGATTATACTTAAGAATACTGTATTATATACTTGAAGTTGCTAAGAAAGCAAATTTTAAATGTTTTTACCACACAAAACAACAACAACAACAACAAAACACAAAAAAACAGGTGCTTATGTGAGGTGATGGAGGTGTTGACTAACCTTATTGTGGTGATCGTTTTGCAGTATATATATATGTATCAAATCATCGCTTTGTACACCTTAAACTTACACGTTACATGTCAATTATATCACCATAAAGATGGGGAAAAAGATGGGGAAAGATATGTGCACAAAAAGACTTGTAGACAAATGTTCATAGAGGATTTACTGATAGTAGCCAAAAACTACATAATTCACCTGTTTATTAACAGGTGAACAAAAAACAAACAGTGTTATATTCATATAATGGAATACTACTCAGCAGTAAAAAGGAACAAACGTGTTGGTACATACCACAATGTAGATGAACATTTTTCCAAAGAAGTTATACAAATGACCGATATGCATGTGAAAAGATGCTCAACATCATTAGTCATGAGTGAAATATAAATCAAAAGCATAATGAGATACTACTTCATACCCATTAGGATGCTTATGATAAAAAAGACAGATAATATCAAGTGTTGGCAAGAAGGTGGGGAAGCCATAATCTATACCTTGTGGGAATGTAAAATGATGCAGCTACTTTGGAAAACAGTCAAGTGGTTCCTCAAAAAATTACACATAGAATTACCATATGACCAAGCATTCCACTTCTAGGCATGTATCCAAGAGAAATGAAAACAAATATTCACGCAAAAACTTGAGTGCAGATATTCATAGCAGTATTATTCATAATAGCCAAAAAGAAGAAACAACTCAGATATCTGTCCAAAGAGGAGTAGATAAACAAATGTGATACATCCATATACAATGGAATATTATTTGGCCATAAAAAGGAATGAAGTATGCATATACACTATAGAATGGATAGACCTTGAAACCATTATTTTAAGTGAAAGAAACCAGACAAAGAAGCCCACTTATTATATGACTCTGTCTATATGAAATGCTCAGAATAGGCAAATCCAAAGAGACAGAAAGTAAATTAGTGGTTGCTTGCGGTAGGAGTGGGTAGGTGAGGGTCAAGTAGTAAGTAAGTAGTAATTAGAGTTGGTGCTAATTAGGTATGGGGTTTTGTGGGGGAACGGGCGGAATTGGTGGTGAAAATATTCTAAAATTGATTGTGGTAATGATTGTACAACTGTATATGGATATACTAAAAAGCCACTGAATTGTACAAATTTTTTTTTAGATTTTTAAAAAATGTTTATTTATTTTTGACAGAAAACATGTGTGAGCAGGGAAGGGGCAGAGAGAGGGGGAGACAGAGGATCCAAAGCAGGCTCTGCACCAACAGCACCCCGATGCAGGGCTCGAACTCACAAACTATGAGATCATGACCTGAGCTGAAGTCAGAAGCTCAACCAACTGAGCCACCCAGGAGCCCTTGAATTGTACACTTTAAACGGGTAAATTGTATGGCATTCAGTTTTATCTCAATTTATTATTTAAAATTTTTTTTAATTAAAAAACAAATCTTTTAATGTTTATTTTTGAGAGAGAGAGAGAAAAAACATGTGAGCGGGGGAAGGGAAGAGTGACAGGGAGACAGAATCCGAAGCAGGCTCCAGGCTCTGAGCTGTCAGCACAGAGCCAACGCAGAGCTCTACCCCACGAACCATGAGATCATGACCTGAGCCAAAGTCAGACGCTTAACCAACTGAGCCACCCAGCAGCCCCTCTTCAGTAGTATTTTAAAGCCTTCTTCATATAATCTTGCATATTCTTGTTAGGTTTATTCCTTGGTACTTTATCTTCCCTTGCTATTATAAAAAGGGACTTTTCTTCTTATTTGAATATATAAAGGCTATTATTTTTTAAATAAATTATTGGTTTTAGTACATTTTGTCTTACTGCCTTGCTGAAGTTTTATAATGTTTATAACAGATTTCAGTTTATCTTGGGCTTTCCAGGTAAGTAATTGTATTACTTACAAATAATGTAATTTTCCTTCTCTTTAAAAATTTTTATGTCTCATTTCTTTTTCCTGGTTAATAGTATTGGCTGGAATCTTCAGAAGAAGGTAAATAATGGTAGCAAATAGTAAAGAGTGAAACTGTTAACAAAATTTTTAAGTTTATTTATTTTGAGAGAGAGAGAGAGAGAGCACGCTAGCAGAGTAGTGACAGGGAGAGAGGGGAGAGAGAATCCCAAGCAGGCACCACACCGGCAGCGCAGAGCCCGATGCAGAGCTTGAACTCCCCAGCCACGAGATCGTGACCTGAGCTGAAATCAAAGGTTGGACGCTCAACCGACTGAGTCATCCAGAGTGAAACTGTTTTCATAATTATATCTAGAACTCCTATCTCATGTTGCTTCCTTCTGAGATAAAGACAACATGAAGGCAAATCAAAGATTTAAGCTTTTATTTATTTTTTTTCCACTTATATAATATTCTTTCTTTATTTTTTTTTTTTTTACAAATAGTTTGCTGTCAAGTTGGTTTCCATATAACACCCAGTGCTCATCCCCACAAGTGCCCCTCTCCATGCCCATCCCCCCCTCCCCTCCCACATCCATCAGTCCTCAGTTTTTGTCAGCATTCAAGAGTCTCTCATGGTTTGCCTCTCCCCCTTTCCCCAAAGATTGAAGCTTTTAAAGAAGAAAAAATAAATAAAAAGAAATTTAAAAAGAACTTTAGATATATATAAAGATATATATGGGGTATGTGAGAAATACACATGAGAAGAAGCTTCTATGTTAAGAAAAAGGTTATACAAATGTATATTTGGCATAATCTATACTGTGTAAAAACATCCATGTATTAAAAAAAATATTAGACCCAAGAGAGAGGTCTCAGGAGAAACCAAACCTGTTGACCTCTTGATTTAGACTTTCAGCCTGGAGACTGTGAGAAAATAAATTTGTTGTTTAAGCCAAAACCCCCACCAAAAACAAGACCCAAAACCCCAAAACAAGCAAAAAACCAAAAACCAAAACCAAAACCCTACTAGGAATAACAGCAAGTATATAAATGGTGAGTGCTTTTAGTAGTGGGTTTGGAGGTGATTATTTTTCTGCTTCATTTATTTTTTTATTTATTTCTAGGAGAGAGAGAGAGAGAGACAGCGTGAGCAGGGGAGGGTCAGAGAGAGAGGGAGACACAGACTCTGAAATAGGCTCCAGGCTCTGAGCTGGCAGTCAGCACAGAGCCCGATGCGGGGCTCGAACCCACGAACCGCGAGATCATGACCTAAGCGAAAGTCGGACGCTTAACCGACTAAGCCACCCAGGCGCCCCTATTTTTCTGCTTCATTACACCTTTCTGGACTACTACATTTCTACAATAAGCAAGTATTCCTTTAATGATCAGAAAAACACAAACAAGAAAAAAATTAAAAGAATCAAGTATACTATTTTTTGGCTGAATATGACTTTGAGCTTATGTCTTGACATTTGAAATCCCTATCACCATACTCTCCTAACTCAGTCCAGTTTTGTGATGTACATCACAAATGCTTAATCTATACCTTCCATCTGGCTAGGTAGACTACAGTCTAATCCCACGATGATGTCACTTCTCTTCTGCTCTTCTTTTATCTGAATCCAGATGTTCTCCAACATGCTTCCACCCTCAGATTTGTGTCTAGATATACAAGCAGCTATAGATCTTTTTGATACCAAACTGCTTTGCTTCTCTTAAGTCTCTTAAGTATATTTCTTTTTCATTGCCCATGATTCTTCCCACAAGACCTCTGAATGACCCACAGATGGAAGTATCCCACAGGCAAGTCTGTTCTTTGGTACTCCTGAGCTTTAACCCTCCTTGAGCAAACATATTTTATTTTTCTCAAGTTTTTGAACCCTGGGATGTCTCTTAAAAGACACTCCAAGGAAACCCTTCTCCAGCCAAGATGATGACTAATACAACTTTTGGAGATAGAGCGTTCTTGGAGCAAGTCCAGAAACCATATTGATTGGCTTTATTACAAATTCATATCTAACCTCAACTGGATGCTCATGGCTACTGGGTAATCCTTTTAGTCATCTCCTTCTGACTTTGTATTACATTCCTTACAACAGCTGCCCCAGACATTTTCCATTCTCAGATTTCCAAACCTTTTGCCCCAACCCCCAACCTTAAGCAGATAAACTGTTTTATTGAGAAGATTAAGTCACCTGATAATTTAGTCCTTCAATTTCCTTCCCCTATGCCTTAATATTTCTTTTGTCTTCAGTTATCCTCACCTCTTTATTCCCCCTCTCAGGGAAAGAACCTTTCCTGTTTCTTACTAAGATTAATCTCTCCATTTGTGCTCTTGAATCGATATTCTTTCCGTTTCTTGGGACCTTGCTCTATCAATTATCCCCTGAAACTTGTATCTTTATAAGCTTGTCTTTTCCATTAACTCTTTGCTATCTACCCGCATATGTTTAAGTGATCCCTTAATCTAAAAAATTTTTCTAAGACTACTCACTAAAGCTACTTTTTTTAGAGGGTGGGGGTGCAGAAATGGTGGTTTTACTAAAGCACAGGACAGGACCCATGGGGTAGAAGGAGCTGCCTTCTCCTTTTGTTTTCAAAGCTAAATTTCTCGAAAGGGTGTGCTATATTCATTATCTCTTTCTTACCACCCATTCATGCACTCAGTAATCCTTTCAATGCTGCTTCCATCACTCAAACTGTTCTCTTGAAAGTTATGGATGATCACTCAATCAATGTGGATTCAAAGAATCTTTTCTTAATTTTCCACCTGTGACAACTGATACTGTTGCTCATCTTTTCTTTGGAACTCTCCTCCTTGGCTTCTGTGATGTCATATTATGCCATTTCTTTTCATACATGCTGATTGTTTCTTCCCTGATTCTTCTTCCTTCTCTTGCCCTTTAAATATAAGGATCCCTCAAAGTTCTGCCCTTATCCCCCTCTCTCACTACACTTTCATTCCACAGTGATCTCACCCATTCACATGACTTAACTACTGACCAAATTTCCTCTTCCAATCTCTGTATCAGTCTTGAATGTTGCTAGACAAGCTCATTTGAAAGGTTCACTGGCTTTTCAAACTCAGTTGACTCTAAATCAAGCTACAGCAGCAACTCTAAAATAATTCCACTTCACAAATTCACTGAATCTTCTGTTTTTCACTTTCCTTTTTTTTTTTAAATTTTAAAATGTTTTTATTTAGTTCTGAGAGAGAGACAGCGTGAGCAGGGGAGGGTCAGAGAGAGAGGGAGACACAGAATCTGAAGCAGGCTCCAGGCTCTGAGCTAGCTGTCAGCACAGAGCCCGATGCGGGGCTTAAACCCACGAACTGTGAGATCATGACTTGAGCCAAAGTCAGATGCTCAACCAACTGAGCCACCCAGGCACCCCTCACTTTCCATTTTTTAAATAATATGTTTATGCTGCTCTTTCTTGATTTTAAAATTTTAGACATTATCTTTAGACTCTTAGTTGAAAATGACAAATTATCATTTTTACCACCTACACACACTTCCCATATTCCAATCTTTCTCATATACAGTGCCAATTTTAGCTTAAAATGTTCAGTATTTATATTTTTATGCTATATGAATACTATTCACAGCCAAGCCACAGAGTATATTTTTAGCACATTTTTTCTTAGACAACTTTTGGTTTTTCTTGGAATAATTACCACTTTCTTGGTTTGCTTGGAGTTTCTAAGTATTAATCACTACTTTCTTCTTTCTGAATTAAAGATTTTATTTTCAGGTAATCTCTACACCCAACATGGGGCTCGAATTCACAATCCCACGATCAAGAATCACATGCTCCACTGTCTGAGCCAGCCAGGCACACCTAATCATTACTTCTTTAATTGAAGTATTAATCTCTGCTTCTCGAAGTGAATGTAATCTAACACAAAAGTTTTATCAGTTCTATTTTTTATATTCTTATACGCATTCCTCGAGGAGTTTTCTGCTATTCCAATCTGAGTTGTTTGTTTTCTAGCTCTCCTGCACAAACAGCTGTCTGGGAATATCCTCCATTATCGTCCTAAGAATTCTCTTTACCTCTCCCCTGTGTTGTTAATCCCTTGTTCCTAGATTCCACAATCCCATCTTTTTAGATTTATTCCCATTTTTTTGATGAAATACATCCTCCAGTAGTTTCATGAGAAAAGCTTTATGGGAGTTAAATTTTATAAGCTCTTGCCTATCTAAAAATCTGTATTCCACCTAATAGTTGATTGGTAATTTGGTTTGGTACAGAATTCTGGGTCAGAAATAATTTCCTTACATTTCTGAGAGCATTGCTGTATTGTTTTTTTAGCTTCCAGTGCTGCTATTAAAAAGACTGATAGCATTCTAATTCCCCTGTTTTCTTTTTCCAGAAGTCCAATTTTTTACTGTTATACTTCTGGGCTGACAGCAGAGAGCCCAATGCGGAGCTCAAACTAATGAACTGTGAGATCATGACCTGAGCCAAAATTAAGAGCCGGTTGCTTATATGACTAAGCTACCCAGGCACCCCTAGCCTATGAACTTTTTATTTATTTGTTCATTTATTTTTAATGTTTTATTTATTTTTGAGAGAGAGACAGTGTGAGTGGAGGAGGGGCAGAGAGAGAGGGAGACACAGAATCCGAAGCAGGCTCCAGGCTCTGAGCTGTCAGCACAGAGCCTGATGTGGGGCTTGAGCCCACAAGCTGTGAGATCATGACCTGAGCCGAACTGGGACACTTAACCAACTGAGCCACCCAGGCGCCCCCAGACTATGAACTTCTCAGAAACAGAACTATCCCTACCTATCCTTTTCGTTCCAGCACCTAGAATAATAACCTGGCACTGAGGACACACTCAACAAATACTGTTGAGTAAGTGAAGGGATGAATGAATGAGCTCTCTACATACCTTTCATCACCTAGCACAGTGCTTTGAAAACTGAAAGTATTTAATAAATACATAAATTCAAAAAGGAATGCCTTATTATTGACATTTTGTATTTAAAATTTCAAATATATGGTTCTCTGAAAAACTTGTTTGCATGATAAGTATAGTTTACATAGCTACAGTATTTAGGGTGCTTCCTACAAACATAATGCAATCATGTTAACTAAGTTAAGTACTGAAAGTGAATCCCGACTCCATTGTTTGGAAAAGTCTCAATCTTAATGTCCTGTTCAAAAAAAAACTTTTGTTTTCTGTTTTGGCTCCATCCTTCATGTCCCACTCTTTGACTCTTTTAAAGAAGAAGAAAGGGGTAGGAATATGTTAATTACAAATTATAAGGCTATACAAAAAGCCACTGACTGAATTGAGAACAAGCTTCTGACATATATGACAGGATTACAGGGTACACATACTAAAGTCTTTTATCCTCAGTACACTAACATAATGAAGTGTTCCTAGCAGGCCTAGTTTTTATGTCACTTTAGGTCAATATGCAGAATAATTATATTTACTCTTCTAGGATCTGCTTATTAAAATGCTCAAGTATACTAAAATACAGTTTGTAATAGAGCCAAGTAAAGATAGCTCATGGAATAAGCTTGGCAAGAGAGTAAATTTCTTTACCACAAATCATATTTGTTTATTACTTGAGATAAGCTGGTTTCCTCCTTGTCTTTTCAAATACCTTTATCACCTTTCAAGGTCCAACCTGAGCCAACTGTCTTCAATGAAAGCTTCCCCGTGACTTCCTCTTCCTGGTGACCCATAGCATTTCTTTGAAACATATATCCTGACTCCAGATTACACCATACCACTCTTTTTAAAATTTAAGTGTTCATTTATTTATTTATTCATTTAGAGAGAGAGAGAGAGAGAGAGAGAGACAGAGAGAGAGAGAAGAGAGGGAGAGAGAGAATCCCAAGCAGGCTCCATGCTGTCAGCACAGATTCCGGATGCAGGGCTCAATCTCATGATCTCATGAGTCCAAGATTCAACCGACTGAGCCACACAGGTACCCCTACACTACACCACTTGTTAATCATCTTCCCAACGAGACTGTATGCATCTTGGTGGCAAGGCCACAGTCTTCCTTCCTAGTCTAATAACTCCTAGTACCACTTTGGGCACAACAAATGCTCAAACAAAATTTTCTTTTTTTTTTCAGCATAAAAATAGCTTTATTTTCATTGTGATTGTGAAAATGTTACATGATCATTATAAAAAAATTCAAACAATATAGAAAAGTGTGAAGAAAAAAGCAAAATGCCGGCAGTGAGAAAAAACCCTAATAATATTTTGGTAAACCTCTTTCCAAACATTTTGGTATGCACATAAACATGCACAGACATAAAATATACATAATTTTATATAAATGGTATTATACCATTCTGCTGTTCTGCAACTTGAGACAGTAAATGTAGATTTTTCAGTGTCTCCCTAGAATTTTATTACTTCCTTGTCCAGCATTGTCTCCTGAATTTAATTTTATTTTATAAGTAGAAATGTGCTTGCAAAGAATTCCTGGCCAGTTAGCAAGACAAATAAGGTTGTGAACACTGAAATTATATATTTTTCAGACTATTAATTTTTTGTCACCAGACCCACTGTGATTATAATGTGGCTAAATTCATCTATTTGTAAATATTTTTAAATGTTTATTTATTTTGAGAAAGAGAGAGAGAGAGCACATGGGGGAGGAGGAGGGGCAGAGAGAGGAAGAGAGAGAATCCCAAGCAGGATCCATACTGTCAGCACAGAGCCCAGCATGGAGCTAGATATCAGGAACTATGAAATCATGACCTGAGCCGAGATCAAGAGCCAAATGCTTAATCAGCTGAGTCACCCAGGCATCCCTATTTGTAAATATTGTAAAAGATATTGGTCACCTGGTAGGTGTCTTCGTGGACTACCCATTAATCTTTGTATGTTTTGTTACACGTCTTTTCCCAAGGTTTCAATCAGCTAATACACTCTTACATTCCTTCTTCAAGTGACAGAGGTGGTGATAAATACTTTCCGCTATGAGTTTCATCCCACTTGTATGGCCTCTGAGCATTAAAATACTTTTAAATGATAGTGGTGATGGCAGAGCCTACTTTATAATTTGTTCATGTAAAATGCATTAGTATTGGGTTTTTTTGAGAAATAATAACTTAAAGCTCCTAAAGGTCCTTTTTGGTTCCTATGTATCCAGAAAAACAGCATGCAACCCACGAAGTTCCTTCTCATCCATCTCCATGCCAGATGCGAATTTCCAGAACTGTTTTTAAAATCAGGGCAAGGAGAAAAGAACAGGGCAGGGAATCCTTGGCTGCAAGAGCCGGCTTCAAAGAATTCAATGTGCTGGGAACAGCAGCCAAGTGGGTGCGACTGGCTGCACCCTTGCACCAAAGCCAGAGAACAAAGATGAAGGGTGAGGAAATTAAGGGGATTCTTGAAGTGACTTCCCAGGAGGAATCTTAGACTGGCCACACCCAGTCCCTTCATCTTGGTAAATAACTCAGCAAAACTGCAAATAGGCTTAGCAGAGTCCCTGCAGAAACCTCTCCCACAGAGTGGGGATTTCTTCCTTGTTGCTGTTACATGCAACTTCCCAGACCCGCGCTTGCCTGCAGGGGAAGTGTGTGCTCTCCCCAAGTCATGGCATGTTTATCAGATGAACAAACAAACAGCAAATAGCTCTTGGAGGGTTTTCCCTATTTCTGGCAGCAACAGCATAGCAGCTGTTGTATGGTTAAACGGGATTCGGCCTTTTTCATACAGCTTTAAAAGTCTGCAGTAGAAACCCTACTTTCTGTCCCTATCTGACGGTTAAATTGAGATTTTGAACTGTTCCTTCTAAGACATGCTGAACTTGTTGGAAACGGATTATAGATAAGCATGCCCATCAAATCATCAAGCAGGCATTCGTGAATTTATTCACCCAACATTTAGAGCACCAAAAACAAGCAAAGGCACTGAATGAGGATTCAGAGATAAGATATGCTGCCTCTGCCATTGAGGGAGTAACAATGATTCTTATCACAATGACACAAGCAACTGGCATTGATGGGGCAGTTATTATGTGTCAAGATTACTAAATGCTTTAATCTGTTATCTCGCTTTGCTTTCACAACTTTGAAGTAGTCTACTCTCCATTTTACAGATGAGAAAGCTAAGACCTGGAAAAAGTAATGTGACCATGGTTGCACAGCTATATCCAATAAAAAGACCACCGGAATCTGGGACCACTTAACTCTCTGTAGTGCCTCATGTGAAGCTTGACGCTACAAATTTACAATCTAGATAGGGATGTAAGAAGGACATAAAAATCCATGTCTTCTTAATCCCAGGTGATAGTTTAGGAAAGAGATTCTGTGTTTGCCAATAACTATGTAAAAGATACGACAGAATAAGTGCCATAAGAGAGACCACCTTTGAATGGAGGTAAGAGACGCCAAGGAAGAGGGGACGTGGTAATCACAAGGACTTTTATTTTTTTTATTTATTTATTTATTTATTTTTTAAATTTATTTCTAGAGAGAGAGAGTGAGCAGGGGAGGGTCAGAGAGAGAGGGAGTCACAGACTGAAACAGGCTCCAGGCTCTGAGCTGGCAGTCAGCACAGAGCCCGACGCGGGGCTCGAACCCACGAACCGCGAGATCATGACCTAAGCGAAAGTCGGACGCTTAACCGACTAAGCCACCCAGGCGCCCCTCACAAGGACTTTTAGATGTATTTCTTGAGCTGGGTCTACCTGAGAATGAGAAGGAATGTGACACATTTGCAAGAAAGTTCTTCTGCATTGATAGAAAAGTAAAACAAAGGTGCGCAAGGGGCAAAGGAATAGGAATGTGGAAGGGAAAGTGGGTGTCTTTGTGTGATTAGGGTCTAGGCTATGAGTAGTAGAGTAGTGGCTGGAAAGGCTGAGGTTTGAGCACGATGGGCCTACAAAGTAAGGAAACAGGATTCATATTTCCTTATTGGGCAACACAGAACCATGGACATTCTAAGCCAGAGTGAACAAGCCCAGGGCCATGCTTTAGAGAATTCTACTTATAAAAGGTCTTAGAGTAAAGTAGTTCTCAAGCTTCAATATGTATCAGGATCACCTGCAGAGCTTTTAAAATACATGGGCCCCACAAAAAGTTCCAGAGCCACAGGAACTCTCATAAACTGCACTTAAATGTGGAGAATGGTACAATCACTTTGGAAACCTGGGAATACGTGCTAAAGCTGAATGTGAAAAGCATTCCCAGCAATTTCATTCCTAAGTACATTCCAAACAGAAATCTATATACCAAGCACCATATAAAAAGTATGCTTATGGCAATGCTGTTTGTCATAGCCCCAAACGGAAAACAACCCAAATGCCACCTTACTGTAGAATGGATAAACTGTGGTTGATATTTAAAATGGAATTTTGTGCAATGATGAAAAAGAACAAGCTGTAGCTAAACCCAGCAACGAATGAGAACTATAATGTTGAGCAAAAGAAGTCAGACACAGAAGAGTGCGCGCTCTGTGATCCTAGCTACGTAAAGTTCAAAATCAGGCACATAAACCTTATGGTGATAAAAGTTAGACTAATGATACCTTAGAGGAGATTAATGACTAGAAGGGGTCCTGGGAGAGGTGTCTGTGGTGCTGGTAATGTTCTCTATCTTTATCCGGATGAATATTATACATTTATTTTGTAGAAATCCATTGAGCTCTATGTTTACTATTTTGCACTTTTCTCTGCACATGTTAGACTGCAAAACATCTTTTTACTTAAAACGTTAAAAAAAATAGCATAGGCCCCAACCCAACAGATTCTGATTAAATTGGTCTGGGATGGGACCGAGCCATCCCAATTTTTTTAAAAGCTCCCTAAGTGAACTTGATACCCAACCAGGGTTGAAAACCACTGATGAAGAGCAAGGACTGGAGCAAAGAAAAAAATTTCAAAAGTTATACAATGTTTCCCAGACTTGAGCAATAATAAGAATCACCTGAAATGCTTGCAAAAAAAGAAAGAAAGAAAAAAAAGAAAGAAAAATTCCCAGGTCTCTCCCTTGGTGACTGATTTGGTAGGTTGGAGATGGGATCAGGGAATCTGTCTTTTTGACAACCTCTCCAATGTTGGGTTAATTAGTACAACCTCTTTGATTAATTAGGGCTCTAAATTAGGGTCAGGTGGTGGCAGTGGGAATGACGATCAGGTTATGCCAAGCAACATAAAACTGGAAAAGATTAAATTTTCAACACTACTTACACTTGCTTTTATATACTGCCAGCTTAAAATCCACCAAAACAACCAAATTTGAGTATGGTTTATTAAGTTGACATCTCTAACCTAAGGTGGTTTTATTTTCATTCAGAGTGTGTAAGCTGAAATTAGTCATTTACTTTTATTTCTGACAGAACCATGAAATCAAGAGATTTTAGAAGCCTAAGGGACACCATTCTGTTTTCTGGTACATCTACTTTAGAGAATGGGTTTAATACCATCACATAGTACAGTCTCACTTCAGCCGAACTTTTAAAAAAAATCCTTGGTTATATTTTCAAACAACTTCCAAATTCTGTTTATTATGTCCTTCAAAACATGAGATACATAGTAAAGCAAATACTGTACTTCCCTCACTAATAAGAGTCATGATTTTTAAATTTTTAATACAATGTGGAGTAACTATCTTTTCTCTTGAACACACATAAAATGGAACTTGAAATTAAAGAATTTGTAGCTACCTATCAAGTCATGATACTGTGGTTCATGAGTTCAAGCCCCGCATCAGGCTCTGTGCTGACAGTTGGGAGCCTGGAGCCTGCTTCAGATTCTGTGTCTTTCCATCTTTCTGACCCTCCCACCCCCCTACTCAAAAAAATAAACATTAAAAAAGAAGAATTTGTAGCTACCTTTCCTGCATCTGTAAAGTGATGAAAGAAGATCACAGACAAATGCAATACATTCTTATGCCTTAATTCCTTGATTACATTTTAGGCTTTTAGGAAATTACGCATTGATCTCAGAAACTGAATGTCATATTTATGTTCATTTAGTATCAGGGCAAGAGCACTTGACTAAGAAAATGCCTGAACTTAGCAACTGGCTGGGAGACATTGAGCCCCAATTTTTTGGAGGGGGCCCAATTTTTTATTAATATGATGGGGGAAGGGTTGAAGTACATCCATAGTTTTCTAACCAGAAGCCTAACATCTTTTAGAGGCATTTAGAAGTTTCTAAAAATGTCTAATTTTAGTATTTTTCTTACTAAAGACATACATTTATTTAAAATCTATGAGAAAAACTAAATTTGTTACATAGTAAAGTTTATTTATTAAATACTTATTTTTGAGAGAGTGAGTGTGTGTGTGCACACATGTGAGTGGGGGAGAGGCAGAGAGAGGGAGGAGGGAGAGAGGGAGAGAGAGAGGGAGAAAGAGAGAGGATCTGAAATGGGCTCTGTGCTGACAGCAGAGAGCCTGACATGGGGTTTGAACTCATAAACTGTGAGATCATGACCTGAGCCAAAGTTGGACACTTAACCAACTGAGCCACCCAGGTGCCCCTATAGTAAGTTTTATTATATAGAAACTATCAACATGTGCTTTCAGTTAACTCACTGTGGAGTTTCTCCTGCTCTACAAATGTAGATATATATATATATAATATATTATATATATATATATATTATATATATATATATTTGAACCTGTGAATGTGCCACTGATTAGAAAGCTTTTTATCTACCTTGGTCTTTTTCTTTTCTTTTTTATCTAGGCCTATATTGACATAAAGGCTGAAATTACATAAAGTCTTTGAATTCTTCCAGGTGAGTGTACAGATGTTATCAAGTCCTCCTCTCACTTGCTTCTGTGTGATGTGGTTATGGAACCAAAGTAGATTTATTACTTTATAATTATAAAATAGAAGTCTTAAAGTGTTAAGATACTACCAAAGTGGTAAAAATGCAATCATGTTTGTACTGCAACTGGATGAGTGATGGCAGAAACAACTGACGGAGGAGTGGATCATGTAAAGGCAAACGTCCTCAGATGCTGTATAGATAAACACTAGCAGACGGAATTAGGTGAGCAGTTTTTCAAAACACCATAGGATAAATACAAGTTGATACAGACTGTCAATTTTATTAGGATAAGGCTTGTAGATTGCAAACCCTTCAGAATTATTGCAGAGATTTTAGTACTGATATCAGAATTTATTCTTTTACACTAAAGTTTTCTAACTGACATAAGGCAGCTGTCAGAACAATAGTCAAATAAAATTAATTGCTATCATTTCTACCTTATATAAATTCATTAAATATAGATTTATCAACTTGGAAAGCTTGCTGATATTTTACATAAATCAAATAGCTCAAGGCCTACAACACTGTCATACCTATGGCCTCCGATAAAATGTTAGTGATAAAATCAAAACAGGATTTGGACTCAGCATACAAAATAAAATTAATTTTTCTCTGCTGAAACTGTGAGTAAAAATGATGGCCTTGGTATTTGTCTGCTTGGGCTGCCATAACAAAACACCATAGCCTGGGTTGCTTAAACAACAGGAATTTATTTTCTCCCAGTTCTGGAGACTGCCAGTCTAGCAGGATCAGTGTCTGGGGGTGTCTCTCTTCTGTTACAGAAGGCCACCTTCTCATTGCGTCCTCACACGGCAGACAGAGGGCACAGGCTCTCTGGTGTCTCTTCTTGTAAGGACACTAATCCCTTTGGATCAGGGCCCTACCCTTATGACTTCATATAACCTTAATTACATCCTTATAGGCCCTCCATCCAAATATAGTCACCTTAGGGTTAGGGCTTCAACATATTAATTTTGGAGTACACAATTCAATCCATAGCAGCCTCAGAGGTATCTGATTCTTTAAAGAAATAATACCAGTTATTTCATATATAATGATATAAGACACATTTATTCTTCTCCAAACAATAAAAATTTTAAACTAGCTGAAAAAACTTTTCATTGATTTCTCCAGTGATGGCTCAACAATTAGGAATGTGAGCAATTGTCAGGTCCACTGGTTACTCAGCTTTGACACAACAATTTACAATCACTTCTTTTTGGGACATTTAGACATATAACTAAATAAAAAAAATTTTTGGAATGGATGTCAAGATGTTAAAAAACAAATCTATAAGTACCTGCAGCTAATAATCTGTGTGAATCACAATTTTCTTGACAAGCTTCTATCTTAAAACCCAAACTGGAAAGCTTTCCACCCAACATCAGGAACAAGACAAGGATACCTGCTTTTGCCACGTCTACTCAACACGGTACAGGAAGTTCTAACCAGAGCAATTAAGTAAGAAAAAGAAAAAAAAAGCATCCAAGTTGGAAAGGAAATGATAAAACTATCTCTATTTGAAGATGACCTCATTTCTGTATAGAAAACCTTAAAAACTCTCTCTCTCTCTCTCTCTCTCTCACACACACACACATACACACACACACACACAATTACAATAAATGAATTCTGCAAAAGATGGAGGATACAAACCAACGTAGAAGAACCAATTACATTTCCATAAAGTAGCAATGAAAAAATGTGACAAGGAAACTAAGAAAAAATAGTTTCATTTACAATTGCATGAGAAGACTAAAATACTTAGGAATAAATCTAACCAAGGAGGTGGAAGACTTGCATACTGAAAAGTATAAAACACTGCTGAATGAAATTAGAGAAGACTTAAATAAATGGAAAGACATCCTCTATTCATGGATAGGAAGTGTTAAGAAGAAAATCAAAGGCCCCAAATGGTGTCACTTATGTTAAGGTCTCACATCAGTACACCAAGACTTAATACCTAACCTAACTACAGTTTCACCCCCCCTAGGAATGTAACTTTTAACCAGTCAACATGGGAATTACCTGGTCAGGAGGGAAATTTACTGATAGGCCCCCTGTGGTCCCCTTAGGAGGGTGACCCTTGACTAAAACAATGGATTCTTTGCTAATAATTTCCTTTTATCTGCTCCCTCTTTACCTTTAAAAACCGTTTTTCCCCAGCAGTTCAATGAAGCTCCCCTATATTTGCTAGATGGGATAATGCCTGATTGATGAATCTATTAATAGGGCCAGTTAGATCTTTATAAAATTCACTTGTTTGAGTTTTTGTTCTTTAACAGAAGAATTAACATTGTTAAGATGTCAATACTATCCAAAGAAATCTACAGATTCAACACAATCCCTATCAAAATTCAAACAAATTTTTCACAGAAATGGAATAGCTGATCTTCAAGGTCATATGGAACTGTTAGGGGCCCTGAATAGCCAGGACAACCTCGATAAAGAAGAATGAAGTCAGAAGACTCAAACTTTCTAACTTTGAAACCTAAAACAAAGCTACAGTGCCTAAAACAGTATGGTGCTGGCATAAAGACAGATATATAGACCACTGGAATAGAAGAGAGAGCCCAGAAATAAACCTTCACATCTATGGTCAGTTGATTTTCAACATGGGTACCATTCACTGGGGAAGGGATATTCAACAAGTCTTTCCAGCAATTGGTGCTGGGGAAACTAGATATCCACAGGCAAAAGAAGGAGTTGATCTTCTATAAAAATTAACTCAGGCACCTGGGTGGCTCAGTGGGATAAGTGTCCAACTCTTGATTTCAGCTCAGGTCATGATCTCAGGGTTGTAAGGTAGAGGCCTGCTTCCAGCTCAGTGTTGGGTGTGGAGTCTGCTTGGGCTTCTCTCCCCCTCTTGGGGCACACAATTCTCTACCCCTCCTTCCAACCCCAGCTTGCTCTCTCTCTCTTTCTTTCTCTCTCTCTCTCCTCTCTCTCTCTCCTCTCTCTCTCTCTCTCCTCTCTCTCTCTTCTCTCTCTCTCTCAAAAAATAAAAATAAATATAAACTCAAAATGGATCAAAGACCAAACTGAAAAGTTAAAACTATAAAACTCTTAGAAGGAAATAACCCGATGTCTTCATGACACTGGATTTGACAATGATTTCATAGATATAAAACCAAAAAGCAAGGAATAAAAGGAAAAATAGATAAATTGGACTTCATCAAAATTAAGACCTTTTATGCACCAAAGAATACCATTAAGAAGGCAAGAATATAGGGGCACCTAGGTGGCTCAGTTGGTTAAGTGTCTGACTCTTGGGTTTGGCTCAGGTCATGATCTCATGGTTTTCAAGACTGAGCCCTGTGTTGGGATCTGCACTGACAGTGTGAAACCTGCTTTGACTCTCTCTCTCTTTCAAAATAAACAAACTTAAAAAAAAAAAAAGCAAGACATCAACCTGCAGAATGAGGGAAAATATTTTCACATCATATATCTGCTAAGGGATTCATATCCAGAATATATAAAGAACTCCTACAACTCAACAACAAAAAACAATGTTATTAAAAAATGGGCAAAGGACTTCACCTTTCTCAAAAGAAAATACACAGATGTCCAACAGACATATGAAAAGATGCTCAACATCACTCATCATCAGGGAAATGCAAATAAAAACCATAATGAGATACCAACTGACACCTGTCAGAATGGCAAAAATCAAAAACTCAAGAAACAATGAGGGTTGATAAGGATATGGAATAAAAGAAACAGTTGTGCACTGCTGGTGGGAATGCAAACTGGTGCAGCCATTGTGGAAGACAGTATGGGGTTCCTCAAAAAATTAAAATAGAACTGCCCTATGATCCAGTAATTGCACTACTGGGTATTTATCCAAAGAATACAAAAACTAATTTGAAGGGACATATGTGCTCCTATGTTTATCGCAGTGTTATTTATAATAGCCAAACTATGGGAGCAACTGAAGTGTCCATCCACAGATAAATGGATAAAAAAGATGTGGAATGTTATTCAGCCATAAAAACAAATGAAATCTGCCATTTGCAATAATGTGGATGGAGCTAGGGAGTATTATACTAAGCAAAATAAGTCAATCAGAGAAGGATAATACCATATGATTTCACTCCTGTGGAATTTAAGAAACAAAACAAATGAGGGGCACTTGGATGGCTTATTTGGTTAAGCATCCAACTCTTGATTTTGGCTCAGGTCATGATCTCAGAGTTTGTGGGATCCAGCCTTGTGTCAGGCTCTGTGCTGACAGTGAGGAGCCTGCTTGGGATTCTCTCTCTCCTCTCTGCCCCTCCCCTCTTGTTCATACACACTCTGTCTCAAAAATAAATAAATGGATATTATAAAAAATATCCAAAAAAAAAGAAACAAAATAAATGAGCAAAGAGGATAAAGAGAGAGAGAGAGAGAGGGAAACCAAGAAACAGACTCTTAACTATTGAGAACAAACAGATGGTGACCACAGGGAAGGTGAGTGGGAGGATGGGTTAAACAGGTGAAGGGGATTAAAAGTACACTTATCTTTGCTTTTTAAAGTTTTATTTATTTTGAGAGAGAGACAGAGAAAGAACACAAGTGTGGGAGGGGCAGAGAGAGAGAGAGAGAGAATGAGAGAATACCAAGCAGGCTTCACACTGCCAGTGCAGAACCTGACTCGGGGCTCAATCTCACAAACCGTGAGATCAAAACCTGAGCCAAGACAAGAAAGAGTCAGACACTTAACCAAGTGAGCCACTCACATGCACCAAGAGTACGCTTCTATTGCTGAGCACTGAGTAATATATGGAACTGTTGAATCATTATATTGTACACCTGAAGCTAAAATAACCCTGTCTGTTAACTATATTGGAATTAAAATAAATTTTAAAAAACACAACTCGTAAAAAAAAAACCCAAATAATCAACAAGCACATGAAAAAATGTTCAACATCATTACTTTTTGGGGACATGCAAATCAAAACAATGAGATACCACTTCATATCCATTTGGATGCCTTTTACCAAAACAACAGGAAATAGCAAGTATTGGTGAGGACCTGGAGAAATTGTACCCCTTGGGAGTTGCTTGTAAGAATGTACAATGGTGAAGCCACTAAGGAAAACAGTATGGCAATTCCTTAAAAGTTATTAAACATAGAATTATCATATGATCCAGCAAGTCTACTCCTAAGTATATGGACAAGAACCAAAGAAAAGGATTCATACAGTGCTTGTACACCCATGTTCATATCAGTGTTATTCACAATAGCCAAAAGGTAGAAGCTATGCAAGTATCCATTGACAGATGAATGGATAAACAAAATATGATATATACACACAATGGGTAGAAAGGGAAGAAATTCCTTTTTTTATGCTTACTTATTTATTTTTGAGAGAGAAAGAGCCAGAGAGACAGACAGAGAGAGACAGAGAATCCCAAGGAGGCTCTGCACTGTCAGCACAGAGCCCAACATGGGGCTCGAACCCACGAACTGTGAGATCATGACTTGAGCTGAAATCAAGAGTCAGATGCTCAACTGACAGAGCCACCCAGGTGCTCCAGAAAGGGAAGAAATTCTGACCCATGCTACATGGATGAGCTGTGAAAACATCATGCTTGGTTTAATAAACTGACACAAAGAAACAAATATTGTATAATTCCACCTATATGAGGTACCTAGAATAGTCAAGGACATGGAGACAGGAAATAAAATACTGGTTGTCTAGGGCTAGAGGGAAGGGAAATGGGGAGTAATTTCTTAATGAGTAAAATGTTTCAGTTTGGGAAGATGAAAAAAGAGGGAGATGGATGGTGGTGATGGTGGCACAGCAATGTGAATGTAGTTAATGCCGCTCAACTACTCTTAAAAAAGGTTAAAATGTTGGGGAACCTGGGTGGCTCAGTCAGTTTATCGTCTGACTTCAGCTCAAGTCATTATTTCATGGTTTGTGAGTTCGAGCTCCATGTCAGGCTTGCTGCTGTCTGCACAGAGCCTCTGTCTCCCTCTTTCTTTCCCCTCCCCCACTCATGCTCTGTCTCTCTCAAAAATAAACATTAAAAAAAAAAAAACACAGTTCAAATGTTAAATTTATGTTATTTGTATTTTATCACCAAAGAAGATTTCCCTATTTAAAAAGTGGCTAGAATGATACATTTCATGTTATGTATATTTTACCACAATCAAGGGATAAATATATTTTAAAACCCTTAGACCTAACTGCAAGACAAGATGACTTCTAAGGTCCCTTCCTATTTGAACATTTTTTTTGAGACATCATGGTAACAAGGAGAAAAGAGAAAGAGAATCTAGTGGAGGAATAAGCTCCTGACTCCTCATTCTGAATTAAGCATGTAACTCTACCTTTCAAGAGATTACAAATGGACCAAGACGTTCTAGTGATGGTAGCAAACTCAAATGCCTACAGAGGCCAGGCAGGAAACATAAGCAGATGAAGTAAGGCAGCTGGGGCCGGTGGTAAATCTGAGTCCACCACATGCCCTGTCTAAAGGAAGCAGCTGCACCTCCGCCTTGGCAAACCGCCTCCCTGTTGGAATGTGGACATGGTATTGGATGATTTCCATTCTTTTTTTTTTTTAATTTTTAACATTTATGCATTTTTTGAGAGACAAAGAGAAAGAGAGTGCAAGCAGGGGTGGGGCAGAGAAAGAGGGAGACACAGAATCTGAAGCAGGCTCCAGGCTCTGAGCTGTCAGCACAGAGCCTGACACAGGGCTCGAACCCACGAACCATGAGATCATGACCTGAGCCAAAGCTGGAAGCTCAACAGAGAGCCACCCAGGCACGATTTTCCATTCTTTAAGTGAAATTAACTTGAGATTTTTATGTTAAATGTTGGCATCTAATTAAAAAAAAAAAAATATATATATATATACACACACATATATGTGTATGTATTTAACATTGCAAGCCAAGAAAACAGAACTGCAGGCCAAGGTACGTGTACTCAGGTGACCACTACTTTGTGATTTCTTTCATAGCATAAAGGTAAGACCCAGAATATAAAAGAAAAGGAGGTAGTACTAATTTGATCCTCACCAATGTTTAAAGTTTGCATACAGTTCTTCTAATTCTTGTTTGGAAGCACCAGAGGATACTGAATATTATTTTAATTAGGTGTCAATTGATATTGTATAGCTTTGAATTGGCCGGTTTTTAGAGGGGCACTTTGAACATTAAGTTTAGTGCCCTGCATGTAGTAGGTGATCAATACATAGCTGTTATTATTTTAAATCAAGGCTCAAAGTTGAAACAGTATAAAGTTCTTTCAAAAGTAACCCCACCCTCTAGTATAAGAGATGGTAATATAATCCATTCAGTAATCACAGATTACATAGTGATTGGGAAGTGACAGGCCTTTGTATTAAATGACATAAAAGAAATCATTTATGCATGTTAGGTGCTAAGAATATAGTTAGTGGCAAAGCAAACAATTTGCTTACCCTCATAAAGCTTACAATTTGATAAGGGAGGTGGACATTAAGTAAAGAGTCATTCAAAAAATACTTAGTCTGAAACTGTAATAAACAGTATGACTAAAAGTTACAGGATGGTTTGCAAAAGAGTAATGAAGGGATCTAATTCAGATGAGGAAGGGAGTAACAGAAAAGGTCCTTTAAGGAGCTGGCCTTTAAACTAAGGCTTAACGGGATAAAGAGAGTTTAGCAACATAAGGGTATTATGCATGGAGGGCACAGGGGGTGGGGTAGGAAAGGAGGCGGTGACAAAAGCATTCCGGGAATGCTTGTGTGACATGTGTGATAGCCCCAAATAATTGAAATAGAAAAAAAAAATAAAGGAACATTAACTAGAGGGAAAGATGAAAGTTACTAGAGGTAGAGAGGTGAAAGATTTGAGGCGACATCAAATGTCAACGTTCTCCCTGGAGAATAGGTTTTGAAGAAGGAAGTAAAAATGAAAAAAGAAAATAAAACTAGAATAGAGAAGAAATAAATAAAATGAGGGATAGGAACCAGGAACTTGGGGTTGAAGAAGTTGTTTCTTGGCCACAAGAGGTTTCGGGCAGACATGGAGACGGGGAGCTCTTAGGGAAGCAGGTGCGGAGGATGGGCCAGAGGAAACCACAAGACTGAAGAGATTACATAGAAGGATTTTTGTTTGTTTGTTTAAAAAATGATAAAAGTAACAAATACTCTTTAATATTTCAAACAAGGCAGCCACCCACTCCTGAAGTAAGCACTGTTAATCCTCACAGAATGGCTTTTAGTAGTGAGGATGAGGATTAGTGACAAGCAAAATCAGGTGGAAGTTTGAGGCAGTTAGTTACACAGAGAAGTCAGCCGGAAAGATTTATTTCAGCTTAAATTGTTTGCATTTTCCCTTGAGATCACTTTGACTCCCCCCCACCCATAGATATATTAGGAAAAACAGTTTTTATCATATCATTATATAGACCAACTGCAAGTCTCTGATTCTCCAAATGTGATCGTCTTTCATGAATGTAGGGATTTTTTTTTTCATATCTCTGATTATCAGACCACAAACTCCATGAGAGCAGGGATTTCTGTTCCACCCACTGCTTATCAGCGGAAACTGATACATAAATATTTGATGAATGAATGAATATCCTAGACCATGAAGACAAATCACAGTGAATTCAGGATAAAATATAAAGGGTGAAAGAATAAAAAAAAATAAAGGAAAGGAAAAAAGGAAGAGAGGGATGAAATTGGCAATACTTTCGGTATTGGCATTCATTCTTATTTTAAAAGATAGATATTCATTTGTTTGTTTGTTTATTCTTTTAGAGAGAGAGAGTGAGAGCATGCATGAATCAGGAAGAGGAACAGAGGGAGGGAGGGAGAGAGAGAGAGAGAGAGAGAGAGAGAGAGAGAGAGAGAGAGAATCTGAGAGAGAGACCATGCTCAGCGAGCACGGAACCCAATGCGGGGCTAGATCCCACAACCCTAGGATCATGACCTGAGCTGAAATCAAGAGTCAGATGCTCAATTGACTGAGCCACCCAGGTGTCCCAATATTTTATTTTTAAGCAAGCTCTACACCTAACATAGGGTTCAAACTCACAACCCCAAGATCAAGAGTTGCTTCTTCTGACCGAGTCAGCCAGGTGCCCCCGACAATCATTCTTGACTCTTCTCTCTCACACCCCACAGCCAATCAGTCATGAAGTCCTGTCAAACCAACCTTAAATAGCTCTTCATCTCCCTTCCACTTCCTGTTCTGCTGTACTGGCTCCTAACTGGTCTTACTATACCTGCCTTCCACTCTATTTTCCATGCTTTTGCCAGTCTCGTATGTGAAAATACCACACAAATTGATAATGTTCTACTGACTGGCTGTGATGATGTTTCCTTCTTAGGTACTAAGCACCAGCCACAATGAACTTCTTTTTTCCAAAGGAACCATTTTGTTTCGTGTCATCATACTTTCAAAATCCTTGTTTTTTCTTGTTAGAACGTACTCCTTATTTGCTTAACTGCTTTCTACTCCAAGATCCATCCCAATTATCTTTATTCCTTTATAGCCTTTCCCACCTTCTGCAGAAGTTGTACTGTCACTGAATCTTATACTTATGGCTTTAATAATCACTTATACTCTGGGGAAACTATTTCTAGACTATTCCACTGGAATGTGAGCTCCTTGAGAGCAAGTATTGTTATTTATTCAGTTGTATTTCAAGCATCTCACACACTATTTGATGAAGAACACATTAAAAAAAGTACTTCTAGTCAGCTTTTTGGCCTCTTCAGCTTTGGTTTTTTTCACTTACTATGTCTGTGACCTAGAACAAGTTCTTTAACTTTGATTGCTGTGAAGAAAAATTAGATAATCTATATATGAAGCAACTTAATAAATGTTAATTGCTATCATTATCATTATTTTCACTTTTGATGTATTTTTTATGTCTAGAAAGTCCATTTGGATACTTTTAGTATCTTCCATTTATCTCCTAATCATATACATATTTTCCTTTACATACTTGAGCATATTTATATGACTTAAAATAACTATTTGCAGGTCCTTGTTGGCTAATTGTTTTATCTCTATCTTTTCTGGGTCTGTGTTTCTACTGATTGATTTTTCTCCTGCTTATGGGTCATATGTTCCTGTTTCTCCTAATGTCTGGTCATTTTTAACTCGATAGCAGGCAGTGTGAATTTTATGTTATTGGGTGCTAGATTTTCCTGCATTCCTTTAAGGAGTATTGAGTTTTGGTCTGGTATACAGTTAAGTTCCCTGCAGATAGATCAGTTTAACTCTTTCTGTTTTTGAGCTGCTGAGGACTCTATCCAATGTCAATGCCCTGTGTACTTTGTGGTTTCTCCAGTTGGGCCAGTAGCAGTATAAACTATTCCTAGCCCTGTGCATACTCCAGAAATTGTTTAGCCTACTGGTTTTTGGTTCTTTTTCCAACTCACACATGTCCAGAGTTTGCAGCCAGGACTCAAATACCCGTTTGTAGCTCTTTGGAGCTTACTGAGCAACTCCTTGGTACCCCGCCCTGCAAATTCTGGCCACTTTGGCTTCTCCAAGCCCCAATCTCTGCCTCCTTGACCGAGTGAGACTGCTGGGCTCTTTAGATCTTAGATCTTCTCTCCTGTACCGCTGCTTGGCAACTGCCTCTCAGAGACCACAGTCCCACATTAACTATTCAATATCTGAAAGAATTGTTTCAGATACATGGTCTAATTTTCTAGTTGTTTATGGCAGGGTGACAATTCCCTTAGTAAGGACTTCCTCGTGGGTAGAAGAGGAAGTACTTTTCATTCTTTTATTAAATGAAACACACACACACACACTCAGTTGTAAAAGCACAAAGCTCAAAATTAAATTCTAACAAACTGTAAAAATAAACCTTGGACAAAAGCTCTTTTGAGCCAATATTTCTAAACAGAAGTGAAGATTTCCTTCAGGGGATTTTAATCTTTGCCAGACTTGGAAAATTGAGATTAATTTTTCACACTGAAAGAAATACCAAAGTGAGAAGATGAATTTTAAAGGCTTATTACATATGAATAGATCTTTTTGCTTCCAAGACTCTAAAGTTGCCTCAGAGGTTCACTATAATCTTCATGAGGTTATTTGAATTTCAGACACAAGAAAATTAGCATCATTCAGGACTCAGTCATGCAGAAATGGCATTGCATCCCTGTACTTGCTAAAAACTGGGATAAACTGTTTCTTGCCAGAAGGGATCAGGTCCTTAGCTTTCCACAGGTGGCTTCATTTTTAGATATGTTATGCTGCAACTCTGATCTTCTTTTGCTATTTCCCAGAAGAGCTAGTTTCTTCCTGATAATGCTAAAATATGTACATGATGTTCTAAGGAAGTCATCTGCAGAAGAAAAAAATAGTAGCAGCTCTACCGAGCAGGAGCCGAGTATGCGGCATTCTAATTGAGAAAATGGGGCTTAACAAGTACTTTCTTCTGGAACTTTGCCTCTGAGTGTTTTTGCTTGTTCTGGATTAAAATTGGGGACTCACACATTCCAGGACTGAAAGATGTTCTAAAGTTTCCTGGAAGAAACTGAGAATATGTTAAAAATTATTTAACCAAAGATTTTAGGATCAACTCGATGCAAATGTTGCATTTGGTCCTTAAGAACTCAGAGGCTGTCTGATTAAGAAGAAGAACTAACAATCAGTATCCAGCATAAAATCTAGATCTTGTTTATGGCACAGGAAAAACAGGGATAACTTGGAGCTGCTTCCTCTTAGCAGCTGGATGAATCACTGGCAGCTGCTGTAAGAAAGGTAAAGAAACCCACATCTGCTCAGAGCCCAAATGCTATATGGATCCCTTGTGATAGTAAATACATTCTTGGAGAGGCCCCACTTCCAAATCAGGAAAAGAAGTAAGGCTGTCTTAAGACTGTTTTCCATAGTTCTCTCCATGTGCCTATTTCGCAAAACCAGCTCTAGCTGTATGTACCATTCTGCAAAACAGTGAGTATTCAGTAAGTGTTTGCTGACCAACTAAGGGACTGGGAAGGAATTAGGAAAAATAGGTTCTGAGGAAATACTACAAACTTCACCTGTATACTCACAGTTCCCAAGTTTTGTTTATGTACGGACCAATGGGTTAGTTTCTCTGAGGTAGTTGGCTTAATTTCAAGACCTGGGTGGCTCAGTAGGTTAAGTGTCTGACTTTGGCTCAGGTCATGATCTCACGGTTCATGGGTTTGAGCCCCGCGTCGGGCTCTGTGCTAAAAGCTAGCTCAGAGCCTGGAGACTGCTTCAGATTCTGTGCCTCCCTCTCTCTCTGACCCTCCCCTGCTCACGCTGTCTCTCTCTCTCTCAGAAATAAATAAAACATTTAAAAAAATTTAAAAATGAGTCCACTTTGATTTTTGTCCACTAGTGCATATCTTCTTGTAAAGGAGATGATGCTATTTTCTCAGCACACTAAGTGCTTTTTGTCCAATAGTGTAACTGGGATGGAGAATCTCTTAAGTTAAATGTTATAGAAGCCATGATTGGAGTAATAAAAATAGCAGAAATAGCAGATTAGCATATTTGTAAATCTGGGTTTTATTTCCAACTTTCTTACTTACTTACTCTGCAATCCTTCTGCAAGTTACACAATTTATTCATAAAATGGGCACAATAATACCTACCTTACTTATTTCTTAGGATAGTAGAAATGATCTAATAAGATACTATGTAGACAGAGTTTTAGGAAAAAAAAGGTTTGTAGCTATATATAAAGTAACAGTAGCATCCATGAGAGCAGGGTGGGAGATCTCTATGCAGTGAGATCAGGGTGTGTACCTGTTCACTTACTATACCCCAGCACCAAGCATGTGGTAAGTTTACCAGAAATATCTGTTAAGTGAATGAGGACATAGTTTAGGCCTTCTTCTACTTTCAGGTAGGATCACTACAGAAACGGCCTTATTTAATAGTTATTTCAATCAGTGTTTTTTCCCTTGGAATATAATCATAGATGCCAAACCAAAAGTATGGAAATATAAAAATGACTTGTATTTTCTAGTGCACTTAGCTCTTGTCTCAAAGATTATAAGGTGAAATGAAAATCTGACAATAGTAAACTTTATTCTACTTCCCCAAGTCTGTATTTCTGGAAACCAATTTGTATTACCTGCGGCTTGATGAAGCTTTTTAACTGTGTCCCCTAGAAATTTCAACTTCTCAAAAAATTAACATGCCATTTCATCCACACTAATCAAAAGGAAGAAGCAACCCCAAGGGTCTGTGGATAGATGAATGGATACAGAAAATGTGGGTACATACAATAGAGTGTTCTTTGGGCTTAAAGAGGAAGGGAATTCTGACACGTGAGGAAGGGAATTCTGACACATGTCACAACATGCATGAACTCTGAGGACGTTGTGTTAAATGAAATAAGTCATTTACAAAAAGAGAAGTATTGCATGATTCCACTAACATGAGGTACCTGGTGTAGTCCAATTCACAGAGACAGAAAGTAGAACAGGGCTTGCCAGGGGCTGGGGGCAGGATGGGAGCAATGACTTCGGCACAATGTGAGTGTATCTAATGCTGCAGAACAGTACACTGACCTAGAAATTGATCAGGGGTCTTCTCACTCACCTTATGTGCCAAACCTAATCACCGAATCCTGTGGATTCTCTCTCTGAAAGTTCCCCTTCTGTGGATGCTGCCTTAGTTTTGGCTCTTGTTATTTCTCACAACTGCAAGTCTCCTAATTATGCTCGCTGCCTCGACTCACCCTCTAAGCCATTTCTATACTGCCTTTCAAATGATCAATTCAGATATCTTTCTACAATTCAGATATCATCACACCACTCTTCTGAATAAAATCCTTTAACCTACAGAATAAAATTCAACTTCTTTTTTATGGCAAGAATGGCCTTTCAGGACCTGACTGTTCTATTCCCTCACAGGCTCATCTCCCCTAATGGCCTTCACAAACTCTAGCCAATCTGATCTTCTCAGTTTCTAGAATATTCCAGGTTCTTTTATGCTTCTACATCACAGCACATGCTCTACTAGAATGTCATTCTCTCCTTTATCCATGTGGATAACTCTTACTCTTCCTTCCCAAATTAGACCAAACAACAGTTCTCAGGAGAACCTTCTCTAAACTACTTGCTCCCCTTTCTCTAACAACAGTGTCCCCGTCCACCCCCCACCCCCCACTCAGCAGTTTCCTTCTTTGTATTTGCATCATTTCTTTGTATTTCCATCATTGTATTGCATTTTTTCAATCTACTGCATGGTATTTTAATATCTGCCAAGAGCAAAGGCTCTGGAGCCAGAATGCCTAGGTACGAATCCCACTCCAGCATTGTGGTACAACCTTGTCAAGTTACTTAACCCCTGGGAGCCCCAGTTTCACCAGTTATAAGACGGGGATGATAGTATCTACTACAGAGAGCTGTTGTGAAGAATAACTGAATGACCACACATAAAGTGCTAAGTACTCCACTTGGCTCCTCATAGCTACCATGATGATGATGGTACTAGTAATGGTGGTAGTGTCTGTGACACAAGACGGATAGCTCCTCAAAAGGAAGGTGTTTGTAGAGCCTCAAATAGCAGTCACTCAAATAGTATTTATAGGAACAAAAGACAGACAGAAGTTTCTAAGAAAGGAAGCCAAGAAATGGGATGACTTACCGCCATTTTTGCCCACAGTTCGGAAGCATCTCCAGAAGGCCCGTAAGAACGACGCCCTGTTGTGAGGGGTTGCTTGGATGAAGCTGAATTCTCGAAAGAGAATGTGAGTTCCCTGACACACGCTGTTAAAACTGCAAAGAGAAAAATCGAGGAATCATCATTAGATGAACAGTTAAGGAAGGCTGGAATCAGAATGAAAAATCAAGACCAGACAAACCACTGCCAAAAGGGAGGAGAATCTTTTTTCTCCAACAAAACTCTGAACTACAGATCAGATGAAGTCTTTCAATGAGGAAATCTCTTCATATAACCACATCCTTCTGAAAACTCTTGGAGCCCAGTTCCTCTGCGTGCTTCCCACCTCCTACATATATGTACTGAGGGAGTTTTTATCAGTCACTGAAACATCTCAAATAGAAGGAAAATGTTTTATCCTTTAACTGGATGACATTGGCACTTGTATCTTTTGGGAGAATACTTCTCCTACCACATTTGGAATTATATTTCCTTAAAGATATCCTTTCTGTACTCGCTCTGATCTACAAGAGCTGCCATAAACAAGATGGTTTATAGGGACATAAATGGATTGTCTGTTCCAGTTTAGGGGTGATGTACACCTCTTTGACAATAACCTCAGAGGCAAGTCCATGTGCCAAAGGATATGAAAGGTTGCAAACAGAATAGTAAAGGCAAATAAGAACAAGGGTAAAAAGTGGCCCCTGAATGAGAGTATGAAGCAAAGTCCCAGGGCCCAAGTGAGTCATTGTTTAAGCTGGGCCGGGGAAGGGGGAAAATATACTCCATTGCTTTTGGGTTCTTCTGCCAAAGAAATAAACGCTGTAGAGCCTGGCGTAATCTAAAAATGGAAATTCCACCAAAGAATAGGCAATTATCCAGTAATCATCACAACCAAAGGCAGACTTCAGGTTCCAGGAAACTCCTAAATTCCCTGACAAGTAAATCAGGAGTGGAAAATGTGTTAATCTTTGTAGAGAAACAGGCATTAAGCTTAAGATGGGAAAGCAATAGAGAGACAGTGGAAATTCCAAATGCCACTTTTCATTTGCTGACCATTTAAAGGGGGGTGGGGAGCAGGAGGGAAGGATCTGAATCTCTGAACCAAACAGGAAAAAATTTCAGGAGCCATCTGTTCTGTTTTCTTTTCCCTGACCACGTTCTGAGGGAATCGTCCCAACCTGTCTTTAATATAGAGTGTGTTATCACTTAAGATAAAATTAGCTCCTTCCTGTTAATATTAATAACACTGTATGAAAAAGCAAATTACATACCCTTCTCCCTGTGGAAAACTAGAAATCTACTTCTGAGGCACTATGAGGGAGTATGAAGAAAACATCTGGTAAAGGATTAGGTTGGAAGAGAAATTTTTAAAAAGCAATGAAAGTGTTAACCTAACCATGCAGTTTGCAATGCTCTTGTCTTGAGCAAAGGAAAATGAAAAATAAAGCAAATCAGCTGTTACAGGTAAATGGAGTAGGTCACATTTCTAGCAAATGAAGTCTAAAATGATAACAATCTAGTCTAAATTTATGAAGCTATCCAGCAAAGAATTAGTCCCAAAGTATGCTTCATACTCCCCATGGGAAAAAGCTGGTGTCTAGGTCATAGTCTAGGCTGTAAAGAAACTAATACTAGTGAAATTATATCTTTAGTGTAGCTTTTTAAAAATATCTTTTTTAAAACTGGAGAATAATTTATACATTGGAGAATCTGGCTGAGACTCATTGTATAGATAAGAATTTGCATAAGAAGTTATAAAGTAAGAGTTTAAAAAAACAAACTGATAAGCCAAGGACATATAATACTGAATATAGTAAAAAGATTTATAATTGTATTTACATTACTGCCTTTAGATAATCCCTACCAATAAAATTCAGCTGGTCAGTATGGAGATCATAATCCCTTTACTTAAAGAGTTAATAGACAATCCTAATATAATTAGTGAAAATTATTTTACATAAGATGTTGTACCAAAAAAGCAGAAAATACAATATATTGCTTAAAGCTTTACTGTTTCTCTTCAACCCAAAATATCTTTCCCTATCTCCATCTGTTAAAATTCTATCCAGTTTTTCAGGACCATCTCAAATGCCACATTTTGCAAGGAGTTTTTTTTTTTTTTTCCAATTCTACACTCATGCCCAATTCCCATCATGCCTTACTTATAACTATTGCTACTCACAATCTGCTGCCTTTTAAAAGTTATTGGATAGGGTTGGCTGGGTGGCTCAGTCAGTTGACTATCTGACTTCGGCTCAGGTCATGATCTCATGCTCATGAGCTGGAGCTCTGTGTCCAGAGCCTGGAGCCTGCTTCAGATTCTGTGTCTTCCTCTCTCTCTTCCCTTTCCTTGCTTGCTCTGTCTCTTTGTCTCTCTCTGTCTCTCAAAAATAAATAAACATTAAAAATTTTTTTAAGTTATTGGATTTATTTCCCCTACTAGACTATAAGTTCTATGGAATAACCAATTAGGTGGTACTAATACTGGCCTCCATTAACATTATCTATCACATAGTACATACTACCCTATAAACCCCCTTTGATAATTGGTTTAGAAAGATCAGAAAAAACAGACAATACTAGGTAGAAAGTATCAGATTTATATTTGTAGTTAGCCACACTGGAAATACTTAAAGTTGACATTTTATAAACTTTTTAAAAGTCCAGGACTTTGGTCTGCTATTAGTATTATAATATTGCAATACTCAACTTTGAGTCGTATTTGCCTGGCATGTCTTTTACTGTGCTTTTTAATTTCCATCCTTCTGGATCATTTTGTTTTAGATATTTCTCTTGTGAGTAGTATATAGTTGGATGTTGTTTTTTACCCAACATTACAGTCTCTGTATTTTAATAAGTGAGGTTTTTAAAATCTATCTGATTAATTTCTGCCATCTTCTTTTATCTTTTCCATGAATTGTTCTTCTTTGACTTGTTTTTCTTTTCCTACTTTCTATTGTGTTAGTAAAGCTTTTTCTTTTTTAAGTCTTTTCTCCCTCTACCCCCATTAGATTGGAAGCTATGACAGACTCTATAATTTCTTAGAATTCCTCTTAAGCATTCAACATATATATTTAGCTATACATTTTTTCTTTTTTATTGAAGTATAGCTGACATACAATGTTGTATTAGTTGCAGGCGTACAGCACAGTGATTTTGACAGTTCTGTACATCACGTAGTGCTCACTGTGATAAGTGTACTCACCATCTGTCACCATATAAAGTTATTACAATATTGTTGACTATATTCCCTATGCTGTACTTTTCATCCTCGTGACTTATTTACTTTATAACTAGAAGATTGTACCTGTTAATCCCCTTCACCTATTTCACTCATCTCCCACCCCCTCCTCTCTGGCAACCATCAATTTGTTGTCTGTATTTATGAGACTGTTGCCATTTGTGCATGTCACGAGCACACTATGAAGGTACACACGTGGGTTATATCTTTCCACAATGTCAGCTTTATTCAGCATAAAGCAAGGTTAACATGATTATAAAGCAGGTTCAGGATTCCAAACTCAAATGACATTTTACCATGTGATTAATTTGGCTTCTTACACAACACACAGAGCAAAACACAAGACAAGTCACACAACAAATGGGGTAACGCAGGGGGAAGGAAGTTAACGAACCAAACTTGAAGTCAGTCTGTGGGTGTGTAGTTGAGATAAGACTTCGGTCCAGTCCGGTCTGGTTCGAGTCCCCCCTCAGCACTTACTGCTTATTCTGTTCAAGCAGTGGAGGATCTCAGTTCTGTTCAGAGATCAGTTGGGCAGAGCCTTCTCAGCTGCTGCCTTCTTAAAGTGGTCAGACATAGAGGGGTCAGTGTCTGAGGAGTGACATTTTGCTACAAAAATCTTCCCCTTTTAACGGGCTAGAATCAGTCTTGGGCCCCTGCAGACAACCCCTGCTTCTGCTTGTTATCAGTTCTGTGGTGTGGTCAGCTGATGCTGGTCTGGCTAATATCTCATAGCTGCAGTGCCCTTAAAAGCTTGCATCGTCGCTTGACACAGGCCCCTGCTTGACATGAGCGACTCCATCTTATTCTCTACAGTGTATGTGTGTTTGTTCATTTGTTTTGTTTTTTTAGATTACACATATAATTGAAATCACAAGGCTTTTCTTTTTCTCTGAGTTATTTCACTTAGCACAATACCCTGTAGGCTCATCCATGTTGTTGGAGATAATAAGATTTCATTCTTTTTGATGGCTGAGCAATATTCCACTGTATGTGTATACCACACGTTCTTTATTCATTCATCCATGAGTAGACACTTAGGTTGCTTCCATATCGTGGCTATTGTAAATAATGCTGTGATAAGCATGGATGAATATATCTTTTCAAATTAGTAGCCACACATTTCTTAGAATGTCAAATCACTCATTATCTTTATTGCTCTCCAAAGCAAGGCAAGAAGCACACTGTAACAACCTATGAGCACTCTTCTCATCTTCTGATATTATTTTCCAGAATTTGACTTCTATTTTTTTAAATTAACAAATTTTTTTACTGTGGCAAAATGCTTATAATACTTATTATTTTAACCATAACATGACATTTATCACTTTAACTATTGTAAGTGTACAATTCAATAGCTTAAATACATTTATGATGCTGTATAACCATTACCACTATCTATATACAGAACTTTATCCCCAACAAAAACCCTATACATTAAACAGTAGCTCCCTCTTAAGCCTTCCCCCCATACTCTGGTAACCTCTATTCTACTGTCTCTATGAATTTGTCTATTCTAGTACCTCTTATAACTGGAACTGTACAATATTTTCCCTGTACATTTGGCTTATTTCACTGTTTTTAAGGTCCATACATGTTATGATTTATATGAAATTGCATTCCTTCTTAAGGATGAATAATATTCCATTGTATGTATATACCACATTTGCTTATCCATTGATCTGCTAGTGAACACAAAGGTTGCTTCTACTTTTTGACTATTATGAATAATGCTTCTATCAACATTGGTATACAAATATCTCTTCTTCTAATATCCTGCTTTCAATTCTTCTGGGTATATACACAGAAGTGGAATTGCCATGTCATACAGTAGCTATATGTTTAACCTTTTGAGAAACCACCAAACTGCATTCCCTGGTTGCTGCACCATTTTACATTCTCATAGCAATGCACAAAGGTTCCAATATCTCCAAATCCTCCTCACCAACACTTTTCCTGTGTGTGTGTGTGTGTGTGTGTGTTTTAAGTAGTCATCCTAGTAGGTATCAAGTGGTATCTCATTGTGGTTTTGATTTGTATTTCCATGTTGAGCATCTTTTCATGTATTTATTGGCCATGTGTATATCTTCTTTGGAGAAATGTCTAAGTCCTTTGCCCATTACATTTTTAAAAAATTTTTTAAATGTTTATTATTTTTGAGAGAGAGAGACAGAGTGGGAATGGAGGAGGGGCAGAGAGAGAGAGGGAGAGAGACAGAATCTGAAGCGGGTTCTAGGCTCTGAGCTGTCAGCACAGAGCCTGATGAGGGCTCAAACTCACAAACCACGAGATCATGACCTGAGCCAAAGTCAGACATTTAACTGACTGAGCCACCCAGGTGCCCCTAAAAAATTATTTTTAATGTTTATTTATTTTTGAGAGAGAGACAGAGACAGAGACAGAGCTGGAAGTCAGATGCTCAACTGACTGATCTGCCCAGGTGCCCCTGTTTGACTATTTTATAATAACTTTTTTTGTTGTTGAGTTGTAGGAGTTCTTTATATATTCTGGATATGAATCCCTTATAAGATATATGATGAAAATATTTTCTCTCATTCTTCAGGTTGTTTTCTTGCCTTCTTGATAGTACCCTTTGATGCACAAAAAGTTCTTAATTTTGATGGTTTATTTTATCTATTTTTTTCTTTTGTTCCCCATGCTTTTTGTTCTCGGCCAATTATAATGCCATGAAGACATTCAGTTGTTTTCTTCTCAGAGTTTTATTGTTTTATCGCTTAAGTTTAAGTTTTTGATAATTTAGAGTTAATTTTTATATAAGGTATAAGGTATGGGTCAACTTTTTTTGCATGTGGATATTTAGTTTCCCCAGCACCACTTTCTGGAAGGACATGTTGAACAGTCCTTTCCCCAGTGAATGGTACCCATGTTGAAAATCAATCAACTATACATGTGAAGGTTTGTTTCTGGGCTCTCTATTCTATTCCAGTGGTCTATATGTCTGTCTTTATGCCAATACTATACTGTTTTAAGTACTGTAGTTTTGTATTAAATTTCAAAGTTAGAGAGTTGGAGTCTTCCAACTTTCTTCTTCTTTTTTAAGATTATCCTGGCTTTCTGAAACTCTTGCAATTCCATATTAATCTGAGGATCATCTATTCCATTTCTCTGAAAAAGTCTGTTGGAATTTTGGTAGTTTGTACTGAGCCTACAGATTTATTTGAATAGTATGGACATCTTAACAAAGCTAAGTCTTCCTATCAATGAACAACGTCTTTCCAATTTTATAGGTCTTTTTAGATTTCATTTGGCAGTGTTTTGTAGTTTTCAGTGTACAAACCTTTCCCTTTCTTGGATTTATCCCTACGTATTTAGTTCTTTTAAATGCTATTATAAATAGAATTGCTCTCTTAATTTCCTTTTGATGACTGATTGCCAGTTTATAAAAACATAATGGATTTTTGTACACTGATTTGGTATCCTGCATCTTTGCTGAATTTTTCATTAGGTCTGGTAGCTTTTTTTGTGGATTCTTTGGGATTTTCTACACATAGGTTAATGAATGTCATCTGCAAATAAATAGTTTTACCTTTTCCTTTCTGATTTGGATGTGCCTATTTCTTTTGGCTTCTATCTTTTTAAATGTAAAAAATTACTCATTACTTCTAAAGATCAATAGTTAAGTTTATCAACATATCATACCAATTGTCTTGCTTGCTACCATTTTTCATTCTGTTCCTTCCCTCTTAGTTCAACTGTTTTCCTGCTAAAGTACACTGTCCTTTAAGACAGGTCCACAATCACTTATCACTTTGGACCTCTCTGTTTTGGAATCGACGCATTTATGGATTTTATAAAGGCAATATGCTGCACAAACCAGATGTGATATAGCACCAAAGGGGCTGGGGTAGCAGCCCAGAGTCAAGCATATTAAAATTCCACAGCGAAACATATACTTACACTAAGGACCATAAACTGGTCCGGGTCAAGTTTGCCCCCAAAAGAGTTTGCTGAAAAGTCAGCAAAAACAACTTCAGATTTTCTAAGCTTTTTTTTTTTTTTTTCAAATTGTGAATTTCTGAATATTCACAGGCTGCTGTTTTCACAAAAGGCTGTGGGTGGTAAATGCTCTCAGTTTTCATCTTCTTGAAAATATCTTTATTTTACCCTCTGGAGTAATAGTTTAACCAGGTGGAGAATTCTGGGTTGTCATTTATCTTCTCTCAGCACTTCAAAGATCCTACTCCATTGTCATCTGGCATCTATCACTGTTGTCAAGAGCCCATCTGTCAAACTCCTGCCGTTCCTTATGAGTTAATCATTCTTACCGTTCATATATGCTATTTTCTTTATCATTAATGTTCTGTGGACTCCACCACGTGTCTATCACATAGGTATATTTTTAGTTATCTTGCTCAACACTTCAATCTGACTTACGTCTTTTGTTGATTCTGAAAAATAGTCTCAGCAAGGATCTTTTAAAATATTGGTTCACTGTCATCCCCTCTATCCTTTTCTTCCCCTAGTATACGTACATTTTAGCCTCTCTGTGTCTCTTCTGTGTCCTTTCATAATTCTCATCTTTTATCTTTATGTTATACTTAGTATTATCTTCCAAATTATGTACTCTTTATTCTATTATGTCTGGTCTAAAGCTTATTCTCTCTGTTGAATTTTTTAATATGTCAGTAGCTTTTAATTTCTAGAACGTTTAATTGGTGTCTTAAAGAATTTACATGGTTTTGTTTGTTTCCCTATTTTTGTTCTTCTTATCCCCTCAAGTTTTTGTTTAAATTCCAGTTAGTTAACAGTGTAATATTAGATTCAGGTGTACAATTTAGTGATTCATCATTTCCATATAACATCCAGTGGTCATCACAAGTGCCCTCCTTAATCTCCATCACCCATCTAAGCCATCCCCCCACCAACCTCATTCTGGGAACCATTAGTTTTTTCTCTATAGTTAAGAGTCTGTTTCTTGGTTTGCCTTTCTCTTTTTCTTCCCTATGTTCTTTTCTTTTGTTTCTTAAATTCCATATAGACTGAAATCATATGGTATTTGTCTTTCTCTGATTGACTTACTTCACCTAGCAAAATACTCTCTAGCTCCATCCACATCATTGCAAATGGCAAGATTTCATTTTTTAATGGCAGAGTAATATTCTATTGTATATATATACCATACCTTTATCCATTCATCAGTCAAAGGACATTTGGGCTCTTTCCATAATTTGGCTATTGTTGATAATGCTACTGTAAACATCGAGGTGCACGTATCCCTTTGAATTAGTATTTTTGTATTCTTTGGATAAATACCTAGCAGTGCAATTGCTAGATCATAAAGTAGTTCTATTTTTAACTTTTTGAGGAACCTCCATTCTGTTTTCCAGAGTGGCTGCACCAGTTTACATTCCCACCAACAGTGTAAGAGGGCTCCCCTTTCTCCGCACCCTTGACAACACTTGTTTCCTGTGTTGTTAATTTTAGCCATTCTGACAGGTGTGAAGTGATATCTCATTGTAGTTTTGATTTGTATTTCCCTGATGATGAGTGATGAATATCTTTTCATGTGTTTGTTGGGCTATCTGTATGTCTACCTTGGAAAAATGTCCATTCCTGTCTTCTGCCCATTTTTAAAATGGATAATTTGGTTTTTTTGGGCAATAAAACAGATCAATGAAACCAAGAACTGGTTCTTTGAAAACATTAATAAAATTGATAAATTCCTAGCCAGACTTATCAAAAACAAAAGAGAAAGGACCCAAATAAATAAAATCACAAATTAGAGAGGAGAAATCACAATCAATATCACAGAAATACAAATAATTATGAGAGAATATTATGAAAAATTATATGCCAACTAATTGGACAAAGTGGAAGAAGTGGATAAATTCCTAGAAACATAAATTACCAAAGCTGAAACAAGAAGAAATAGAAAACCTGAATAGACCAATAACCAGCAACAAAAGTGAATCAGTAACAAAAAAATCTCAAACAAAAGTCCAGAGCCCCGATGGCTTCACAGGTGAATTCCATCAAACATTGAAAGTAGAATGAGGGGCACCTGGGTGGCTCAGACGGTTAGGTGTCCAACTCTTGATTTTGGCTCAGGTCATGCATGATCTCATGGGTTTGTGAGACTGAGCCCAGCATTGTGCTGTCAGCACAAAGCCTACTTGGAATTCTCTCTCTCCTCTCTCTCTGTCCCTCTCCCTGCTCACCTGCTCCTTCTCTCTCTCTCTCTCTCTCTCTCAAAATAAAGAAATAAACTATTAAAAAATAAGGGAGAGTGAATACCTATTCTTCTCAACCTATTCTAAAAATAAGAAATGAAAGGAAAACTTCCAAATTCATTAAATGAGGCCAGTATTACCCTAACACCAAAACCAAAGAAAGACTCCACTAAAAACAAAGAACTATAGGCTAATATCCCTGATGAACATGGATGCAAAAATTCTTAACAAAATACTAGCAAATAAAATCCAATGGTATATTAAAGGAATCATTCACCATGATGAAGTGGGCTTTATTCCTGTGTTGCAAGGATATTCCAATATTTGCTGCCTGACTTATTTCGCTCAGCATAACACCCTCAAGGTTCATCCATGTTGCTACGTATAGGAGGATTAGGAGGAACTTGACGGAGGAACAAGGGGGAGAAGAAGGGCGGAAATGGTGGGGGAAAGGGAGACAGGCAAACCATGAGAGACTCTTGAATGCTGACAAAAACTGAGGACTGATGGATGTGGGGGGGAGGGGGGGATGGGCATGGAGGAGGACACTTGTGGGGATGAGCACTGAGTGTTACGTGGAAACTAATTTGACAAACTATTTGTAAAAAAAAAAAGAGAATATTTATTTTAGCAATATATACTAAAATAGTTACAGATACAATGATATCTGGAATTTTTTAAATTATTCAGTGTGTTAAAAAAAAAGTAGGTGGGTACAGATTTAAAAAAACTTTGACTATATGGGTGGATCAGTCAATAGGAGTTTGTTTTACTATTCTCTCTCCTTTTGAACATTTGAAATTTTCATAATAAAAAACATTTTAAAAAGAAAAAAAAGGATAGTTCAATATTTGCAAATCAATCAACATGATACACCACATTACTAAAAGAAAGGATAAGAATAATATGATCCTTTCAATAGATGCAGAAGCATTTGACAAAGTACAACATCCATTCAGGATCAAACCCTCAACAGAGTAGGGTTAGAGGGAACATACCTCAACATAATAAAGGCTATCTACAAAAAACCCACAGCTAATATCATACTCAGTGGGGAAAAACAGAGCTTTCCCTCTATGGTCAGGAATAAGACAGGGATGTCCACTCTTGTCATTGTTATTTAACATAGTACTGGAAGTTCTAGCCACAGCAATCAGACACACAAAGAAATAAAAGGTATCCAAATCAGCAAGGAGGAAGTCAAACTTTACTATTTGCAGATGACATGACACTGTATATAGAAAACCCAAAGACTCCACCAAAAAATTGCTAGAACTGATACGTAAATTCAGTAAAGCCGCAGAATACAACATACAGCAATCTGTTGCATTTCTATACACAAATAATGAAGCAGCAGAAAGAGAAATCAAGGAATCAATGTCATTTACAACCGCACCAAATCCCACAAAGTACCTAGGAATAAACCTAACCAATGAGGTAAAAGAACTGTACTCTGAAAACTAGAAAACACTGATGAAAAAATTGAAGAAGACACAAAGAAATGGAAAAACATTCCATGCTCATGGATAGGATGAACAAATATTGTTAAAATGTCTACATTACCCAAAGCAGTCTACACATTTAATGGAATCTCTATCAAAATACCAACAGCATTTTTTCACAGAGCTAAAACAAACAATTCTAAAATCTGTATGGAACCACCCAAATAGCCAAAGGAATCTTGAAAAAGAATGAAAATGGACCACTTTCTTTCACCATACACAAAAATAGATTGAAAATGGAATGAAGACCTAAATATGAGACAGGAAACCATTAAAATCCTAGAGGAGAACACAGGCAGTAATCTCTTTGATATCGGCAATAGCAGCTTCTTACTAGACATGTCTCCTGAGGCAAGGGAAACAAAAGCAAAAATAAACAATTGGGGCTTCATCAAAATAAAAATCTGCACAGCAAAGGAAAAAATCAACAAAACTAAAGGCAACATACAGAATAGGAGAAGACATTTGCAAATGACACATCTGATAAAGGGTTAGTATCCAAAATATAGAAAGGACTTATAAAACTCAACACTCAAAACACAAATAATTCAGTTGTTCTCTCTCTCTCTCTCTTTTTTTTAATAGCGGCCATTCCTTCCTTTACCTCTCTGAGGATCCTTAACTTTATTTCAAACTCAACTTAAAATAATTATTGGTCTTATTTTTCTGCAGTAAATTTATATTTCAATTGTTGGGTTTATTGGCTCTTTCTTAGCATTGGTTGTTCGCATATACTTTGGAATTTCAGCATGTAGACTCACTCTAAGTGGAGGCTATCACTCTCTCCAGTCGTCCTGAGGACAGATCCCAGTCTAGGACCAGATCTCATATTGGATGAGGTAAAGCTCCATTCCCAATGATATTGGGGATATCACAGGGACTGTCACTGGACCCCTGAGTAGCTCAGACCACTCAGGCCTGGTTTCAAGGCTGTCTGTTTCCTTTCATTGTCCCAGGTCTTATACAAGCCACTTTCCAGGTAGCAATCATATATTTTTTTAAAAAATCTCCTGCCCTGTGTGTGACACAGTTGGTCTCTACTATTCCACAAGAAATGAGCTCTCAGTTTCCTATGTTTGCTTCTGAACCCAGATCACAGGAGGACTGTGGTTTGAGCCCCATTAGCATTGTGGTTTGTTCAGTTCCTGGTCCATAGATGAATTTATATTGATTTTACACATTTTCTCTTCAGAAAATTTTATGTATCGCTACCATGTTTTTGTAATGGATAAGACAGGCAAATCATAAACACTGTAAGCCATTACAACCAGAAATCCAAATCAATTTTTCTACCTGCATAAAAATGCATTCTTGCTACTTTTTCAGTGTATTTAACTAAACCAAAAGTTTTTTTTTTTTAATTTTTAATGTTTATTTTGGAAAGAGAGACAGAGAGCAAGCAGGGAAGGACAAGCAGAGAAAGAGGGAGACACAGAATCTGAAGCAGGCTCCAGTCTCGGAGCCGTCAGCACAGAGCCTGACGTGGAGCTCAAAGTCATGAACTGTGAAATCATGACTGAGCCAAAGTCAGATGCTTAGCCAACTGAGCCCCCCAAAAAGTTTTTTTTTAATAGACATCAATCTTACTTCTAAAATCAAACAAGAATGTTCTTAAGAATATTTTAAAGGCTAAACAGAAGTATACTATATGTCTACCTCAAATAGCTTTCACCAAAACCAGTATTCCAATTTCATTAGGTAAACTCTTTCATTTTTTTTTTTTTTTAATTTCTAGGAGAGAGAGAGAGACAGCGTGAGCAGGGGAGGGTCAGAGAGAGAGGGAGACACAGAATCCCAAGACAGGCTCCAGGCTCTGAGCTGGCAGTCAGCACAGAGCCCGACGCAGGGCTCGAACCCAGGAACCGCGAGATCATGCCTAAGCGAAAGTCGGACGCTTAACCAAGCCACCCAGGCGCCCCTAAACTCTTTCATTCTTTAAGTTGTTAGGTTTTTTTCTCTTGAGATTTTAATTTTTTTATTTTGACATAATTTCAAATTTACAGAAAACTTGCAAGAATAGCACAAAGAATTCCTGAATACCCTTCATCGAGATTGCTCAAATGTGAATATTTTATTACATGTGCTCTCACTCAAACTCTCTTTCTCAATCTCTCTCACATACACACATATAAATATTACTATTTTTCAGAACTGTTTAAGAGTAAGTTATAGACCTGATGCTCCTTTACCCCTAAAATATAGCATGTATTGCCTAAAAAATAAGGAATTCTCTTTTATGACCATAGTATAGTGATCAAAATCAGAAAATTAAAACTGATACAATATTGTTATCTAATGCACAAGCCTTATTAAGATTCACCAGATGTCCCAATAACATCCCCTCTTTAGGAAAAGAGAATTCAAGATGGATACACTGCATTCTGTTATCATAACTCTTCAGCTTCTTTTAATCTAAAACATTTTGTTCTTGAGTCTTTCTTTGTATTTCATGACACTGACACTTTTAAATAGCACGGGTTACTTTGCTGAATGTACTTTAATCTGGGTTTGTCTGATGCTTTCTTGTGATTAGATTTCGGTTATGCCCTTCTGACAAAATTATTTGCTGAGTTCTTCTCAGTGCATCATATCAGAAGACAGTTTCTGTTGATTTCTAGTTACTGGTGATGTTTATTTTGATCATTTGTCTGAAGACGTACCTGCCAGGTTTACCCACTGTAAAGCTACCTTTTGTAATTACGAAGTATCTTGTGGGTAGATATTTTGAACCTATGGAAATACACTGTTAATCTTCAAACTTTCACTTACCAGTTTCAGCATTTACTGGTAATTATTGCCAGAGCAATAATAATTATGATGGTTTTTGTGTAGCAACATGGATGGACCTTGAGGGTGTTATGCTGAGCGAAATAAGTCAGGCAGAGAAGGACAAATACCATATGTTTGCACGTATAGGAGGATTAGGAGGAACTTGACGGAGGAACAAGGGGGAGAAGAAGGACGGAAATGGTGGGGGAGAGGGAGAGAGGCAAACCATGAGAGACTCTTGAATGCTGACAAAAACTGAGGACGGATGGATGTGGGGGGGAGGGGAGGATGGGCATGGAGGAGGACACTTGTGGGGATGAGCACTGAGTGTTATGTGGAAACTAATTTGACAATAAACTATTTGTAAAAACAAAACAAAACAAAACAAAAAAACTACCTCTAAAAAAAAAAATAATAATAATTATGATGGTTTTGCCAAATGGTGACTTTTCACCCCTAATTATGTCATTGCACTTACATTTATAAATGACTTCCTACAATAAAGAAGAGCTTGCACTTTTCACGATTTCATCTATCTATCTATCTATCTATCTATCTATCTATCTATCTATCTATCTATTTACATTGGTCTAGACTTTATTGGATTCTTTACTCAATAGGTTATAATCCTTTATTTTCATTATTTATTTTTATGTTCAAATTATCCCAGATTTGGCTATGGAAGCCCCTTCAAGTTCTTTTTTTTTTTAAGGTAAGCTCTATGCCCAATGTGAGGCTTCAGCTCACAACTCCAAGATCAGGAATCACATGCTCTACTGACTGAGCCAGCCAGGCACCCCAAGCTGACTTCTATGTCCTTTTGATATGTCCACAGAACTATTTGATCACTTCCTTGTTTTTTAATAGAACAAGATGTTCCAGGTTCATCTTGTTCTTTCTCTACCCAACCCTGGAGTCGGCCACTTCTCCAAGTTGCTTTTATTAGAAACCAAGATCTAGGTAGGTGCTGGATGTGCTCCCAATGTATCATTGCTTCTAGACTCTCTCAGAAGTCAGTGTTAAAAATCAAATGAAGCTTTATATATATATACACTCTATATGTGTGCAGATACACACACACATGCATGCACATACACGCAGACATCTATATTCATTTCTATATATCTAGTTATCTATATCTATTAAAACCCATGAGTACACCAATTCCATTCCAGTTCAATGCTACAGGGTACATTCTATCCTTTCTTTTTTGTCATATCTGAAACTTCCTAATTCTCTAGTTGGTGCTATTGGGGAGATAGTGTTTAATGAGTGCAGAGTTTCAGTTTGGGAAGATGAAGAAGTTCTGGAGATGGGTGGTGGTGATAGTTAACAGAACAATGTGAGTGTACTTACTGCCACAGAAATGTACACTTAAAAATGGTTAAAATGGTAAATTTTATGTTATGTATATTTTACCATAATAATAAATAAAGAAATTAGGATATTGGTGTCGAATATCCAGTATGTAGATTTATAGAATTTTCTGATGGAATAGTTTGGAAACTATAACTGAAACATTTTTTAGAGTGTTTCTGAAGTAAGATCACTATGGCTTTGCTCTTAGGAGAGTGGACCAAAGACAGCAGTATCAGTTAGGAGCCTGTTAGAAATCAGAATCTCAGGCCCCATCCAAGATCTACAAAGTCCAATTCTTCATTTTAACAATATTCCAGGTGCTTTGCATGCACACTGAAGTTCAAGAAGCACTCATTTGGGACAAATTCTGCCACTTCCTAGTTTTGTGACTTTGGGGCAGGTATCTAACCACTTTGTGCCTCAATTATTCTTTATCTATAAAATGATGATAATAGGAATAAGTTGCCAAGGATTATTAAATGTGATAATAATGTATGTTGTATAATGCCTGCCTGGACATCCATGGACTATAAGCTATTATTATTATTACTTTGTTCAGTAGTGAATCTGTGAAAGTTGGTTTCAGGGACTTTTCTAAAAATAGCAAACTTAGGAAGTCAGTATTTTCAGGAAGGTATGAATGGTGCTTTGCTTTAAGAGATAACTGGAAGAAAGGATATATGAAAGATAACAATTTTGGCCAAATGTGAAGAAGAGCCAATATAGTGGAGCGGAAGTGTCACATTAATTCACAATGGGGCAATTTTTTTCTGGTTAAAGTATGGTAGGACCCAACAAACATTATTTACAAAATATAGATGGAATGGAAGCAGCTTTTAATGAGACAATGTCATCTTTTTCAGGTATTTCGAAGTCTGAGTGGTATGTTTTTCACATGTCTGAAATTCCTGTGTGAGATATAATTCTGCTGAAATCTCACTTCTGTTGACTTACACGGTAAAGGACCAGAGTTGGCTGAGGGTGTGAGATGGAAGAGCGTGCAATACTGACAACGTGGGGAGACAAAAAGACAGCCACACAAGGCCCTCATGAACTGCTAGGACTTGGGCGCTCAGATGTTGTTGAGTTCCTAACCTAATTTCTCTGGCAGGAGATCTTTCCTTGTCCCAGAAAAGACTTTTGAAGACAGAGAGGATTAAAAAAATAATATTGTTAAGAAGTGAGGCTGCTGGGCTTGCACTTTACTAGCCGGAATCCCTTTATCTTTCTTGAGAGCCCCCCAGATCTCTTTTATTCTAGGTCAGTAATTTAACACTCTCAACTCTCAATTCAAAGCCTGTAATGACCTTGCTGTGCTGAATTATTAGCCCAGGATATAGAAAGAGAGAGAGAGAGAGAGAGGGAAGAAAAACTTAAAAACAACAGAGGCCTTTTGATCAGAGCACCAAACTGCAGTTCGCTGTAACTCAAGCTGCCCATTCTTATACGGCAAGAATTAAGGACTCCCCCTGCCAGGCAGGACCCTATTAAAAGACAATAGCTGTTTGAAAAGGGTAAGCAAGTTGATATGGATATAATAGGCCACATATGGGGGCCCCTTTCTACTCTGAAATAAAGCTCCTTCTTAAGAGTTGTGAGCTGGGAAACTCAGCATTCAGTAAGGCAGGAGGAGGAGGTATAATAGAAGAGAGTGAGTGGGTAGCCATGCAGAAATGCTTGAAGGTGCTTCAGGAGAAAGGGAGGAGGGCTTTGGGGAGCCCGCAGAGATGAGCATCAATCACCGAGGATAGAGGCTTTCAGAATGGCCAGGTGCTCGTTGGTCCCCAAGAAGTTTTTAGGCCCAGTGATGACAAAGACGTGGCTGGAAACAATATAGAGGTTAGTTTCTCTAATGGGTTAACAACCACAACAACAACAAAACAAGCAGGAACATAGTAAGCTCTTGCCAGGAACAATGCAGCTGGCAAAAAGTAATCCTTTCTGCCTTATTTTATCCAGTTTAACATGTCAACATCCTAAACTGATTAATACCATCTAGTGCCACAATATGTTCTTGTTATCTTTAGGATGGGATTAAAAAATAAAAGCCCTGTAAAACAGAGACAGTGGACCCCAAAGAAACTGCCTCTTGCCTACAAACTATACCCCTTCTCAGATATAGAGAGGTAACCACAGGAGACAGGACTTCTTACTCCATTAGCTAATCCATGTTTGCTTACCTATCACCTAAACACTCTGCCCATTAGCAGATGTTGCCTTTGGAGGATCCTAAATCCACAACGCAATTTCCCAACCACTGTTTTAGCCTCCTCTAAGATCTTGTTAGTATGCTACAAAACAAAAAAATTATTTAAAGTGATTCAAGGTATTTAAACACACTAATCTAGCAATCTATGACTAAATTCTGAATTCTCAAATTCCTAACCAAAAATATCAGAGAGATATTTTTCTTTCCTTTGCTAACTGCCAAATGAACAGCTCTCCATTTCCAATCCACTGCACTTAATGGGCTAGTTTGATGGAGTTTACAACTAAAGAAAAAACACAAGGGATCTCTAACACTTGCGTGTTCCACTGAGTGGTCAACTGGGCACTAAACTGGTCTTTAGCAAATTAAAGGGCTTTGCTGATTAAAGAGAAGGTCTGGATTCCCAAGAAAAAGAATCTTGCATCACTACTCGGCTTCAGACTCCAAAAGAAACATACTATTTTTTACAAAAGTCATTAGAGATAATTGTTTCCATAAAATACTAACAATTCTAAACTACTCTCCAGTACATAGACTCCTTCATTTAAGATGGGGTCATCATGGAGGAAAGGAAGATAAGCAATGGACAGCACCAACACTATACTCATTCTCCAATTTATTCCTTAGCACATGGTAACCATATTTTCAGGAGTTCAAATTGGGACACAGAGTCTAAAAAGTTTTTACTTGTGGAATGCCTGGGTGGCTCAGTTGGTTGTGTCCGACTCTAGATTCAGCTCAGGTCAGGATCTCAGTCTTAAGACTGAACCCCGAATTTCTGTACTGGCCGTGGAGCCTTCTTAAGATTCTCTCTCTCTCCCTCTGCCCCTCCCCTGCTCACACATGCTCTCTCTCTCAAAAAAGGAATATAAATAAATAAACAAACAAATAAATAAATAAGTTTTTATTTGGTGTGTAGGACACTTAATGGTGTGAGAAACAGCCTAAAAATTTTATATATGTCAGTATAATGATTGGGTATGTTTACATCCCATATTAATTGATAAATATTCAATGTCATATCTGACAAATCTTAAAGGATATACAGCCTATGTAATCTGAAAAATAAAAATTAAACAGAACAGTATGTGTAGCATGATACCATTTATATAGAATTATATATGTATGGTTGTATATGTAAGTAGACAAGATGTTTGAAAGAACAGAGAAAACGGAGGAAGGAAAAACTATTGAAGAAAATTTCTCAGAATAGAAAGGCATGAGTTCCCAGATTAAAAGGATCCTTGTGAGCCTAGCACAATGAATGAATATGGGTGCACACCAAGGCACACCTCTGTAAAAAAACCTCAGATTCCAACTTTTATTGTAGGCATAGCAGGATCACTTTGTAGAAGATGATGTAGGACAGGAGATACTGGTGAAGCTATGTTTGGAAAAGAGAATTAGCCACAGTTGCCCTCTGGTCACAACAAGTTATATTCTTCCCAAATGCAAAATATACCCCCAACATCTAATTCCATTTTAGCATCAACCCAAACTCTAGGACCTTGACATATAAATCAAGACCAAATATAGAGGAAGTTCCTCAAGTACAATTTCTTGGGTACAGGTCCTTGTATAATTCTTCATTCTGAACACCTATAAATGAAAGAGACAGGTTATATGCTCCCACATGCCTAGGATGTACAAAGATAATAAAGGGATAGGATAACCACAATAAACTTCCATCCAAAGAAAGGGAGAATGGGAGGCAATATAGTAATCGTTAGTTCATTGCAATTCTGAAATCCATCCACCCACATGTCTTATGTCCTTGATTTAAGCCTAGTACCTCTTTCTGGTAATGACTTTACCGTATTTTTACCATATTTGGGCTCCCTATCAGGCTGCTGTGGGACAACACCCTTTAGGTCCTTAGGCCTATTGGCCTTCTGAAAGAGTCTATGAGGCTCTACCTAAAATCTTGCTAAGGTTTTAACAAAGGGTTTATCTTTACCCATAAGCCACATTTCTCTGCTAGCACTCTGGATTTGATCTGTGTCTTAAGAAAAGGTATTTCTTACTTTTGAATACTTTTTGCTGGTTTGAAAGATTGTCCTGAGGTCTCTATATTTCCTCTAAATTCTATTTGAAAACAAAATAGCTGATTCTTTAGTTTATCTTTCAAATTTTACTGTAGGTAGCTAGAAAAAGATAGGCAGTCCATTGGGCGCCTGGCTGGCTCAGTCGGAAGAGCATGCAATTCTTGATCTTGAGGTTGTGAGTTCAGGCCCCAGATTGGGGGTAGAGATTACTTAAAATAAAAAAACTTAAAAAAAAAAAAAGGCATCCCAGAACTCTCCACAGGTAGGATCATCATACTCATTATGTATATTTCCTATTTTTCACATCACCAAAAATGACACCATTGCCAAACTTTGTCATTACATAACAAGGGTACTCTTACCTGCAACTAACACTTTCCTCACTCTCTTTTAAGCCTTTATTGATGGTCTCCTTGAGGCCCATCAGACTTCCACTGTCAGTTTCCTCAAGGTCATTCTGGTTTCTGCCTGTTGCCTGGTCTCAAAGCCAATGACAAATGTTTGAGGTTTTTGTAACTGCAGCACCTCATTCCCAGTGACAAATTTTGTTCCAGTCATCTATTGCTGCATAACAAGCCATAGTAAACTTAGTGGCATTAAAAAAAAACAAACAAACATTTTATTATGCTCATGGATTCAGTAGGTCAGGAACTATACAGAGTACATTAGAGATAGCTTTTCTCTACCACATGATGTCTGGACCTGAATTGGGAAGACTTGAATGGCTGGGGTTGACTCAAATTATTAGGAATAGAATTATGTGGAAGCTTCTTCCCCACATGTCAGACACCTAAACTTGGAAGACCAAACTTATAGCTGGGCTTCTTACTTCTTAAAGTTTGGCAACTGGTTAGTAAAAAGTTTGGCAACTCTTGAGAGGGGATGTCTGAAAAGTAAGTTCCTAGAGACCAAGACGCAATTAACATGGCCTTTTGTGACTTAGCCTTAGAAGTGACATAGTTTACTTTTGTCATATGCATATTCAAGGGGGGAGGACACAGAACCCACTTCTCAAAGGCAAGACTGTCAAAGAATGTGAGGTCTTGTTTTAAAATGACGCTACCAAAAACAAAGATGAAAGAAGAAAGGAAATCCCAATGGCAATGGTGAAAGTCTGGAGAATCCTACTCTAAAGAAGGCCTAAGGATAAAATTATACAGATAAAACAGGTCAGAGAATTCTGGGAAAGACTTCTTTAAGAAGATAAAACTGAGAGAATGAATACATACAAATATCAATGTACTTGCTTCAGTCAGAGTCCAGGCAGTTAACAGATAATACATTTAAGAAGGGTAGCTGGGGAAGGTTTTAAAAAGAGAATATTTACAAAGCTGTGGAAAGGGTTATGGGAAAGTGGATTACCCCAGAGCTAGCAAGAGTTGAGATTTGTTATTACCCCAAGCCTGAAGAGACAAGTGGAGGGAGTGATTTCTTGAATCTAGAAAGAGTAGGGACCATCTAACATAAACTGTGACCTTCAGTAGAGGAACAGAGCCAACCCCAACCCACAGCAGACTGGTAGGAAGAGAATATAATACCCCAAGTTCATTCTGTCTCCTCCCGCCCTTCAATCTCCTGCCAATACTTCCCTCTGGCTTTAACCCAAATGAGAAGCTACAGGGCAAGGGAGCCTGTGGACTAAAACCCATGCATATCAGGGCACCCGGGTGGCTCAGTCAGTTAGGCGTCTGACTTTTGATTTCAGCTCAGGTCATGATCTCAGGGCTTGTGGGTTCTAGCCCTGTGTTGGGCTCCATGCTGACAGAGCAGAGCCTGCTTGAGATTCACTCTCTCCCTCTCTCTCTGCCTCCCTCACCCCGCCCCCCCCTTGCATGTTCTCTCTCTCTCTCAAAATAAATAAATAAACTTAAAAAAAAATCCCTACAGATCAGCTCTCCAGAGAATTGTGGAGAGTGGATCCTCAGGGGCAAATGGAAAATAAATAACACAGTACTGAAAGGAAATTTATCCAGCTGGGTAGAGTTTGGAGATAAACTGATGACATGTTTATGAAAGTTAATCAAACAAGGTGGGGGGGGAGGGCAATCTCAGGGGTGAGAAGATTGTACAATTTAATTCAAGCCTCAATAGTATTTATATAGTTATAAAATATAAATGCCAAAGCCATCTCACACAGTGAAAAGTCAATAGATAATGCCTGAATTTGAAAAAAATGATGTAGCAACATAAACAGTAATTAAAGATACAGAAATAAATGCCAAACAATCATTCTAAGAAGTTGAAAGCAGTGACCTCTGAGGAATGGGAAACTAAACTGAGAGTTGAGGGAATGTTTTTTTCTTTTTTTTTAACAATTCTTATAGAACTATTTTACTCTTTAAGCTGTATGCATGTATAACTTCCATTTTAATAAATAAATTAGGAAAAAAATATTCAGCTTAGAGGGCCATCTGTTCTGTGACACTTTTCCTGACCCCTTAAACTTAGTTAAGATATTCTTCCTTTGGACATTCTTAGCACCTTTGAACTATAAGTTATTTAATTATCGACTTATTTGACTGAGAATATACTGAAGGAAGGAGCCATGCCTTATTAATCATTGTATCCCCAGCACCTATCACAAATCCAGGCTTATACTGGTATGTAAGAAATTCAATCCTGAATTGAATGATCTCACTCAATGGCACCAATATCATACCAGTTGTACAGAGTAGAAAACATCCATGACGAAACTCTCTTTATAACCCCTCATTTACATATCTTTTTGAGCTGTCTTACCTCACTGCCATAGACTGAATGTTTGTATCCCCTTCAAAAGTCATATATAGAAACCCAATCCCCAGTGTGATGGTATTTGGAAGTGGGGCCTTTGGGAGGTCATAAGGTTGGAACTCATCCTCATGAATCAGATTCTTGCCATTATGAAAGGGGCTCAGGAGAGGTCCCTTACCCCTTCTGCCATGTAAGTATACAGCGAAAAGAAGGCCATCTATGAACCAGAAAGTGGGCTCTCAACAGACAAGGAATCTGCTAGAGCCTTGAATAATAGTGTTTTTTCTGGTATGAAATTGTCATTACTTTTGCCTCCCATGAGAGTGACAGTGAATTCCTCAAGGACCATGTCTGGCACAGACACTGGTACATAGTAGGTACTTAATAGTTAACAAATTTTAAAAATTATTAGAAGACTAGGCCATAATCTCAGGGCTGTGAGATTGAGTCCTGCATCAGGCTTTGCACTGGGCATAGAGCCTGTATAAGATTCTCTTTCTCTTCCTCTACCACTCATGCTCTCTCTCTCTCTCAAGAAGAAGAAAGAGGAGGAGGAGAAGGAGAAGGAGAAGGAGAAGGAGAAGGAGGAGAAGGAGAAGAAGACAACGACAAGGCAATGAGTTAATTTCTCAGCCTTTACAAGGTACTGTCTTTTGTCTCTCTTCTTATTTCAACATAATTGAGCCTCCCATAAACTGGCTCTATCCTAATTATATATTTCCTGTTTGCTGCTTTTCAACATGTACTAGTCCTCCACAAGTCAATTTAGACTCCTTTACAACCTCTCCTGTGTATGATATTTTCTACTTCCGCTAATATAATTACATTCTGCTAGAACAAAAGTTCCAAAATACTTCCTTTTGCAATAAAGGTAGACTAGGTAATTTAGACCAACCTTTCTGACTGAGAAAAAAACTAGATGAATTATTAAATGCATCTGTTTGAAGTATGAGAGAGCCACTGAGGCAAATGAAGAATGACAAGGCTAAGTTATGAGAGGAGAATAAAACCCAAAGAAGTTAGCCTAGCATTTGGTGCCACTTTCTCCCATAAACAGGAATTCTAAATGGAAGAGTCCATGGATTGAATTAAAGAAACGCACAAACTTGGATAGAAAAAGATTATATCTTTATTTTTACAAACCATTAACTGGAATTTAGTATTTCCTTTATATTTTTCCTCAAATATTTTTTAAATGTTTTTATTCATTTTTGAGAGAGAGAGAGCATGAACAGGGGAGGGGCAGAGAGAGAGGGAGGCAGAGGATCATAGCAGGCTCTGCACTGATAGCAGAGAACCCAGTGCAGGGCTTGAACTCACAAACCATGAGATCACGACCTGAGTTGAAGTTCGATGTTTAGTTGATTGAGCCACATAGGCACGCTAGAAACCTCAAATATTTTCATATCACGTTAAAGTTGCCTCAGAATCTCACAGTATCATTTATACTCATCACCGCCTCAAAAATAGGATATCATGACACCCACTAGTAGTTTCAGGAGCTTCTGCCAGTCCTGAAAGAGGAAGCTGATAGACTGATCAGGTAATAGTTTTGATTTAATATTAAGTTCCTGAATTTTCAAATGACTCTTGAGGCTTGGCAGTCAAAAAACTGGAGCTCAGGACCCACCCAGCTGGGTAGAGGAACTGTGGCATATCCCTAAGGCTCTGGTTAGTACCTTGAAAGGCTGTATCCTGAAACAGATCAGCCCTCCCTGATACTTAAGCCTACCTTCAAATCATTTCAAGCCCTTGATTGGATTGAGGTAATCAAGAATTGCTAGTGCTCAGACCATCTGCCAGAAGCAAATATAAATCCTCTCTGAAGAAAGATAATAGCATTCAAGGCTTTACATTATTTCTAGAATTTTTCATATACAAAGTACAACACTCAACTAAAGGAAAAAAGTATAGTACAATTTATGACAATGGAGTAAAAACTCAAGGGTAATAAACACAGACCCATAAGGAATCCTGATTTTGGATTATGGACTTTTATATAATCTTGCTTTACCATATTCAAGAAAATGAAGGATAAATATTTGTAAAGAACCATAAAAAAAACCTGAATGGTAATTCTTCAACTAAAAAATACAATAATTGGGTACCTGGCTGGCTCAGTCAGAAAAGCATGCGACTCTTGATCTCAGGGTCCTGAGTTCAAGCCCTACCCCGGGTGTAGAGATTACTTAAATAAATAAAACTTTAAAAATAAGTAAGTAAGTAAATAAATAAATAAATGGAAAAGGCTATATACTGTATGATTTCAACTATATAATATCTTGGAAAAGGCAAAAACTATGAGGAAGGAATTGGGTGGAAAGAAGGGATAAACATGAAGAGCACAGAGAATTTTTAGAGCAGTGAAAATACCCTTTATGATACCATAATGATGGCTATATGTCATTAAACATCTGGTCCAAACCCATAGAATGTACAATACCAAGAGTAAACACAAAGTAAACTGTGAACTTTGGGTAATTACGATCTGTCAATGTAGGTTCATCAATTGTAACAAATGTACCATTCTGGTAGAGGATGTTGGTAATAAAATATATAATAAATATTTGATAATAAAAATAAAATAAGTGTTGCCTTTTCATTTTCGGGGCAGGGGATACACAGGAAATCTCTACCTTCCTCTCAATTTTGCTGTGAACCTAAAACTACTCTTAAAGTCTGTAATAAACAAAACAAAAAGGTATATTTAAACTACATAAGGTCTTCACAATAAACTACAGAAGTAAACTACAGAAAATGAAGTAAATTAAAATCTACTTTGGGGTACCTGGGTGACTCAGTCAGTGAAGCATCTGACTTCAGCTCAGGTCATGATCTCAGTTTGTGAGTTCGAGCCCCATGTTGGGCTCTGTACTGACACTCAGAGCCTGAAGCCTGCTTCAGATTCTGTGTCTTCATCCCTCTCTGCCCCTCCCCTGTTCACACTCTTTCTCTTTCAAAAATAAGTAAACATTAAAAAAATTTTTTTAATAGGGGCGCCTGGGTGGCTTAGTCAGTTAAGCGTCCGATTTTCGCTTAGGTCATGATCTCGCGGTTCGTGGGTTCGGGCCCCGCGTCAGGCTCTGTGCTGACTGCCAGCTCAGAGCCTGGAACCTGTTTCAGTCTGTGACTCCCTCTCTCTCTGATCCTCCCCTGCTCACGATGTCTCTCTCTCTCTCTCTCCTAGAAATAAATAAAACATTTAAAAAATTTTTAAATAAATAATAAAATCTTCTTTGCTACTGGGAATAAAAAAGAAAAATGAAGATGTATTTTGGGAAGCAAGACTAAGAGTAGTATGAGAAACACCAATAACCAAATCCTAAGGTTTTTACAAACCTCAGTTTCAACATTCAGTTTCCCCAGCTTACAATTTCCTCCCTCTCTTGTATTTAAAACAGACTGATTAAAGTATCACAGTAAGATACAAAACCTACAAAAACAAAAATAAGATGTGAATTGGAATTAAGAACTCAGTACATGGGTTTAACAGCAAGTTACACATAAATGAAAAGAGAATTAATGAACTGGGAAATAGGTCAGAAAAAAATATCCAGAAGGAAGCACATAAGACAAAATGATGAAAAATGCAAAAAAGTACATAAGAGGTCTACTATTTATGTAATTGGACTGTATAATTGGAATCCCAGAAGGAGTAAAGATAGTGGAACAGAAGTAAATCTGAAAAGCTAACAACTGAGAACTTTCAAAAACTGATAAAAGACATCAAATTATAGATTTGAGGAGCACTAAGAACCCTAAGTGGTTTAAATATTAAAAAGCAAATGGAGGCACATTATGGTAAAACTATCAAATCCCAAGATCAAGGAGACATATCTAAAAAGTAGCCAGAGATAAAGGACAGATTATTTTTCAAAGATGTAAGAATGACCGATACTTCTCAACAGAAATAGTGGAAACCAGAAGATAATGGAATAGCGTCTTCAAAGTACCAAAAATAACTGCCAACCTAGAACTTATGCCAGAAAAACATTAGCCTTCAAAAGTGAAGGTGCAAATTCTAATAATGTCTATAGATAACAGTTTTCAATGAACTGATTTTCAAAATTACACTATAGTTAGAGAAGATGTTAACATTACTAGAAGTTGGGTGAAAGGGATATGGAGACTGTTATTTTTACAACTTTTAAAAAAATACATCTACAGTTATTACTAGAGGAAAAAAGGTAAAATACAGTTTCAGGATGAAAGCTAATGTCAGAATGGAAGCTCCATGAAAGTTGGGATTTCTTGTCTGCCTTTCACTGCTGTATCGCCCAGTGTCCAGAATACTGACTGACACAAAGGCATTCAGTAAGTATTTGTTGAACGCACAAATAACAACAGTAGTAGTAGCTAGGGTTTATTCAACACTTAATATACCTTAAGTAGAATACCAAGTACTTTACATTCATTACCCTTCCAACAATCATGCAACATGGAATTTTCAATTATATTTATGAGTCTCCCTCTATTTTATAGATGAGACTAAGCAACCTGCCTATGACCACGTACTAGTCAGTGGCAGGCCTTCAAATAGATCTGACTGCAAAGTCTGTGTTGTTAACCACTATGTTACAGTACTTTCATGTCACATAAAAATATTTCTTTCTTGTTCACTTATCTAAATTCTATTCACCTTTCCAGATTGTATTAGTCAGTGTTCTCCAGAAAAACATAACAAGCAGTACATACATACATACAGTTGATGCTTGGTCAACACAAGTATGAACTGTGCAGGTCTACTTATACACAGATTTTTTACAGGACAGAATTTTCTCATCTTTATGATTTTCTTAATAACATTTTCTTTCCTCTAGCTTTATTGTAAGAATATAGTACATATAACATACAAAACACACGTTAATCAACTTTGTGATCAACTGTTTAGGCTTCTGGTCAACAGTAGGCTACTAGTAAAGTTTTGGGGGAGTCAAGGGATACAGAAATGCTGATGCATAGGAGCACATGTACCCCAATGTTCATAGCAGCACTCTCCACAATAGCTAAAACATGGAAAGAGCCTAAGTGTCCATCAACAGATGAATGGATCAAGAAGATGTGGTTTATCTATACCATGGAATACTACATGGCAATGAGAAACAATGAAATCTGGCCATGTGTAGCAACATGGATGGACCTTGAGGGTGTTATGCTGAGCGAAATAAGTCAGGCAGAGAAGGACAAATATCATATGTGTGCACGTATAGGAGGATTAGGAGGAACTTAACGGAGGACCAAGGGGGAGAAGAAGGGCGGAAATGGTGGGGGAAAGGGAGAGAGGCAAACCATGAGAGACTCTTGAATGCTGACAAAAACTGAGGACTGATGGATGTGGGGGGGAGGAGGGATGGGCATGGAGGAGGACACTTGTGGGGATGAGCACTGGGTGTTATGTGGAAACTAATTTGACAATAAACTATTTGTAAAAAAAAAAAAAAGTTTTGGGGGAGTCAAAAATTATACATGGATTTGATATTTGACTGTGTCTGGGATCTGATGTCCCTAACCCTGTGCTGGTCAAGGGTAAACTGTATACACAAGAAGAGAGTTAGCTTATATTCTTATGGAATTAGCTCATGTGACTATGGAAGCCGAGAAGCCCCCTGATCTGCCATCAGTAATCTGGAGAACTAGGCGAGTTGGTAGTGTAATTCAATCCAGGTCTGTAAGACCAAGAGCCAGGGGAGTCAGTGGTGTAAGTCCCAGTCTGATTCCAAAGGCCCAAGAATCAGAGGGACAATGATGTAAGTTCTAGTCTAAATTCAAAGGCACTGATGTCTGAGGACGGGAGATAATGGATGTCCCAGCTAAAGCCAAACAAACAAAACAAAAAAAGAAAACAGGGGCACCTGGGTGGCTCAGTTGGTTAAGTGTCTGACTTCAGCTCAGGTCATGATCTCATAGTTTGTGGGGTCAAGCCCCACGTCGGGCTCTGCGCTGACAACTCAGAACCTGGAGTCTGCTTCAGATACTGTGTCTTCCTCTCTCTCTGCTCCTCGCCCAGTTGTGTTCTGTCTCTGTCTCTCTCTCTCTCAAAAATAAATAAACATAGTTTGCCTCCCTCCCCTTCTATTCTCCCCAACTATTTTTCCCCTTTTCCAAACCGTGAGAGACTCTTGAATGCTGAGAACAAACTGAGGACTGAGGGGGGTGGGGGGGAGGGGAAGGAGGGTAATGGGCATGGAGGAGGGTACTTGTTGGGATAAGCACTGGGTGTTATATGTAAACCAACTCAACAATAAACTATTTAAGAAAAAGAAAAAAATTGTAAAAATAAAAAAAATTTAAATAAATAAACATAACAACATAAACAAAACAAAACAAAATAAAATTCACTCTTCTACCTTTTTGTTCTAATCAGGTCCTCAAGGAACTGGAAGATGCCTACCCACACTGGTACGAGTGGATCTTCTTTAAAGTCTACCAATTCAAATGCTAATCTCTTCTGAAAACACCCTCACAGAACTACTCAGAAATTACCTATCTGGGCATACCCGAGCCCAATCAAGATGACATATAAAATTAACCATCACACAAGTCAAGACATACTGTTCTACAATGGCTACTTTAACTTCTCTAGCACCCATTATTTCTTATTCTCAGATCTCAGAGCACAATGTGATGCCATTGTATAAGGTCTTGAAATTGTTCTTTAATTGTTTACTAATCAGTAAGCATTATCTCCTTAAGCAGATTACATCCCACTGACCATATCTTACAGCCACATTTGAAACTCTATAAGGATACTTGATGTTTTGGTAAAGAGATAAGAAAAACATGTAGTTGGAAAAACCATGTAAGCAACAATGCTATGGGATGCTTTAGAGACGGGGACTGTATGGTTCAAGATTCTAAACATCAAATCTGACTCAGAAAAACACTACCTTAAAAAGGTGGCTTTACATCAAATTTTCTATAATACCTCTTTTTCCTTATGGCAAGTTAGTAGGTGTTCAGGGCATTTTGGACATAGTACAATTCTCTTGGTTAAACCCCCTTGAGAGGGCACATATATTGCATAGAAGGTGCAGTTTGAGAGTGTGCAGATGAGCAATTATCCCTACACATGTAAACTATAGCTTGTGTGGTGTAAATATACCCTCCCTGCCTGGAACTGCCTGTGTAACGTTGTCTCTTTGGGCTCTGTGGTTTCTCAATACATTCCAACTGTTGGGAGGCTGGAGCTTGGCTCTGCAAGCACAGAGAAACAGCTTCCTGCAGCAGGCTGCCAGTGCGAGGAGCAATGACCTCAGCACAGAATGTCTGCTTTTCATTACCCCGAGCACATCACTGTACGGCTAGAGCTCAGAGTAAGAACAATGCAAGTTGGGTAGACTTGACTAGCCCAGGTCTCCCATTACACCTTGAAGTTTTTAATCTCGGCAGCCAGAGAAAATAGGGTAGAGCTAGGAAGTGAGGAAATGGCTTATTGGTGGGAAAAGGAAAGACAGAAAGATTTCCTAGGCCTTTCTCCGAATGAACCAAATGGTGAGTAAAGTGGCTAACACTAAATGGCTAATAGTGATGCAGGAAATCATCAGTCTTTAATCTCCAAAAAAGCACACAAGATGCAGGATAAGCAAAACGTATGACAGAGAAAAAGAAAGACTAAAAGACCCTCAAAATCTTCAACTCTAATACCATCTGAAGAGAAAGAAGAGCAAGAGTGTCACTTTGCAAGAGACCCACAAACTAGGAGAGAAGTGAAAATCCCAGAAAACCGGAGCTAAAGGGGAATAAGAGTGAATTCTATATAGCTAGCCATTTTATACACGTTATTTTACTTCATTTATACAACAACCCTACGAGATAGGTATTATTATCCCCAGCATGACCTTGACCTGGAAAATATAACACGAGGACATTAACAAAGACATCTGTTGTCGATATTATTTAATGACAAAGGGATGAACCCAAGGCTCCTTCTCTGGCCACCCCCAAAATAGCATTACTGTTGCAGCCTCAGAACTCAGCAACCCTGGACCAACGTATCCCTAAAATAAAGTTACATGCTCGTGACATTTTCTGGTAGGATGGTTTCCACCACGTTGGTCAGAACTGCATCTGATAGCTGAAGAAAGGAATTACAGTTATGGCCTCGGACAGGAAATTGGTTGGACATGACCCCTGTTGAGGGATCCTGAGAAACAATTTGTTTTGTGGGGAAGTCACTGACTGTAAAGATGCACCTGCCATGGGGCTGGAAGCTAAGAGACAGACAAACATCTTAGCAAATCAGAGTAACAGAGAGAAGCTTCATTTGACTTTCATTTCACTTTTCTCAGGGAAGAAGAATCTTTGTGCGGCTGCCAAAATCCTCACTGTCCCTCCGCCTTCCCTTCCATCCCCTCCACCCCCATCCCAGTTCATTAAAGACCTTCTGGTTAAAGGTGCCAGAATGTGTCATTCTTTCCTGCTCTTGTGCCAGGCCTGTGCTGCCAACACCACAGATCTTCTAGAGTTCTGAGCAAATTATGGAAGAAATTAGAAACACTGATGAATTTAAATGGTTCTGTTGTCGATGAACTAAAGTTTCTTGACTTCTGATGAGCTATTTCACATTCCTAATAGCACTACTGATCTGTTCGTTCAGATTTGTGTGTGTCTACCTATTGCCAGAGAGGGACTTGGGGAATTATGAGAGCGGTGGAATGAGAAGAAAGATCAGCACTTGGATTGGACCAAGTAAGGATTCTTTATATTATTCATAGATTAAAATAAGTCAAGTAATTTCTCTAAGGGGAAATATTTTGGGGTAGAAAACTATACCTAATTTTTTTCCAGCTAGCTATAAAGGCTGCTCCCATGCAAACAGAAATAATATCACTGGTTCCTGAAAATACTTCAGCCAAGGATGGAGTTCCTTCATTTCCTCTTACTGAATGGTTTCACAACAGCTAACTTTCTCTTAACTTGCAGAAGGGAGGAGGTGGGGAAGTAAGGTCTCTCCTGACAGGGAGAATCTGGGCCCAATTATTATTTCCACAACCTTTGACTCTGACTTCTAAATGAGTCAGGGGACCAGTGGGCTGTGAAATGGCTTCCTCAGTTACCAGGTCAAGTGCTGCTGGATGGTTTTCCTGTAATCAAAACATGAAGGGACTGAAGAAAGAGATGGATTCTAAGCAAGTAAGCAGCTGCTTATATCCTTGATGAACCTGGGTTTTTAAGTTTCAAAATCAATTTTGATGACTCTCCACTCACCACTATGTCTCTCTGGAGTACTTTTGCTATAGGATACCCCTGGTAACATAGAAAAGAACCAGAATCCTCTATACATTTTACAAATGACATCTTAACAGAAGTGCCTGGGCCAATAACAGTGAGGATAGGATTGCTCTAGCTCAAGGCAAAATCTATTCCTGGCAATTATCTCAGTCTGTGAGAATCCAGATGCTGACAATGAGAAACGGGTCATTTTCTGTTATAATGTGTCAACTCCAGCTAAGAACTGAACTATGGAAAAAAGATGGGGGGCAGGGAGAAGCAATACCCTTTTGAAGAAGCCTATAATAGGATTAGTCACCATTACTTCACCACAGCACATTTTGGCTCAGTTTAACAACAATAAGTAGGGAAAACATAGAGCAGAAATGGCCCAGAGAAGTCTCAAGTCCACTCCTCATTCAAAGCTATGAGCCTGGAAATCCGTGAAGTCCTGATGTGTTCTGATGTGTTTCTTGTGCTCCAAACCTGCTCCTTTGTTACCATGGGCACGAGAAGAACCCAAAACAACATTACTTAAATGCTGGATGATGGATAATCCTAAAAAATCTGCCAACTTTAGAACTGCAAGTTTATACCCTGACTGTTCTAGATTACCTAGGAGAGAAGTGGGTCATCTTTCATATGGCTTAAAGCACCTGTTTAAAAAAAGAAGGAACAATACATATTTTATAATCATGAGTTGTTTTCATTAGAGTTACATTTTAAGTGATTTAGGAATATGCACTCTTGGAACTTCCTTTTTGTCTTCAGGAGTGAATTAATGTTCACATTTCATGGATTTATTCTAATCAAAACAATAAAGGAGGGGGGATTTGACGCTAGTACTTTTTACTGCAAGAGTATATTAAAAGAGGTATGCAAATTGCCAAGTGAATTCTAATGATTAATATATATCAAGATATAATTATTAATGCTCTTTTTCTAAACACTAAGATTTCAATCTTCATATTTATATTAGGTACTAGATAACACAGGTAATTTTTATGTCTAATTACTTTATTACTTTCCCTTATGATAAATGAGCAATGCATAGGGAAGCCAATTACTTGTAATGTGGCTTTCCCAGATCACTGCCTATTATGGTTATTCCATTCTGGGTAGCAGCAAATACAATCAATCAAATTATCTTTTTCTTTTAGACACAGAAAGCTTAGATAACAAAGGTAGAAGAAAGAAAGTGAGTCACCTGAACAGACATAACTTATTGGCTCTTCAATGGGATGAGCCAATCATTCCCTGGGAGAAGCCCTCAAATGCCATTTCCAAGAGGTCTTCCTGGTTATCCTGTATATCACATTATCCCAGTGATTTCCTTGTTATTTATCTTGTTATGGTCATCAGCTGTGTAACCTTAGGAATGTTACTTTTGTGTGCCTGCATTTCCTAATGTGTAAAATGAAGAGAATATTAAAACCCCACCTCATAGTATTGGAAGAATTAAATGAGATGATACATTTGAAATGTATTGAACAGTGCCTAGCACAAAGCAAGTATTTATTGCCTATCAGCTATTGCTATTGTCATCATCAGTTTACTTATTTATTGACTATCTTCCTCACTACACCCTTAGGTCTATGAGAATAATCACCTTATCTGTCTTGCTTACTACTATGGCTCCACTGCCTGCTACACATAGGCGCATAGTAAGTGCTCAAAAAAATTATGGAATGAGTTCATGAGTGAATGCTGTCTTATATTCTCACAGGGCTTTAAAATAAACCTCTATCAATGAAGGTAATCTGTGTAGTTGCAACCAAAATAGTCATCGTGAAAGCATTCCCAAAAGCTAAAACCATCATTAAAAAGGAAACAAAAACAAGACACTTGATCATAAGAAAGAGCCCTCCTGGGCCCACCAACCAAGACCACAGAGTATCAGAGTATCATTCTTTTCTATATTAGTATGTGGAGGTCAAGCTCCCTGATGCCTCAGTGTTGTAACTATCAATTTAGCCTGTGAAGAATGGTTCCCAATCCTGATAGGAATTCTCAGATTTCAGCCTGTTTTTCTCTCATCATTATTTTCCAATGTCTTAAAAAACCACATTTCTCATTTTATCTTTACCACAGGAACCTGGTCACACTCTGCTGTGGTTTCTAAGTTACAGCTACTCTAGCCTCATTTTCTTGGATGTACTTCTTCAGAGGTCTTGACCCCATGCTGACACTTGGTCTATTCTTAGAGTGGCACCTCTAAATATTCATTCCTTTTACCTTCCACTGGTTGAAAGGCAACATTCAGAGGTAGAGGTTGCATACAACATAAAAGAAAATCCTCTGGGATTTAGTATCCTTCTTTCAAGAGTGTCCAGAGGAATATGATCTAAAGAGCTCACAGTCTTACAGACATACGCACACAGTACAGCTTAGCTACTCGTGTTTTGCAGCTTACAGAGATTTGCTGGAACAATCATGGATTTGTTGGAAAACACCAATAACTGAGGAATGACAGACAGCACAGGTGAGAAGACAAGCAGATCCACAGAAGAAATTAAACAGAAAAGTGTTCCAAAAACAATTTGAAAGAGTACTTTTATCATTGTTTATAGGTAAATCATCCATCATTAAATATGTGAAAATCCCAAGGTATGAGCCTGAAACTGAGAGATGGAAGTGTACTGTTAACGTATTTTCTAAAAAAATCATGTTTCTTACTGTTTAGAGACAGTTCCAATTGTATCCCCTAAAAAGGCCAATACTGAGCATTTAAATGGCAATGAACTAAGGTCACCAGACAAGGTTATGTGATAAACTTTGTGGAGTATAGTTCTTAAAGGAAATTTCAAAGAATTTGGAAATTATAAGTAGAAGAGACCTCAAAATATGATCTGGGTAAGTCTCTAGCAATGCTAGGCTGTATAGTTACTTAGAGGCAGTAGAAGCTGGTAGCCTTTGAAATACTCCAGACAAAGGGCACCTGGATGGCTTAGTCAGTTAAGTGTCCGACTTCGGCTCAGGTCACGATTTCACGGTTTGTGGGTTCGAGCCCCGCGTCGGACTCTGTGCTGACAGCTAGCTCTGAGCCTGAAGCCTGCTTCAGATTCTGTGTCTCCCCCTATCTCTGACCTTCTCCTGTTCATGCTGCCTCTCTCTCTCAGAAATAAATTTAAAAAATTAAAAAAAAGAAATAATCCAGATGAGACTTGATTCCCAACTCTGTCACTTATTAGTCTGTAAATTTAAAGAAGCTATTTTAACCTTTCTGAGACTTGGTTTCCTTATCTATAAAACAGAGGTGATAATAATAGTACCTACTTCAAAGAATTATAGTGGCTGAGACATAGTGTGAGTTTAATTAAAAACTGCTCATTATAATGTATAATTGTTATATTGTTATTATTATTAGAACATCAGATTTTATTATACCTATATCATAGCTGTGCCAACTGAAGCCCAGAAAATTTCAGAAATTGCCCAAGATTATAGAGTGAGGACTGTTAAGAAAGACGAACTCTTCACCCAAGGCAGTGCTCTTTTCCCTTCATTATGCTGCTATGAATCAACAAAAAACTGAGACCTAAGGAAGAAGACTTTTTCACTAGAGAAACAAAATTCATAATCAAAGAAAATCAGGAGCTTCTACCACTCAGGTCTCGTCTACCAAATACCCTTTTCAATTTCATCATATGTCTACAACTTTCAAGTATTTTTTTTCCTGGTTTTAAGATTTTGGAGGGTTTTTTTTTTAGTTTATTTATTTTGAAAGAAAGCATGAATGGGGAAGGGGCAGAGAGAGTGGGGGAGAGAGAGAATCCCAGTTTCCATACTATCAGCACAGAGCCCAATGTGGGGCTCGATCCCACAAATTGTGAGATCGTGACCTGTGCCAAAATCGAGAGTCAGACACTTAAGACACTGAGCCACCCAGGCGCCCCAAGAGTTTGGAGCTTTGATGCTAGTTCATTTCTCAAAATAACTTGCCTTGAGCCAATACGGTTTCTGAAACATGTCAGGTGTGTGCCACTCACACACACTTTATAATTTTTAGTTTCCTTAGAACAAGAAAACAGCTCACTTAGCAACTAGATTTCTATCAGTGCTATGGAAAATCTTAAGATATTTTTCAACAGTGTATTGGTGGATAAAAGCTATAGTTAATAGCATTCAATAGCATTTTGAAGCAGTTATGAGCTTTACTATTGGCTCTACAGAGTTCAGTATCAGTTATATAGACCAGCTGGGTTCAGTTATGGAGTGCTACATATACGGTATACAGCTTCTTATATGGCAGGATATAGAGCTTGAATCAAAAAGAATCAACAAAAAAGAGAGGAAAAGCAGGAGAAGGTCCTTATTACTTATTACAATCAAGAGTAAGAGTAAATAGTATGCAATAACTTAAAATACAGACACGGCCGTGTATTCAACAAACACTCACCTACCATCTATTATGTGCTAAACATCATGCCAGGCACTAGGAACACAAAGATGAAGAGGACATGATGCCTGCCCTCAGGAACCAATGTGACAGGAAAAAGACTTATATAGGAGACAGTGGTGGTGAGGAGGAAGGTAAAGTAAAATGGAAAAAAAAAACAACAACCAGGAAGAAGCATTGCCCCCAGAAGAATCATATTTCACTTGGCAAGGAGCCTCAAGAGCACTGGTACAGATTAAATGGCCTAGAAACTTGACCCCTAGGCTTGTCAGTTCTGTAAGAGCAAGCAAAGCTATTCAATCTCAGTCTTTATTCCCTGCCCACCTCATTTGCTTCAGCCCACACCATGGGAACAAGGAAGATTCCTTTCTTGATCTTCCTTTAGGGGACTGGGAGAAGGGACCAGCTCTGCTCCTGGAGAGCCTGTTTTTCCTGGGGACTTGAAATTCCAATCCATATGAAATCTAGTTTTTATTTGCAAGGCCTATAACTTGGCAAAAGAGCTAGTGAGTGAGAGTCAAGAATTCCCCTAACAGCAAACCAATTTTAGGCTGTTTGAATAGCTGTCTGATCTTCAAAGAAGCTCTGGAGCAGAAAGGAAAAAAAATCTGTTTTCAAGGAGGATGGATTTGAGCTCATGATTCCTCTGAAATAGAAGCCTGTTAGAGGCTCCTCTTCCTTAGAAGGCTCCCAGTAAACCATAAAAAAGGGAAAGAGAATCCAAATGAGGAGACAAATATATGATGGCGTTGTGGAAATAAAAGTAACATTTTATATTCTTTAGCACATCCTTTCGTGAAGACCAAGGTGTTTAAAATGGATTCTCTCGCTCTTCCTCTTCCCGTGAGTGGCCTGAGGTGTGATCTCTGAAAATGGTTCGTTATTCACTTGACCCGGAAAACCCAACAAAATCATTCAAATCAAGAGGTTCAAATCTTCATGTTCACTTTAAGAACACACGTGAAACTGCCCGGGCCATTGAGGGTATGCATATCCGAAAAGCCACCAAGTATCTTAAAGATGTCACTTTGCAGAAGCAACATGTGTCATTCCATTGCTACAATGGTGGAGTTGGTAGGTGTGCCCGGGCCAAACAGTAGGGCTGGACACAGGGTCGGTGGCCCAAAAAGAGTGCTGAATTTTTACTGCACATGCTTAAAAATGCAGAGAGTAATGCTGAACTTAAGGGTTTAGATGTAGATTCTCTGGTCATCGAGCACATCCAGGTAAACAAAGCCCCCAAAATGCAGTGTAGAACTTATAGGGCTCATGGTCGGATTAACCTATACATGAGCTTTCCCTGACACATTGAGATGATCAGAAAAAGAGCAGACTGTTCCTAAACCAGAAGAGGAAGTTGCACAGAAGAAAAAGATATCCCAGAAGAAGCCGAAGAAACAAAAACTTATGGCCCAGGAGTAAATTCTGCATAAAATACATGCAAATAAAAGTAAAAAACAGAAAAAAATAAAATGGATTCTCTCTCAGCCTAAAAACAGCTCTGTGATATTAAAAAAGTAGTAATCATTTTGACTTTTACACACTCCGAGCATGCTTTACAAAGAAACACAATCTTTTAAAGACATAAACTACGAAAGCTATTCTGCCTCTACAAATACTCTTACATCATTAGCTGACTGACACAGCATCCTGTAGGAAGAAAACTGCAGAGGGAAATCATCCCAAGCGTTTCCATGAGAAAAGCCAGGTATAAAAACACAGGCTAAAGGAGCACTGACTACAGGCAATCAGGAGGGAGTATTCTGAATAAAGGAGAAAGTTAAAAATTATAGGAGGGACCTAGGGGCACCTGAGTGGCTCAGTCGTTTAAGCGTCTGACTTCGGCTCAGGTCAGATCTCACAGTTGGTGGTTTTGAGCCCCACATCAGGCTCTGTGCTGACAGCTCAGACCCTGGAGCCTGTTTCAGATTCTGTGTCTCCCCCTCTCTCTGCCCTTCCCCCACTCATGCTCTCTGTTTCTGTCTCAAAAATAAATAAACTATAAAAAATTTTTTAAAAAAATTACAGGAGGGACCTAAAGAAACAGATCTAACTGATCAATTAGTTCTTGAGCTACTATAGTCATGACCACTCATGAGACTCACCACTGGACAAAACTAGATGCACCAAAAGCATCTTCCAAAACCTGTTTGGGCAGTGCTCAAGTGACCTGCCAAAGCTAAGCATTCATGGCCACTACATAATCAGCAATAACCTGCTCCATTCTTCACGTATCTTACCTGCTTCCAAGGGCCTTCTCTAGGCCCACCCTGTTGCCACCCTGTTGGCAAAGCTCAGGTACTTACTATTCAGTGAAGAACCTGGCAATGCCATATTGGCTAATATCTTCCTTGTTCTCTAGCAGCTGGCACACTGCATCCTCCATGTATGTGAGGACATGTCGCTGGGCTGAAAGAAAAATCAAGATGAAAAGAGAAAGTGAGAGACATAGAAAACAAGTCTTCCTAGTCCCAGTAGGAGGCCATAAAAGTCCATCAAGATGTTGGCTCTGCCCTAGAAAGTGGACTGGAATAAGCAAACCAAATGTGTTGGCCCTAACTAAGCTAAGGTCTCAAAGGGTAGGATGGGAGACAATGTACAACATGACCTATTGCCATCTGATTGGCTATTAGCATTAAAATTTTTTTTTTAAATTTTATTTATCTATATTGAGAGAGAAAGAGAGGCAGGGAGGGGCAGAAAAAGAATCCCAAACAGGCTCTGCACTGCCAGCACAGAGTCTGAAGTGGGGTTCAAACCCACGAGCCATGAGACCATGACCTGAGCTAAAATCAAGAGTCAGGCACCTAACTGAGCCACTCAGGCACCCCTTGGCTGTTAGACATAATATAAACCCTTCACTCTTCATTTCAGTGATGAGGGTGACTTTAATGACAGTGAGGAGCTTCAGCACCATTTAGCACCATATAGATACACCTGGGAATTCTTCCTTCCTCTTTCCACACTCTTCCGCTTCTGCATGTCTCAGAAACTTAACCCAGGGAGTAGTGATGCCACGCCCAAAACACGGATGATCTGCTTGCAAAGAAAACTCAATTCCTTAATAATAAAAAAGGTCTCTGAAAAAAGCTTAAGGAAATTTAATGAAAATTTCAGTAATGGTGTTATGTTATTTTGTTGTTGTTGTTGTTTCTATTTTTATTTTTGAGAGAGAATGCATGAGTGGGGGAGAGGGGCAGAGGGAGAGTGAGAGAGAGAGAGAGCAAGAGAGAGAATCTTAAGTAGGCTCCACATTCAATACAGAGCCTGATGCAGGGCTCAATCCCACAACCCTGTGATCATGACCTGAGCCGAAATCAAGAGTTGGATGCTCAAATGACTGAGCCACTCAGGTGCTGCAGGATGTTATAAGTTATTAATCTTAGAACCATGAAATCTGTGTGGCTCAATTTATCAGAAATCACGTATTCTGCATTTGTTGTTACTAGAAAATGTGTGAATTAATCATGGGCTTGTGTATTAGAATTAGACAGACCTGGGTTGGAAATATGGCTCTGTCTTTGGTAGTTTAATTCTGGATAGTTATTTAATCTATACCTGTTTTCTTCTTTATCAGGTGTGGGGAAAAGACACAATTTAACTCTTTCTGAAAATATGGTGAATCAACTTCTCCATCTGAATCACCTCAGATACCATGTTAAAATGCAGATTTGTAATCTGACACCATCACAGACTTAGTGACCTTAAATTTCTACCTGGAGCCCAGTAGATTAAAAAATTTTCATGTTTTATTTATTTCTGAGAGAGAGACAGCATGAGCAGAGGAGAGTCAGAGAGAGAGGGAGACACAGAATCTGAAGCAGACTCCAGGCTCTAAGCTGTCAGCACAGAGCCTGACGTCGGGCTCGAACCCACGAACTGTGAGATCATTACCTAAGTCGAAGTCAGGTGCTTAAACAACTGAGCCACCCAGGCGCCCCTGGCGCCCAGTAATTTTTAAAAAAAGTTTTGGTTTTTTAAATTGCGGTATAGCTGACATACAATGTTGTATCTGTTTCAGATGAACAACATAGTGATTTGACAATTCTACGTGTATTCAATGCTCACCACAGTGAGTGTAGTCACCATACAATGTTACTACAATATTATGGACTACATTCTCTATGCTGTACTTTTCAAGGAGCCCAGTAATTTTTTTTTAATTTTTTTTTTAATGTTTTATTTATTTCTAGGAAAGAGAGAGAGACAGCGTGAGCAGGGGAGGGTCAGAGAGAGAGGGAGTCACAGACTGAAACAGGCTTCAGGCTCTGAGCTGGCAGTCAGCGCAGAGCCCGACGCGGGGCTCGAACCCACGAACCGTGAGATCATGACCTAAGCGAAAGTCGGACGCTTAACCGACTAAGCCACCCAGGCGCCCCAGGAGCCCAGTAATTTTTAACAAGTACACTTCATATTTCTTATGTACCCTGATGTTTAAGAATCACTAGTTAAGGGGCACCTGGGTGGCTTGGTCGATCAAGTGTCTAATTCTTGAGTTCAGCTCAGGTCATGATCTCACAGTTCATGAGATCAAGCCTCAAGTTGAGCTCTGCACTGACAGCATGGATCGTGCTTGGAATTCTCTCCCTCTCCCTCTCTGCTCTTTTTCTGCTTGTGCATGCGAAAGCACTCTCTCTCTCAAAAAATAAATAACCTCAAAAAAAAAAAAAAAAAAAAAGGAACCCACATTCCTGAAGTCCTGGCAGTCTAGTGAAACTTATAAAGCAAATAAATTTATCTACCCAAGCGGTACTCAGGAGTCTTCATTTGACAATGGTGACCTAAGGTTTTACCATGTTTGCATGGATCTAAAGTCCAGATGAATGACATGTTTACATTCTGTGACTTCTCTTGTCAATATGAGTGCTGCCCAAAGCTAACAACTATCAGCCACTGCAAACATTCCTTAGCCCCCCACCCCCAAGAAGTGAAAACAGAATCTGTGCTTAATCAACAGGCCATCCAACTGGAAAACTATTTCTCCAAGAAATGCCCAAAACTGAGAGTGGAGAGATAATACACACCAATATCTGGCATTAATTGTTTTATACCTTAATACATACATATATTAAATTGGGAAGAAAATGGCCAAACTCACATTAAAGTCAACGACACTGTCACCTTTGTATTTTTCTTCCCCTAGGCTAGTCAGGATTGGGGTGTTTTGGTTTTGGTTTTGATTCGATGGTAGAAATGAAAGAGCTCTTACTTAGTTGAAAATCTTGCTGCTTCCCCTCTCTGGCTTCAGGGACTAAATGTCAATATGAAAGCCCTTTAAGGGAGAAATATTTTCAGAGCAGTTAGAATCAAAGTACTTTTGTCCTGTCTGGGGGGGGGGGGGGGGGGGGGGGGGGGAGAGGTTTTCTGGAAAACCACCCAAAAAAAGGTGAGGGAGGAGGGAGAAAGGAAGGAAGGAAGGAAAGAAGAAAACAGAAAGAAAGAAAGAAAGAAAGAAAGAAAGAAAGAAAGAAAGAAAGAAAGAAAGAAGAAAAAGGACTATATCTGTTTAACATTCATCTACAAATCTGATGTTTATAGAGTTTCATAATAGTACATATAATAACAATAACAATAAAGATAACAACTCGGAGCACCTGTGCAATATATTGAACAATATACCAGACACTGTACTCTTGTCTTAACAAGCATTCTTTTATTTAGTCTTCACCACAATCCTGATACGTACATATTTTGAGTACCTCCATTTTACAAATGGGAGAACTGAGATTTATAGAATTAAAGTAGCTTGCTCAAGATCACGCAGCTAGTAAGAAGAAAAGCCAAGACTCAAACCAAGAACCCAGGCTCTGAACACTATGCCACATTGCCTCATCATTAACATTTCGTGAAGTCTATTTTTAAGTAAATAAGATCTTTATTTTACACAGAGCACAAAGGCAGGCACATCTGTTGATTGCAAAATCATCTAAGAAATGTGGTTCGTGTGTGTGTGTGTGTGTGTGTGTTCTGTCCGCACCTCCATGTGTTTGCATGCCAATCAGCATTTGTGTGAAGTCAGAATTTGTCATCAAATTTCAAAGTTTCTTATAAAGAACCACAAAATATTCACCCCACCTATTCCTAGTTTACAATGTGGAAAGAGGAAGCCATGGTGCTCTTTTTATTGGTGGATAAAGCAAAGCAGCTAAGAAGAGCCAGGAAAGGCATGGAGAAGTTCCTCCGTGCAGAGAATTTCTCACAAGCCAAGTGCCAGGAGCTCTCTCTAACCACTACTCTTTGGTGGTTTCCTTCACCTGCAGCTCTTATCAGTCCAATATTCCCCCTGTGGTTAAGTGTACCACCCAACCCTGGAAAATCCTTGTAGTTTATCAAACTTCAATGAGACAAGTTCAAAGCTCTTGCCTGGCAATAAAACATGGAGAGTGTCGTTTTATATTATTTTTTAAATGCAAAGGAATAGGCTTTAATTTATGTGAATGATTAAAGAATAAAAACGGCACACCTGCATCCCCAGAGGGCAAAGATATCTGGGCACCTTAGCTGCCCTCCTTGGAAAAAGAAAAACATTTCAGATTGGCTTTTCCTCTTCTGCTTTGCAGTGATTCCCAAGCCCAGGATTAAGTTTTCTAGCATGTACCGATGAGGCTCTATTGTTCTGAAGTCTACACAAAGGCCCAAGGTCCTGTCTTGCTCAGATACCATCACTCTCCGAGATAAGCACTTATAATTTCAACATGCTGCACTGAAAAACCAAAGTGAAATATAAGTAACAGTGTATGATTGTTTCTTGTTTCTGTTTATTTGCCTCCTGCTGATGGCTTAATCTCTTTATACCACAGTCATTCCTGCTATAAAATGGGTATGATTCTAAGAATGATATATCTAGGGGCACCTGGGTGGTTCAGTCGGTTAAGCATCCGACTTCACCTCAGGTCATATCTTGTAGTTCGTGAGTTCAAACCCCGTGTCAGGCTCTGTGCTGACAGCTCAGAGCCTAGAGTCGCTTTGGATTTGGTGTCCCCTGCCCCCCCCCCATCCCTCCCCTGCTCATGCTCTCTCTCTCTCTCTCTCAAAAGCAAATAAATGTTAAAAAAATTTTTAAAAAAAGAATGACATATCTAATAATGCACTACTTCTTTAGAAAATACTTGGTACATACGAAAAGTAACACATTAATGATTATATTAGTACTGCTGCATATTGATTCTGCAGATTAAAATGACACAGCAATGTTTTTGCAATGGTTAAGAACATGTACTCTGAAGTCGGGCTGACTTAGATTTGATTTCTAGTGCTGGTACTTATTAACTCTGTGATTTTAAGCAAGTTACCTAATCTCTCTGCTCTTTTCAATAAAATTGGGGAATAGTACCTATTACCTAAGCTTAAAGTGAGAATTAAATGAAATAATAGATGTAATGATCTTGGCATAGTGCTTGGCACACAGTAAGTACACAATAAATATTAGCAATTATTTTTACTCCTGTTGTTATCACTATAGTTGTTACTATGTACCACTCCCAGCCATTGCAAAACTCACAAGACGTAGGTCTTCAACACTAATAAACCACCAAGCAGCCAATTTACAATAGCCCTCCTCTCACTTAAAGTTCTGCTCATCCAACCAAGGATGTTTACAGATTATCTTCCAGGATTGTTGGGTTATATAAATCCTACACATACAATAATATACATAATCATATGCCCATTTCAGCTATAACCTTTAAACTTGTAGGAAGCATTCACTTATTAACCGCTAATTACTCAAAAGGCTCTAATTTACATGGGGAAAGTCCGGAACTATTTCTTCTTAACCATCTTCCCAAGCATAAATACCATCAAAGTATTATCTTGTTTGTTTTGCAATCAAATAAAGGGTCTCATTTAGAAATTATTGCTTGAGGAGCCAAGAATTTCCACCTACATTAATTAGACCACTCATTTTATTTTTATTATTTAATACAGAGTCCCTATACTAGAATAAACAAGTCTCACTGGAAAAATATTCACATGAATTACTACATGTAATATTAACAGGTACACATAGGAGCAACAGCAATATATGTGAAAAACACAGTATATACTTATATTCAACTTTAAATCTGGCTTTTTCCTCCCTTGCCAGAGTCCTCTGAGAAACATTTTAGTCTTTGAAGCCTCTTGAGATTCAGGTGCTGGCTGGCACACATGTTGAATTAAATTAAGACTGTTCTCTGAGATAAGAAAAGTAAGCCTGTTAACCAAACAACTTGTCATGTAAACTGTTTAGAAGCTTTAAGTTCAAGATCATTTATAAATCACCAACATGATTTGATTTGATCTTGTGAAGTGCAAATAGATGGCTTACTGGTTTAAAACATTACTAGATCTCTAAAATTAATTATTTACCATCCTCCATCTTTACTCACATGTCCTAATGCAGGGATACAATATGTTCTGGTGAAATACTTTATCAGCCACATAAGACCATCTTTGATCTTAGACCACACCAGACCAATTTCCTCTGACCAATGGATATGGGAAATGAGGAAAGCCAGTACGTAATCCTTATACAACTCAATGAGTAAGTAATAGACTTTTTGAAGCTCAGAGAAATTAAGGAATCTGCTAAAGTCTTAATAAATGGCTGATCTAGGTGTGCATGCTAAAGCCTATATACCCTTCCACTATAACCCACAACCTCTAAAAAACAAAAGCAAAATAAGAAAAATCCGAAACCCTACAATGTGTCCCATTTTATACTGTATTATCGAGAAATTCTGGCTATCCATTGTAAATACTGGAAAAGAAGCTTAAATTGATAAGCCAGACACTTAAAAGTATTTATATGGTCTTTAAATTGTTTTAAAAAAAGGCTTATTTCTAATTACACATGTAATTATTTTAAAGATTCAAACAGTATAGAAAAAGTTAAAAACCAATTTCAGTTCCCATTTGTAACAGTTGTTATCAGCCTGGTATGCACGCTTTAAAAAATATAGTAATATATAATTTGGAGCTTGATTTAGTTTTGTTTTTAAATAAATGATACATACTTTTTGAACCTTGCTTTTTTCACTCAACCACGTTTGGAGATAATTTATAAAATAATAGGGAACCAACTTATCCTTGCAGGATTTCTCAATGGCAAATATTTCTCTATTAATAAATATTTAGGTTGTTTTCATATTTTCACTATAGCAAATCTTGCTGTGTTGAACATTCTTGTACATGGTTCCCTGTGCACATGTGAAAGAGCTTTTCTATGGAATGGGCACGTGACAGGATGCACACATCTTCATGGATATTTTTCCAGTTTTATTAAGAAATAATTGGCAAACATCATCATGTAAGTTTAAAGCCTAGAGTACGACAGTTTGATTTACATATATTATGATTATCACAATAGGTTTTGCTAACATTCATCATATAGATACAATAAAAAGACAAGAAAAATTATTTTTCTCCTTGAGAACTCTTAGGATTTACTCTCTTAACCACTTTCCCATGTATCATGCAACAGTGGTAACCACAGTCATTATGCTATACATTACATCCCCAGTCCTCATTTATCTTATAACTGGAAATCTGCACCCTGCCTCCCCACCACCTTCCCCTGATTCCCTCTACCCCGCTGCCTCTGGCAACCACGTCTGATCACTTCTTCAATGGGTCTGAGTTTCTGTTTATTTGTTGTTTTCTTTAGATTCTACATATAAGTGAAATCATACTGTATCCATTTTCTCTGACTTATTTCATTTAACATAACACCTTCAAGATCCATCCATATTGTTACAAATGGTGGGATTTCCTCATTTTTTGTGGCTGGATAATATTCTACTAAATGTATACACCACAACTTCTTTATCCACACATCCATTGATGGACATTTAGGTTGTTACCATGTCTTGACTAGTGTAAATAATGTTGTAGTGAACACTGGGGTGCAGTTATCTCTTTGACTTCTAGTGTTTTCATTTCCTTTGGATAAATTCCCAGAAATGGAATTGCTGGATCATATGGTAGTTCTATTTTAACTTTTTGAGGATCCTCCATATTGTTTTCCATACTGGCTGCACCAGTTTACAATCCCACCAGCCGTGTACAAGGGTTCCCTTTACTCCCCATCTTCATGTTTACTTAGATATATACAGTTGCTTTACAAAGGGTTATTCCAATTTATATTCTTCCCAGTCATGAGAATATCTGTTTTCACTATCCTTGGTCCAACACTTTGTTATTTTGCCAATTTAACAGTTATAAAGCAGCTTTTCACGATTGTTTTAATTTTAGTCTTAAGTACAAATAAAGTTAAGCATATTTTCATGTTTATTTGTATTTCTTCTTCTGTGAATAATCTGCTAGTATCCTTTGCCCATTTTCCTCTCTGGTTCTTCTTTCTTCTCCTTGATTTGTAGTTTTTTTTTTTTTTCTAATTCTATATATGTTGCAAATATACACATATATCTTATAGCTTTTCTTTTAATTTGTTTGTGGTATCTTGCATTGTGCAGACATTTTAAATGTTGATATAATCAAAAGTATTTTACTATAGCTTTTGTGTTTTGTGTATTGCTCAGAATAGGCCCTCTCTACTCCAAGTATATAAACCTATAATCCTATTTTTTTCTAGTATGATCTTTAGTTTAAGTAATTGTGTCCTTTACCAAATCATGATTTCACAATTAACATAGTGAGCATAATATAAAAAGAAATTTAAAATTTGCCATAGAGAAAAATAAAGTAAAAGTGTTAACCCCAAATCAGTGCTAACCCTCTTTAAACATTAACTAGCTCCAAATATAAAACAGTTGTGTGTCAAGTTCAACTGTGGGAGCCCAGAAAAAAATTGTAAGCAAATCACACATTGCATATGAATATCCTGGTAAACATCCTTGATATAAATACAGGAGGCTTCCCTCCTTTAATAGCTCTTAATCATTATAGGATTTGCTTAATGGTAGTTAAATCTATAAATATGATAACAACAGCTAACATTCATTAAGCTCTCTGTGCAAGACAGCCTTCTAAGCATTTTATGGGTATTAATTCACTTAATTCTCACAACAAATCTATAAGATGGGTACTTTTCTTTTATCTCCATCTTATAGTTGAAAAAAAGGAAGACTCAGATATATAACTTACCTAAAGGTTAACGGTCTAGTGAGTACAAGAGACAGGATTTGAATCCAGGCCTATGGTAAAGACTCTACTACACCACAGCCCGTAAAGAGCTATCTATGCAGCATGACATGGCTCAAGTGGAATTTTCTAAGGACGGAGTTACAAATTAAGGAAAGATCTTTTACATTAAAATTAAAAGTTCATTATAAAACACAAAACTAATAAAATTCATTTGGGCATCCAAACCACCACAGTACTGCTATACAGCTAGTCAGACTCAAATACTAAAAGACATGCTGGGGGCAAATAAAGCATTACACATATGTGAACATCACCTGTGACAACCAGAAAACAAGAGGTCACCAAAGATCTTTATGTAAAGTGGAGCACGGGAAACTGAGGTCTACTTCCCTCAACCAATAGAGGTATTGTACAAGTTAACAGCTGTGCAAAGCTGAGTGCTCTGGCATTCAAACAGACTCTAGTCAGCCATTAATCCTTCCTTCTCTTCTTCCTAAAACTGGTGATTTTTGATATTTTGGGGCTGTCAATGAAGGCTAAGTACTTAAATCCTATTGCTTCAGTATTTCTAGCCTAAATCTCCTAGTACAGAATTAGTAGCTTGGAGGCTTATAATTTCAATGCAAGAAGCTACAGAAAAAAGAAAAAAAAAAAACAATTTTAAGGAGGCATTTACAGAGATCCAAACTTAAAGCACTCAGCTAGCTGACCATAACGAAGTGTTCTGAGAACATCAGAGAAATCTGAAGTGGCATTTAAGCTTCCCACAGTTACAATCTATGGGACACTAAACCCATGTAATAATGTCATTACAATAGCTTTGCAAAAATAGTTACTCATAGAGCAGTATTGTTACCAAATCAACTCCATAAACATTCATAAAGCCACAGGTTAAATAAAACCCTATAAATGGACAAACATGGAGTAAATCAAGCACCACTCATAATGAATGTAATGTCAGGCAGGGAAGCATTAAAGTTTCAAGGTAAGGGGCGCCTGGGTGGCTTAGTTGGTTAAGCATCCAACTTTCGCTTAGGTCGTGATCTCACGGTTCGTGGGTTCGAGCCCCGCGTCGGGCTCTGTGCTGATTGCCAGCTCAGAGCCTGGAGCCTGTTTCAGTCTGTGACTCCCTCTCTCTCTGACCCTCCCCTGCTCACGCTGTCTCTCTCTCTCTCTCTCTCCTAGAAATAAATAAAACATTTAAAAAAAATAAAGTTTCAAGGTGAAAATTAATTGTGCTATATAGTCATCAAAGGTTGTAGCCTTTGGGGAAACCCATGCATTTACAGATTATCAGCAATTTTACTTGGTATGCAATTAATTATGAATACTGGTACTGATGCAACAAGGTACTAATGCAATAACTTGCCAATTTCTTAGCATTTTACATTCAAACTATTTCACAAAAACTAGCTGGCACTCACAACAGCTCATATAACAATAACAGGACCTGGGTTAGTCTAATGGCAGAAAGATACAGAAATGAGTTCTAATTTAAGGTAGCTAAAAACTCATGGGCTTAGAATTCCTGATCCTCTCTCTCCTGCTTGATACTGCCTCCCTATGAAAGTGGGGATTCTCTTTCAAATGTGAGTCTCAAGTGTCAAATCCCCACTCAGAACTCTGTCTACACCCTGCTTATGGGATATGGCTGTAATAATGCCCAATAATCCCTTTGAGTGACTATTTTTGTTATGAAAGTAAAGTTACTATTGTAGATATTTATAGAGACTCTAGAGGCCTAGGCCAAAGAGCACAAAAGTCATGGGGTGAATGGAACAGCATAGGCTAGAGCAGCCTTAATTTAGTTTGCACAGAAAATGCATGCACCCCAACACTTACTGTATCATCTAAATTAATAGTGTAGAACACCAAAGTACCCTGTGAAAATATACCTTGGGATCTATTTGACCAGACCAGTGTGATTTTTGACTCCTCACTCTCAGCCACATTGCCATGTCCAAGCCTACGTTTCCTGCCAGGCTCAAGTCAGCCACCTTCTTTGTGAAGCTTTCCCTGATTCTCTCCAACCCAGAAGTAACCTTCCTTTTCCTGAACGTCCTCGACACCTATTTTAAATATTTCCAAGGGCGCTTTCTACCTTGATACAGAGTTATTTGTGTTATCCTCTTTGTTAGACTTCCTACTCCTTAAAGACCAATAGTTACCATGACTCATTTATCTTTTATCCCCTGAATGAACACCCAGGACCATTCAGTGTCTTCCACATACCAGTCATTCAAATATTTATTGAATGAATACATAAACTGTATCACTATTTATACACTGTGGTGCTATTCTTTATTCAACTCAACCATTTCAGGATTGTGCCTCCCAGGTGGGAGACGCTAAGTACCAAAACACATTCTGTTACAGTATTAGGGTTCTGACAGGAAGCCACTTTTGTCCTGTTCTCACCCCCTCCTTCTGTTGCCTTTTTACTGTTCCTTCCCTCTATCCCAATGAGAAAGCACTTGTTCCTTCCATTGTTACTAAGGGCCTCATTATGTTCAAGGTAAAGTGAAAAAAGGCATTCGATGCAATTACCAGTCCCTCGCAAATTTGGGGGCTACTTGTCATTTCAACATCCAAGACTTGAATAAAAGAAAGTCCAAATTCTTTTCGCTCCTAAGAACTATTTTCTTTTTTTCTTTTTAGACAAAATGGAAGCACCCAGCACAGGAAGCAGTCCTCAGTAAGCCACCGTTCATAAACAGCTTTGCGGCAAGCGTAACAAAGGTTCTGTTGTGCTCCTGCATGGCGGGGCCAGTAAGCAGCAGGGGCAGATGAACTCTTTAAGAAACAAAGGTTCTGTCTCCATGCAAATGTTTGCATTAATAAAAAATGAAGAAAAAGATATAGAAAATGCAGGCTAGCCGGACATAATAGGTCTCTAAACGGGAGGTTTTTCACATTTTTCAGGCAGAGTCAGCAGGTCTTTTAAAAACTTTGTCATTCTGAACATTTCACAGACATCACAAGAAAGACATGCAAATAACAGAAGCAAATCAAAGGACATCCCGCTGCTCTGCTGGCGCCTCCCTCATCCATGCCTGGTTTGTCATTTTCTGTTAACCCTAGTGCTGGCTGCTGTTTTGTTGAGGAATGGAGTCCCGAGCCCATGTGGCAGTACATGTGCAGCCAGCTGGCCCCTGCTCTGATGACATTACAATGCAAGCCATGTACTACCACTCAGGGACACGTGCTGCCAGGCAACAAGTTCCAATGTGGGTTTTTTACACACCCGGCTTGCAAATCTGCATGGGAAAGAACCTCTAAACTAACCACTCGGTAAGATATGATCTTCTTGAGGGTGAGCATCCTTGGGTGGTTCTCTGAAGATAGACCAGTCTTTCAGAATAAAATGTACAATAAGGGCCTTAAAATAAATATACAAAATCTAAAACCTGTGAGGGGAGAGATTTACCAAATACCTACTATGTGCCAAGCACTGTACTATGTTCAAGCTGTGTTTTCTCATTCTACCTTTAAACCACCATTTAAGGTAGAAATTTATTAGGCCCATTTTACAGCTAAGGAAATTGAGGTTTACAGAGGTTATTAACTTGCCAAGGTTATGTAGCTAATAAGGGCAAGCCAAGACTCAAAACTGCCTCATGGCAAATTCTGCTTCATTCTGTTCATTTTTCTCACCCCTTACTATGTCTTGTGATTGAAGCTTAGCCGACCATATCACAAAGACCATATTTACCCACTGCAGGGCCACTGAAGTGTCCTCTTTATCCATCTTTTAAAACAATTTTTTTAATGTTTATTTTTGAGAGAGACTTAGAGACAGAGCACAAGTGGGGGAGGGACAGAGAGAGATGAAGACACAGAGTCAAACCAGGCTCCAAACTCTGTCCTGTCAGCACAGAGCCCAATGCAGGACTTGAACTCCCGAACTGCAAGATCATGACCTGAGCTGAATTCAGATGCTTAACCAACTAAGCCACCCAGGCACCTCCCTCTTTCTCTATCTTAATAATTAGGAGTCTTTATCATTCAGGTTTAGATTTTTTTTTAGTGTTTACATGTTTTTTTTTTGAGAGAGAGAGAGAGAAAGAGAAAGTGGGGGAGGGGCAGAGAGAGAGGGAAACACAGAATCTGAAGTAGGCTCCCGCTCTAAGCTGTCAACACAGAGCTCGACATGGGGCTTGAACCTACAACCTGTGAGATCATGACCTAAGCCTAAGTCAGAAGCTTAACCAACTGAGCCACAGGCACCCTATCATTTTAAGAGTAAGTGGCTTTTTATTTTTTTAAATTTTTTGGTTAGGTCATGATAAGAATCTACTTAAAAATGCAAATACTTTCTCACAGAAAAATGGATATAATTTAATATGTTGTGCATAATTTAGAGCATTTGAAAACCTCCTAAGGCTCACCTATAGCTCCCCTGAGAATTCATGACCTACATGTTAAAAAATAAAGAACGAACGAACTTAGAACCCACATCTCTTTTCCCAAGAGGACATGGTGGGCCTATTACATCCCCTGACCTGGAAATTCCCTGTCCTCCTCCATGTCCATTGAACACACTATTTCTCTTCACTAGGACTTGAAATCACTTAAGTCCTCCCATAGATTGTCCCACTGGCCTCTCTTGGTTGTACTAAACTTGGAACCAGAACCCAATCACTTCATTACTATTCTCACCACTGCTCCTGAATTGCACAAGCTTAAGGAGTGGAAGGATTTTAAGATCATATCGTTCAACTCCCATCATTTTATAGATAAAGACATTGAAGCGGCGCCTAGCTGGCTCAGTTGGAGGAGCCCACGACTCTTGATCTCAAGGTCATGAGTTTGAGCCCCACAGGGGGTACAGACATTACTTAAATAAATGGAACTTTAAAAAAAAAAGGAAACTGAAGTCCTTCCTCATTCTTTTCACTCTTGATTCAGCAACAGAAAGTACTTGGGCTTGCTCAGATGCAGTTCTGAAGTTCTTCCTACTTCCATCTATAACCACATTGCAAAAGTTTTTGTTTATACAAAGCAAGCAAAATAAGTCATGGCAAAACAAAATTATTTTCAAATATTTTTTTTCATATTCTCTGAATGGACCTAACCTCCTAACAATTTTTTAAATGTTTATTTATTTATTTTGTGAGAGTGAGAGAGCAGGGGAGGGACAGAAGGGAGGGAAAGAGAGACAGCATGAGCAAACAGGGAGAGGGGCAGAGGGGGAAAGAAAGAATCCCAAGTAGGCTCTGAGCTGACAGCCTGGACATGTGGCTCAATCCCATGAACCTTGAGATCATGACCTGAGCCAAAATCAAGAGTCAGACACTCAACCGACTGAGTCACCCAGGCATCCCTGGACCCAACCTTCCAAATGGAATAGTCAAACTATATTATCCTGGCTTCTTTTATCCTACCGATAGTCTATTGAGGTCTCTTGTGCCAATTATAATCCAGGAAAAAAATATAAATTTTTTCTTATTCTAAAATGTGATTAACGATGATAAGTATTATAAAGAGTTACCTTTATTTAATACAATGGTTGGCTAGAAGATAATCTAAGGACTGATAATCAGACCACTGGGTTATACTGAGACCTTAGTGTGCTGACAGCACAGAACCTGGAGCCTGGTTAGGCTTCTGTGTCTTCATCTCTTTCTGCCCCTCCCCCACTTGTGCTCTGTCTCTGAGTCTCTCTCAAAAAATAAACATTAAAATAATTTTTTTTAAAGATGGAGAAAGAGGACACTTCAGTGGCCCTGCAGTGGGTAATTACTACATGCCTTTATGATAAAGGCAGAAAAAGAATGTATTTTAGAAAAAGTAAAGACAGAGGTCATATCAGAGAGGAAAAATTGGCAAAGCTCAGCAGTACTGGAAACTTGGGAGAAGCAAAACATAATCCTATCATATAGATTTAAAAGAGCTACTTGAGGGGCTCCATCAATTAAGCTTCTGACTTCGGCTCAGGTCATGATCTCATGGTCCATGGGTTCAAGCCCCATGTCAGGCTCTGTGCTGACAACTCAGAGCCTGGAGTCTGTTTTCAGATTCTGTGTCTCCCTGTCTCCCTGTCCCTCCCCTGCTTGTGCTCTGTCTCTCTCTCAAAAATAAATAAACATTAAAAAAAACTTTTTTAAATAAAAGAGCTAGTTGAATAAAAGCAGTTGTCTACAGAGCATAGGAGAGGAGGAAAGGGGTAAATTGGGACAGGATCCGAACAATTCCTCTCAATGCATGTCTTATTATATATTTTTTGAACCTCTTAATGTGTTACCTAGTCAAAGCATAGGTATATATGTACATTATATATATTGTATATTAACTATGTATAAATAAGCCTATATTAATACTGCATATTAACTGTGTAATACACAGTTAAAAAGATTGCAGGTTGAGACAATGTGGATTCTTTTCTTTTTTCTTTCTTTTTATTTTATTATCATTCAGTGAACTCTACCCCCAAAATGGGGCTTGAACTCACAACCCTGAGATCAAGAGTCTCATGTTCCACTGACTGAGTCAGCAGGTACCCCAGCAGATTATTTACTTTTAGTAATAGCTTTATTGAGATAAAATTCTCTGGCCATAAAATCCACCCTTTTAACATGTACAATTCAGCACTTTTTAGTACAAAGAGTCATGCAGCCATCCCTGCTACCTAATTTCTTCATTTCTTCAGCCTTCCAAAACAAATACCCATTTGCAGTCGGTTCCTGTGCCCTCTTCTCCCAGGCCCCTGGAAACTATTCATCTACTTTTTGTCTTTACTGATTTGTCTAGTTTGGGCATTTCCTATAAATGGAATCATACACTACGTGGCCTTTTGTGGCTGGCTTCTTTCACTTAGCATCACTTTTCTGAGGTTCATCTATATCGTAACTTGTGTCAATACTTCATTTTCTTGCTGACTACATTTCATTCTATGAGTTTACCACCAATTGTTTTTCTGTCCATCAGTTGTATTCACCTTCCGGCTATTCTGAACAATGCTGCTATGAATACTTGTGTACAGATTTTTGCATGGACACTTTTAATTCTCACGAGCATACACCTAGGAGTGGAAGTGCTGATCATATGGTAATTGTATGTTTTATCACCAAACTGTTTTCAAAAGTGGCTATGTCATTCTATAATCCTACCAGACATGTATGAGGGTGTAATTTCTCCACATTCTTGCCAATACTTGTTATTGCCCAACTTTGTGTTTTAGCCATCTTGGTGAGTTTGAAGTAGTATCTCATGGTTTTGATTTGCATTTCTTTGGTGATTAATAATAGTAAGCACTTTTTCATGTGTATATTAGCCATTTGTATGTCTTCTCCTGAGAAAGGCCCATTCAAATTCTTTCCTTATTTTATTTTTTTAAAGTTTTATTTTAATTTCAGTATAGTTAACACATAGTGTTACATTAGTTTTGGGTGTACAATACAGTGATTCTATGTAATTCTATACATTGCTCAGTGCTCATTATGATGTATGCTCTTTTTTTAGCATTACATATTTTATTTTATTTTATTTTATTTTTCCTTTAAAAAATTTTTTTGATGTTTTTATTTATTTCTGAGAGAGAGAGCAAGCGCGTGAGCAGGGGAGGGTCAGAGAGAGAGGGAGACACAGAATCTGAAACAGGCTCCAGGCTCTGAGCTAGCTGTCAGCACAGAGCCCGATGTGGGGCTCAAACTCACAGACTGTGAGATCACCACCTGAGCCGAAGTTGGACACTTAACCAACTGAGCCACCCAGGCACCTCTTTATTTTATTTTTTTCTTAAATATTTTATTGTCAAGTGATAAGTGTGCTCTTTAATCCCCATCACCTATCATCCATTCCCCACCCCTCTCTCCTCTGGTAACAGTAAGTTTGTTCTCTATAGTTAAGATTTTGTTTCTTGGTCTTTCTTTTTTACCTTTGCTTGTTTGTTTTGCGTCTTAAATTCCACATATGAGTGAGATCATACGGTATTTGTCTTTCTCTGACTGACTTATTTCACTTAGCATTATACTCTCTAGCTCCATCCATGTTGTTGCATATGGCAAGATTTCATTCCTTTTTATGGCTGAATAATATTCCAGAGGCCATGTAGATTCTTAGAGCAATACAGTAGTATTTTTTAAGTTTACTTATTTACTTTAAGAAAGAAAGTGCGCATGAGTGGGGGGGGAGGGGGAGAGGGGAGAGAAAGAGAATCCCAAGGAGGATCCATGCTCAGCAGAGCCTGATATGGGGCTTGATCTCACAACCATGAGATCATGACCTGAGCCAGAATCAAGAGTTGGGCACTCAACTGACTGAGCCACCCAGGTGCCTCTACTGTAGTATTAATAAAGCATTTATACAATGGGACTTTGATTTCCTCAGAGATGAGAAAAAACTAAAGTAAAAGGAACTAAAGACATGTATAGATAAAAGGGTTCAAAATTAAACCAACATACCCCTTGTATTTTATTAAGTTTTTCCTTTTCTCATTTTTCTTTTCTTGTTTACTTAATATTATATTTTTCAAAATTTAATGTAGTACTTTGTTTTGACATTATAAATATTTCTTTATACAAACATTGCTGAACATAAAAATATGTCCCTAGAATTTTTAGTTTTCCCTGCCCAAATCACTCTGCTATTTTCCCTATTGGAGATATATTCTCTCTGATTCCTTCCCTAGTTCCTCCAATCTCCAGTGATCTCTTTTTTTTTTCTGAGTTCCTATTTCTTATTAATTAGCACTTGATTGGATACTGACTTAGTGTGTTACACTTATTTCATCTGTTAGTGTCCTCAACTACACTGCAATACAATTAAAGGCATTGCTTTATGTGTTTAATAATTATTTAATACCTAAGTGTGGTCTTTGTCCTTGAGGAGCTTACCATCTACTGGAGGAGTAGACCTACAAATTAACGATTATAATATAGTATGACAATTGTTATAAAGAAGGTATATAAAAAAGTGTTGTCTTGGATAAAGAGTTTCAGAGAAGGAGGAACATTTAAGCTGAGAAAGGAGGTGAAAGAATTTGCCACATGAACAGGTGGAGGGAGGATATTCAATAGAGACATATCAGCACATGCAGAAAGATGAAGATATTTTTGTAAGCTTACTTATTTTGAAAGAGACAGGGACAGTGCAAGGGGGGAGGGGCAAAGAGAGAGAGAGAGAGAGAAAGAGAGAGAATTCCAAGCAGGCTCAGCACTGCCAGCGCAGAGCCTGATGTGGGGCTTGAACCCATAAAGCCATAAGATCATGACCTGAGCTGAAACCAAGAATCAGACTCTCAATTGACTAAGCCACCCAGGCACCCTTTAATTTTTTTAATGTTTACTTTTTTTTTTGAGAGAGAGAGAGAGCATGAGCGAGGGAGGAGCAGAGAGAGAGGGAGACAGAATCTTAAGCGGGGTCCAGGCTCTGAGCTGTCAGTACAAACAGGGCTTGAAATCATGATCTTTGAGATCATGACCTGAGCTGAAGTCGGACACTTAACTGACTGAGCCACCCAGGCGCCCCAAGATATTTTTCATATTTGCATGGGGAATCTGAAAAACTACAAATAGTTCAGTATTGCTAAGATGTAAGTCTAGACACCATCATTATTATAAAAGGTCTTACAAAGAGCACACATTTTGGGAAACCACTGAAGAATTTTGAGCAAGAAAGTGACAATCAGAATTCTGTTTCTGAAAGATTACTCTGGCAGCACTGTGGAAGAACTAGAGGGAGAAAAGTAGAGATACAAGTATAGAGGTACAGATACAACTCAAGCAGTTGTTGAAATAGTCCAGGACAGAAATAATAAAGACCTGAATTAGGGAAGTTGCAATGAGAATGACAGATCAAAACAAAAGAGGGATAGCCAATAGAAGTTGGTAATCGATTGACTATGAGAAGTAAAAGATGAGAGGGAATTTAAGATGATTTCTGGGTTCCTTTCTGGGGCATTTGGGAATATGATGGCTCCATTTACTAAGATCAAATACAGGAGGAAGAGTCTATATTATATCCCATATACATCTTTTGCAGTATTAAGCATAGTGCTGAGCACAGATTTATTCTGTTGACCAACTGGCTACACTGAAAAAAGACCACAGAGCCGTCTGCTTAATGATCTCAATTGGCCACTCTCCTGAAGCTGGTATCAATCACCATGCATCAGTACCAGAAAAGAACTTCTGGGCAGAGGATCACTGGAGTGGACTAATTTATCCAGGAATTAAAATTAAATAGGCAGTGCATATGTGAACGTGAGGGAGGTGTGTGTGTGTGTGTGTGTGTGTGTGTGTGCGCCTGTGCGTGCGCGCACACACGTGTGCTGGGAGGGAAGGGGAGGGGAGTTTATAACAAAAGACATCCATATATTTATATAATGCTGTGACAGAGACTGCTAGTTGTCAACCCCAGCAACCTCTTTCTCCTTAGAAACATACTCCAGTTTTCACCTGGGCTCATGGCTGCTGGTATAAAGATCATATTTTCTCAGCTTCTTTTGAATCTAGACTTTAGTCATGTGATTAAGCTATAAAAGCACAATACTGTGTGGGTCTTCTAGAAAGTACTTAAATGGAACTGATTCAGCTGAAAGATGTCCTTTATTTACCCCAGAGGTTAACAGTTCTTTAGTCCTCATGGATCATGAGGTGAAGAATGGAATCTCTGGCTAAGATGTTGGAGCAAAAAGATGGAAACCTGAGTCCCTGATTATACCTTGGAGCATACCATATCAGCCATGGACTGCCTATCTTCCGACTTGTTTTCCACAAAAGAGAAATAATCTAACTTGTTCAAACCATGTTATTTTAGGTTTTTCTGCTGTATCCAGACAAACCTTTTGTTAACATACAGTATCTATATATTTTCCTGAAAGTATAAATGAAGGGATCAAACTGATGTACCAATCAGAATGCTCCCTGGCCTATTCATGGATCTACGTTAGTGCATGTTAAAATAGCACAGTGTTTCAGACACTTCCCTAGCATTTGCAGAGATGCAATGCTATCTTCAATGCTTACCATCGCTGTAAACAGGTAAGGTCTTAATGACTTTCATAGCTTGCACAGTAACATCTGTAACACCCCTGAAAGTTCCTAAATACTTTCACATACATTACTTCTTTGAACCTTGCAACCATGCTAGGAGTCAGATAAGGCTGGGACTATTATCTCCATTTTACAAGTGAGGAAATTGCCCAAGGTCACACAGCTTGTAAGTGGCAGGGCAAAATTTTGAACTTGAATCTCATGAGTGTAAATATTTTCCACTAAATCACAGAATTAGGATAATTCTTAGAGAAATTTAGAAAGTTTAAAATGACCGCAATTAATACCAAATAAGGGATAAAAACATGATTATAAAATAGACCACAAATCAATGTGTTGGCATTTCATAGAACTTACATGAAGACTTCTTAAGTTAATTTTTCCACTTATTGAGGAAACATTCTGTTCAGTTTTAGAATTGATGACAGCACCGTGTCCTTCTGAGATGCTGTATTTTGCAGCAAAGTGAACAAATGAGGGGTAGCGCATGGATTTAGAGGTAGCAAAGGGGAAGTAGAACTTCTCTCTAATGACAACTTCTCTTTGGACAATCTAAGTCAGATTCTACCCAGTTCTACCTGTTGGTGGTATAAGGTGTCTCTACAATTGTGTCCTGAAATTGCTCTTCAGAAGCTTTATATGGCTTAAGTAACTGGACTCATGAAGGAAAACCAAACTGACCTTCAGTCCAGCTCTTAAAAAAATGAATTGATCCCACCCCTGCATTGCCACACATTCAGGCTCCACAGCACAAGTAAGGAGGTTTGATTATAATAATCTCTGTCCTACAGATGACTCCTTGGGGTATTATGCAAGGCATTTAACCCTTCAACTTAATGCTTTCATTAGATTATGAGAGAGAAAGATACTTTACTCCCAGAACTATCTGGAAGCCTGATTAAGCAAAAGTAAACATTTTGCTTATATAATATTTAATATAAACAGATATGAAGAATGAAAGTTACTACATTCTTGGGGCACCTGTATGCCTCAGCAGGTAAAGCATCCGACTTGGGCTCAGATCATGATCTCATGATTGGTGAGTTTGAGCCCCACATCAGGCTGTGTGCTGATGTCATGGAGCCTACATGGGATTCTCTCTCCCTGTCCCTCCCCCAATCTTACTCTCTCTCAATCAAAATAAATAAACATTTTTCTAAAAGTCACTACATTCTCTTCTTTTTCTCTAAATTTTTACTTTGTCTTTCCAAAACAAAATGACCCAGTAGAAAGCCTCACTAATGGAAATAGTTTAAGGAAAATGATAAGCTGAGAAGAACCTAAATGAATCTAGAGGGAGAAGGAAAAGAAGTAAAAGAAACTTTACTTTCAATTTCATTTTCTTGAGATTATAAAAACATGGAGCTGTTAACAATCTTATTAGGTCATCTAATTTAACACTTTTTTAAATTAGAAGATCAATATGTTATTGCATTTTAAAACATTTAAAACATAAATACAGAATTCCTTTATCTTAAAATAGCAAGGATTTACATACCTCTGTGGCCCATTCTTTTTTTTAATTTTTATTTTGTTTTTATTATTTATTTTTGATAGAGAGACAGACAGAGCATGAGCAGAGGAGAGGCAGAGAGAGAGGGAGACACAGAATCCCAAGCAGGCTCCAGGATCTGAGCTATCGGCACAGAGCCCAATGTGGGGCTCGAACTCACAAACTGTGAGATTATGACCTGAGCCAAAGTCAGATGCTCAACTGACTGAGCCACCTAGGCGCCCCATCTGTGGCCCATTCTTATCAGCGTATATACACAGGTTTGTATTGGAGTTCTTCTTTTCCCCAAAAATTCATTTCATATACTTTTTCACATATATATAAAGTCTTCTTGGGAATTATTTAGTGATATAATATTCCACTGTTATTAATCTACTTCAGTTTGCTTCTGGATTATTTCTAGTTTTTTTCTTAAAGATAATATAGCTATAATTTTTTATACAAACAATTTCTTTTTGAGTTACATTCTTAGAATATATCCCCCAAAGTAGGGCTTTAGGGTCAAAAGATTTGCTCATTTTTATAGCTTTTGTTTTGTATTGCCAAATTGCTCTCCCAAAAGACTTTATCCTCTTTAAGAAATGGAGACTGGGCGCCTGGATGGCTCAGTCGGTTAAGCGTCCAACTTCAGCTCAAGTCATGATCTCACGGTTGGTGGGTTTGAGCCCCATGTCAGACTCTGTACTGACAGCTAGCTCAGAGCCTGGAGCCTGTCTTCGGATTCTGTGTCTCCCTCTCTCTGACTCTTCCCTGCTCATGCTGTCTCTCTCTCTCTCAAAAATAAATAAAACATTTTAAAAAGTTAAAAAAAAAAAGAAATGGAGACCGATTTCTTTTCAGACATCTCAATATAAAGTTTTAAGCTTTAACTAACTCAAAAGGGTCTTAATTTTCAAAGCTTAAATTATTGGTGAAACCGAATACATAGTTAGGTTATCTTTCCTTTCATACAGACTTGTAAAATTTAATTGTAAAAGCAACATGCAAATATAATAGAATACAGAAGGGTATGAAGTAAACAGTAAGGCTTCCTAACTTGTAAGTACTCTCTTAATTCAATCTCATAGAGTATTCACTGTTAACAGATTGTTATACATCCTTCCAGAACTTTTTCTGTATGTGATTATACATATATTTGCAAATGTTCATAACACGATTTTTTTACAGAAATGTAATCATACTGTACTCTGTAATTATTTTTTTCACTTTAAACTTCATATACATCTTTCTGTGTTAATGAATGTAACTCATTTTTTTTTTAATTCTTTTTTCTTTTTTATTTATTTCTGAGAGAGAGAGACAGTGAGCAGGGGAGGGTCAGAGAGAGAGGGAGACACAGACTCTGAAATAGGCTCCAGGCTCTGAGCTGGCAGTCAGCACAGAGCCCGACGCGGGGCTCGAACCCACGAACCGCGAGATCATGACCTAAGCGAAAGTCGGACGCTCAACCGACTAAGCCACCCAGGCGCCCCGAATGTAACTCATTTTTTAATAGCTGCATAGGAATATTTATTCTATTTATTCTATCTGTTAATTTATTAACCATTCTTTTATTGATGGGCATGCAGACTGACTCTAGTTTTTCACCGTTACAAAGAATAGAGCACATGAACAAACTCTTAAATAATTTCCTTTTGTCCTGAAGGGACTTTGTTACTGTAACATAAATTTGTACCATTTATTTCCTTTACATGTCATATATTAACTTTTAGTTCACATATTCATTGTGATTTTCCCTATCTTGTCACTTCCCTTTTATCTTTATTTGTCCTACAGAAATTTAAAAAACAAAGTCTATCTACATATCCATCTGCTCTCAAATATCTAGCACTGGTTTATGTCATAAAAGTATCTCAGGGGTAAGTATACTTGATTATTTTCACCTGGATATAAAAGTGTTTTAACATTTTAATTCAATTAGGGGCACCTGCATGGCTCAGTCATTTAAGTGTCCAATTATTGATTTTGGCTCAGGTCATAATCTCATAGTTCCTGAGCTACAGCACTGAGCCTATTTGGGATTCTCTCTCTCCCTCCGCCTGTCTGTCTGTCTCTCTTAAAATAAATAAATAAACTGAAAACATTTTGGGGCACCTGGGTGCATCAGTCGATTAAACATTCAGCTTCAGCTCAGGTCAAGATCTCACGGTTTATGGGTGTGAGCCCCGCATCAGGTTCTGCACTGACAGTATAAAGCCTGCTTGGGATTTTCTCTCTCCCTCTCTCTGCCCCTCTTCCACTCGCGCTTTCTCTCTCTCTCAACATAAATAAACTTTAAAAATAAAATAAAGATAAAAATAAAAAAATAAAACATTTTAATTCAACCAGAATTCATGTACCATAAGGTAGGAGGTGAGAATCCAAATTTACTGCTTCTATAGTCCTTCCAATTATCTCAACTAAAAAAATTTTCACATTATTTGCTACACTTAAGTTTGTTACAAATTACGTGGATATGTATTTTGGCATCTATTTCTGGGACCTCAATTCTGTTTCACTTTCTTTTTTTAATGGTTATTTATTTATTTTGAGAGAGAATGAGAGCAGGAAAAGGGCAGAGAGAGAGGGAGAGAAAATTCCAAGCAGGCTCCACATGGTCAGCGTAGAGCATGAGGTAGGGCTGAAACTCACAAACCGCAAGATCATGACCTGAGCTGAAATCAAGAGCTGATGCTTAACCAACTGAACCAACCAGGCGCCCCTATGTTTTTTTAAGTTAAAAACTAAAATAACTTTTTTAATTTTCTATTTAAGTATGATAATACACATGAAAGGGTGAATTTGCACTTGTAATGAGCACCCCAGATGACCTCCTAGAGCCTCCTTCCAGCTGTACCGCCCAACCCAGGATAAATAGATTAGTTTTTCCTGTTTTTGAGGTATATATAAAATCATGCAGTGTGCATTGTGCACCTGGCTTCTCTCATTCAATATTATGTTTGTGAGGTTCATTCATAGAGTTGTGTTGTTCATTAATTCTTGTTGCAGCATAATAGCCCATTGTTGACTATACCACGATTTATTTATCAATTTCCTGTTGACAGTATCTTTTAAGTTTCCGGTTTGGGCGTATTATGAATGATGTCACTTTAAGTGTTCTAGTATAAGTATTTAGCAAACATATGTCTACATTTCAGTTGGTTCTGTAAATGACTGAGTCATAGGGTATGAGTATGTTCAGCTTTAGTATAGACTGCCAAATAGTTTTCCAAAATATACCCATTTATATTCCCATAAGCAGTACATAAGAAAAAACTTTGACCATTTATAATTTGTGGCCCTATATTCATCTTTAAAAAAAAAATTCAGTCCTTAGTATCCAATACTATAAAAAGTAACCGTGGTTTGGTGTGCCTGGCTGGCTCAATCAGTAAAGCATGCAACTCTTGATCTCAGGGTTGTGAGTTCAAGCCCCAAGATGGGCACAGAGCTTACTTTAAAATAAATAAATAAATAGGGGCACCTGGTTGGCTCAGCCAGTTAAGTGTCTAACTCTGATTTCAGTTCAGGTCATGATCTCACAGTTCGTGAGTTTGAGCCCCATGTCGGGCTCTGCACTGTCAGTGCAGTGCTTGGGATTCTCTCTCTCTCCTTCTCTCTCTGCCCCTCCCTCACTCTTGCTCTCTTGCTCTCTCTCAAAATAAACAAACTTAAAAAATTAATAGTGGTTCTAGGAGGCATCTTTGTTTTGTTCTTGTTTTTTGAGAAACATAAACCTAATTTTCTTAGTTTTAAACAAATACTTTAACAGAAGTTAGAAATATTCTATTTTTAGTTGTTTGAGAGTTTATCAAGGTTATAAACTTCAAAAAATTAGATAATTAATTTTATCAGATAAATCTTAGTATCTATTAATACACTTCTAAGGGTACATCCAGTTATTATAGTTAATAAATATATTTTTTAAATTTAAAAAAATTTTTTTAAATGTTTTATTTATTTCTAGGAGAGAGAGAGAGAAAGACAGCGTGAGCAGGGGAGGGTCAGAGAGAGAGGGAGTCACAGACTGAAACAGGCTCCAGGCTCTGAGCCGGCAGTCAGCACAGAGCCTGACGCAGGGCTCGAAGCCATGAACTGTGAGATCATGACCTAAGCAAAAGTCGGACACTTAACCGACTAAGCCATCCAGGTGCCTCTATTTTTTAAATTTTTTCACAGAGAGCATTAATGGGAGGAGAGGGGTAGGGAGGAAGGGAGGAAGAAAGAGAGAGAGAGAGAGAAAGAGATAGAGAATCTTAAGCAGGCTCCACGCTCAATGCAGAGCCTGATGCGAGGCTTGATCCCATGACCCCAGGATCATGACCTGGGCCAAAATCAAGAGTCGGACATTCCACTGACTGAGCCACTCAGGCGTCCCTATATTCAATAAATATTTTAGAAAGAAGACTAGTATTGCATTCTTGTCTCACTATTTGCTAGAAATTTATTAAGGACCTTTCACACTTTTGTTTATATCTTAGAATAGTTTATAGTTTCCTCTTTTAGGATTACTTTTGTCAGGTTTGAGGATGAGTCAATATACTATTACCCCTTTAATTGAACTAAAAAAAAATATTAGCTAATATTTATGGAGTTCTTCCTATGTGCCAGGAACAGTTCTAAGAGTTTTATTCATTTAATCTTCATAATAGTCTTACTACTATTCATTTCACAAATTGGGAAACAGCATAGATAGGACAAGTAATTTGCCCAAGCTCACATAGCTATTAAGAAATACCAAATCATTAAAACAATTTTGAAGAAGAACAAAAAAATTGGAGGACTTATATTCTACCTGATTTCAAGACTTGTGATAAAGATAGTAATATAAGACAGGGTGGTATTGGCATAGGGATAAATATATCTAGTGATGAAATAGAAGAATCTACAAATATGTACATATAAATATGACCAATTCATTTTCAACAAAGAAGATGAGGTAATTCAACAGAGAAACGATAATCTTTTCAATAAATAGCACTGGAACAATTGGGTATTTATAGGCAAAAAAAAAAAAAAAAAACCTTGACTGTTACCTCATACCATTAAAAAAAAATCAACTCTAAAGAGCCACAGACCTAAATACAAGAGGTAAAACTAACTTCCAGAAGAAAACACAGGAGACAATCTTAGTGATTTTTGGTTAGGCAAAATATATCCTAAATAGTGCATAAAAAGCATAAAGCTATTAAAGAAAAAAAATTATAAATTTGACTATCAAAATTAAAAATGCTCACTCTTCAAAAGACACAAATGCTAGGCAGAGACTAGGAGAAAATAACTGGAAATCATGTGTACAACAAAAAACTTACTCCAGAATATACAATGAAATCTTTCATCTAAATATTAACAAGACAAGCTACTAATAAAAAAAAAAAGATGGGCAAAAGATTTGAACAGATACATCATCACACACAGACGACAAATACATGAAAAGATGTTCAACATCATTAGTCATTACAGAAATCCTATTTATTTTATTTTTTATTTGAAGAATTTTTAAAAGTTTTTATTTTAATTCTAGTTAGTTAACACACAGTATTATATTAGTTTCAGGTGTATGATATAGCAATTCAACACTTCCATACATCATCCTGTGCTCATCACAAATGTACCCCTTAATCCCCTTCAGCATTTCACCCAAACCCCAACCCCACACCTCTACCAACAATCAGTTTGTTCTACATAATTAAGAGTCTGTTTCTTGATTTGTCTCTCTCTTTTGCTCTGATTTTTTTCCTTGTATTTGCTTTGTTTCTTAAATTCCACATGAGTGAAATCATATGGTATTTGTCTTTCTCTGACTGACTTATTTTGGTTAGCATTATACTCTCTAGCTCCAACTATGTCATTGCAAATGGCAAAATTTCATTCTCTTTTATGGTTAAATAGTATTCCATTTCTTCCTTCCTCCCTTTCTTTCCTTTTTCTTCCTTCCTCGCTTGCTTTCTTTCTTTCTTCCTCTCCTTCCTTCCTTCCTTCCCTCCCTCCCTCCCTCCCTCCCTCCCTCCCTCCCTCCCTCCCTCCCTCCTTCCTTCCTTCCTTCCTTCCTTCCTTCCTTCCTTCCTTCCTTCCTTCCTTCCTTCCTTCCTTCCTTCCTTCCTTATAGGCTCCAAACCCAGAATGAAGCTTGAACTTGCAACCCTGAGATCAAAAGTCAAATGCTCTACTGACTGAGCCAGCCAGGTGACCCAATACCACATCTTCTGTATCCATTCATCAATTGATAGACACTTGGGATGCTTCCATATCTTAGGTATTGTAAATAATGCTGCTATAAATATGAGGAAGATTCTATTTAAAAACATGATGATGGGGTGCCTGGGTGGCTCAGTCGGTTAATCATTTGACTTCAGCTCAGGTCATGATCTCACCACTTGTGCATTCAAGCCCTGAGTCAGGTTCTGTGCTGACAGCTCAGAACCTGGACCCTGCTCCGGATTCTGTGTGTCCCTCTCTCTCTGTCCCTCTCTTGCTCATGTTCTCTCTCTCTCTCCAAAACTAAATAAACATTTAAAAAACTAAAAAGAAAACCATGATGAGATATCACTATACACCATCTAGAATGGCAAAGATGTAGAGCAGCTATAATTCTCATCCATTGCTGATGGGAGGTAAAAATGGTTCAGTCACTTTGAAAAACACTTTGGCCGTTTCTTATAAATTTAAAGATACATTTACTGCATGACCCAGCCATTCAACTCCTTTGGTATTTGCCCAAGAAAAATGAAAACATAAATCCATACAAAGATCTGTACACAAATGTTCATAACAGGCTTATTCATAATAGCCAAAAACTGGAAAGAATCCAAATGTCTCTCAAGTGGTAAATGGATAAATTGTGGAGCATTCATGTAATACAATAATATCCAGCAATAGAAACAAATTATTGCAGAAACATACATATGCAGCAATATGGATAAATCTCAAAAGCATTATGATAAGTGAAAGAAGCCAGACACGAAAGACTTCTTGATGTATGATTTCATTTATAACACAAAACTATAGAGACAGAAAGCATATCAGTAGTTGCCAGGGAGCTAGGGGACAGGTCTGGCTATATAGGAATGTATATTAGTCAGAGTTCTCCAGAGAAACAGAACAAAAAAGATATCTGTGCATGTGTGTATATATATGTGTGTGTGTGTACGTATATATATGTGTGTGTATATATGTATATATATATGTGTGTGTGTATATATATGTGTGTAGATACATATATAGATAGATAGATATAGATGTATGGGCAGGGAGAAGAGATTTTGAGAGAAGGAGGTTTTGAAGGAAAGAGATTTATTATGAGAAGACCCAGGAAAGTCAGCGGCATAGCTTCAGTCCGAGTCTGAAAGCCCGAAGTCCAGGACGACTGACAGTGCTCGTCCAAGGGCAGCAGAAGACTAGTGTTCCAGCTCAGCAGCCAGGTTGAGAATTTTCCAAACTTTAAGTTCTGCTTCCTTTTTGCTTAACAACTCTGTCTTCAAGTCATTTCTCTCCTCTCCCATTTTACTATAAGCATTCAGGAAGAATCAGGCCACTCCTTCAAAACTTTGCTTAGAACTCTTTTCAGCTAAATATCCAATTTCATCACTCATAAGTTCTACCTTCTACAAAACACTAGAGCATGGCCACTTTTAAGAAGGATTACCTCGCCTCCAGTTTCCAGAAACATATTTCTCATTTTCATCTGAGACTTCATCAGAATTACCTTTTACCATTCATTTTTCTGTCCATATTTCCTATTTCCTATCCAACATTCTGTTCATGACTATGCATTCTCTAAGAAGATAGAGGTTCTCTAACCAGGGCTCTTTTCTTCCTGAACCCTTACCAGAACTGCCTTAAAGAGTCTCTTCACAGCAATATTGGCTTACCCTAGCATGCATCTCAAAACTCTTCCAGCCTATACACACTACCCAGTTCAAAAGCCACTTCCACATTGTTAGGTGTTTGTTACAGAAGCACTCAACTCCTTGGTACTAATTCTGTCTTAATCAGTTTGAGCTACTATAAAAAAACATCATAGACTGGGTGACTTAAACAACAAACATTTATTTTTCACAACTCTGAGGCTGGGAAGTGGAATTCAAGATACTGGCAGATCTGCTATCTGCTGAGGACCCTCCTGGTTTGTAGATGGCCACCTTCATGCTATATCTTCACATGGTGAAAAAAGAGATCTACTCTCTTGTGTCTCTCTTTTTAAAATCTCACGATGAGGATTTCATCCCCATGACCTAATTACCTCACAAAGGCCCCACCTCCAAATATCATCACATTGGGGATTACGGTTTCAACATAATGAATTTGGGGGCAACACAAACATTTAATCTATAGCAGAGCATAAGGAAACCTTTTCAGGTGATGAAACTGTCCTATGTCACGACTGGGATACTGATTAAATGGCTATATACATTTATCAAAGCTTATTAAATTTTATCCTTAAACTGGTCATTTTTATTGTATATAAATTACACACCAATAAAGGTGACAGGAAAAAAAGATCACAGTTTTATTTCTGGGTTAATAACAAACTGTAACTTATGAATTATTTCTGAAAATTCTGACAAAATCGCTAGTAAATTTGTTTGGTTATTTCTACTTTTATTATGTAGTTCTATTTTATATTTTCTTTGGTTCATTACTATTTTCCTTTTCTAAATTCTTTAGGCATAGGCCTAATTATATTTTTCTTATTAACTTAGATATTCATAGCAATAATGTTTCTTCTGAGTGTTGTTTTGGTAAATGCCTACAGATTTTAGTTGTGTCGGGGTTAAAAAATAGTTTGTTATTTTTCCAATGTATTATCTGACCCAGTTATAAAGGAAAGTAATTTTTATTTTTATATTTATTTTTTAAGTTTATTTATTTACTTTAAGAGAGAAAGAGCAAGCAGGGGAGAGAAGGAGGGAGAGAATCCCAAGCAGGCTCCATCCTATCAGCACAGAGCCCTACTCAGGGCTCGATCACATGACCTGTGAGATCATGACCTAAGGCGAAATCAAGAATTGGATGTTTAATCAACTGAGCTACCCAGGTGCCCCAGTAAAGTAATATTTAAAATATCCTTATGGTTATGGGAGCCTGGCTGGCTTAGTCAGTGGAATGTATGACTCTTGAGCTTGTGAGTTTGAGCCCCATGTTGGGTATAGAGATTACTTAAAAATAAAATCTATTTAAAAATAAACAAAATATCCTTATGGTTAGGTATTTTTAAATTATACTTTCATTATCTCTAATTTTATTGCACTGTAGCTTAAGAATATAGTTTATATAATTTCTGCTTTTTATTTATCAAAAACTTCTTTGTATCTTGCCTATATAAATATTTGCAAAAGATTGATATTTTTAATTTCCAAATTTTCACATTTTGTTCTTTTCTTAAATGTTTTCATTGTATCTTGTTGTTTGTAATGTTCAAATTTATCAAAAAGGGATAGTAATAAGACAAATAAAATAATATACCTGAACATACTTTACAAACAATAAAGTACTATACAAGTATCAGTTATTTATGTTTTGGTAATAATCTAATCTATTTAAATGTAACATAATATCTGTTTAGTTTAGGTCCATACTTCATTCACCTACTCACTCATTCAAACATTATATTGAGCATCTAGTAAATGCTAGACACTGAGAAAATGAAAACAATTTAAAATCATGTCCTTTGTATTTAAAGAAACAAATAAGCAAACTGATAATGAAAATACAGCATAATTAAAACTATAGTAAAAGATGTATGTATAATATGAAAACGTAGTCAAAAGAGAAAGGACCAAAAAAGGCTATTTAAAAGAAGACACAGCTGAGCTGAACTCTGAACAAGTAGAGACTCACCCTGATATTCACCTGGAAACTCAAGGGACTCTGAACACCAAAACAATCTTTAAAAAGAACAAAGCTGGAGGACTCATTATTCCTGATTTCAAAACTTACTACAAAGTTATAGTAATCAAAACTCTGTGGTACTGGCATTAAGACCAAAAAAACAAAAAAAAAACAAAAAAGATAATAGAATACAGAGCCAAATATATGCCCTCATGTATATGGTCAAATAATTTTTGATAAGGTTGCCAAGACTACGAATAGGGAAAAGGGCAGTCTTTTCAACAAATGGTGCTGGGAAAACTGGAAATCCACATGTAAAAGAATGAATTTTGACCCCTGACTCAAATCATATACATAAATTAACTCAATGGGTGCCCTCGGGTGGGTAAGTTGGTTAAGTGTCCAACTCTTGGTCTTGGCTCAGGTCATAATCTCATAGCTCCTAAGTTCAAGCCCCACTCTCACCCTTTTGGCTCTGCACTGACAGCTCAGAGCCTACTTAGGATTCTGTCTCTCACTCTCTCTGTACCTACCCACTCTTACACTCTCTCTCAAAAAAAAAAAAAAAAAAAAAAAAATTCTTTCTCCCTCTGTTCCTTTCCTCTACTTAAACATTCTATTTAAAAAAAAAAAAGAAAGAAAGAAAATGACAACTGAATTAAAAATAGGCAAAAAATTCAAGTAGACATTTCCCCAAAGAAAACATACCAAAGGCCAACAAACACATGAACAGATGCTAAACATCATTAGTCATCAGGGAAGTGCAAAACCAAAACCTGAGTGAAATACCACTTCACATTTGCCAGAAGAACTATAATCAAAGAAGACAAATAATAACAAGTGTTGGAAATGATATACAGAAATTGGAACTTTTATACATTACTGGTTGGTAAAATGAAGAAGCCATTTGAAAAATAGTTTGGCAGTTCTTCAAAAGGTTAAACATAGAGAGGCGCCTAGGTGGCTCAGTCATTTAAGCATCTGACTCTTGGTTTCGGCTCAGGTCATGGTCTCATGATTCATGAGTTTGAGTCTCACATTGGGCTCTGTGCTAACAGCATAGAGCCTGCTTGGGATTCTCTCTCCCTCTCTCTGCCCCTTCCCCATTTGTGCTCTCTCTCTCTCTCTCAAAATGAATAAACTTAAAAAAAAAAGATTACAGTAAAAGAAAAAGTTAAACATAGAGGTCACAAAAATCACTCCCAGGTATATATAAAAATGGTGTTCACCAGTGAAGAAATGGGCAGAAGACATGAACAGACACTTCTCCAAAGAGGACATCCAGATGGCCAACAGACACATGAAACGATGCTCAGCATCCCTCCTCATCAGGGAAATACAAATCAAAACCACACTGAGATACCACCTCACGCCAGTCAGAGTGGCTAAAATGAGCCAATCAGAGAACTCTAGATGCTGGCGAGGATGTGGAGAAACGGGCACCCTCCTACACTGTTGGTGGGAATGTAAACTGGGACAGCCCCTCTGGAAAACAGTGTGGAGGTTCCTCAGGAAACTAACAATAGAACTCCCTTATGACCCAGCAATAGCACTGCTAGGAATTTACCCAAGGGATACAGAAATGCTGAGGCATAGGAGCACATGTACCCCAATGTTCATAGCAGCACTCTCCACAATAGCTAAAACATGGAAAGAGCCTAAGTGTCCATCAACAGACGAATGGATCAAGAAGATGTGGTTTATCTATACCATGGAATACTACATGGCAATGAGAAACAATGAAATCTGGCCATGTGTAGCAACATGGATGGACCTTGAGGGTGTTATGCTGAGCGAAATAAGTCAGGCAGAGAAGGACAAATATCATATGTGTGCACGTATAGGAGGATTAGGAGGAACTTGACGGAGGAACAAGCGGGAGAAGAAGGGCGGAAATGGTGGGGGAAAGGGAGAGAGGCAAACCATGAGAGACTCTTGAATGCTGACAAAAACTGAGGACTGATGGATGTGGGGGGGAGGGGAGGATGGACATGGAGGAGGGCACTTTGGGGATGAGCACTGAGTGTTATGTAGAAACTAATTTGACAATAAACTATTTGTAAAAAAAAAAAAAAAAAAAAAAAAAAAAGGTGTTCAAATACTTCTACACAGCTATTCATAGTGGTATTATTCACAATATCCAAAAAGCAGAAACAAATGTCCATCAACTGATAAATGAATAAACAAAATGGGGTATATCCATACAATCAAATATTACTCATCCATGAAAAGGAATCAAGTACTGATATATACTACAACATGGATGAACCGTGAAAACCTGCTAAATGAAAGAAGCTAGACACAAAAAACATATCCTGTATAATTCTGTTTACACGAGGTGTCCAGAATAGACAAATCCATAGACACAGAAAGATTAGGGCTCTCCGGGGGTTGTGGGTTTGGGGAAATGGGGGGTGACTACTAATTGTTAAGGGGTTTCTTTTTGGGATAATGAAAATTTTCTGCAATTAGATTATGGTGGTGGTTGCACAATCTTGTGAACAGACTAAAAACACTGAATTGTATACTTTAAAAGGGTAAATTTTATGGTATGTCAATTATCTCTCAATAAAAAAACATAGACTCATAAAAACAAAGAGTTGAAGACAGAAGCAGGTAAGAAATATTAAGAAAATTTTAGAAGATGCAAATCAGGCAAATGCTAACTAGAGTAGTAGACTAAAAGAAGCTACAAACTAAATGGCTGTATTAAGGAAAGATGACAAAAAGTAAGCCTATCCTCTTAAATAATATCAGAAAGGTTTAGGAACAACAGGTACAAGTACCTGTGAAGGCATACATGTCAATACAGGTGTTAGAGTTATGGACTGAATGTTTGTATCCCCCAAATTCATTTGTTGAAATGTGGCTATAGGTGGAGTAAGAAAGTAATTATAGTAAAAAGAGATCAGAAGGAATAGGATCTGTGTCCTTTGAAGAAAAAATACTAGGAAGCTCCCTTCTACACATATGTATCTGACAAAGCCATGTCAGTACATAGCAAGAAGTACACGGCAAAAAGAGTCATCACCAGAAACTAAATTCTGCTGGACCTTGATCTTATACTTTGTAGCCTCCAGGACTGTGAGAAAATAAATTTCTGGTGGTTAAGTCATGTAGCCTATGATCTTCTGTTTTGGCAGTCTGAGATAACTAATATAATTGGGTTAAAATTGCACATAAGAAGTAGTTATATTTCTAGAACCTATCCCCAACCTTGTGTAGCAAAGTTACTGCCTTTCTTCCATGCAGGTGTAACATTAAAGGTTTATTCTCCATTAGGAGGCTGAACCATTAGCACTTTGAACATAGGGACACCAAGAATAGTTGAAGGTAAAGGTGTCCTACTAAAAACTAGATGATTCATTAAAAATTTAAAAAAGGGGGGGGGCACCTGGGTGGCTCAGTCAGTTAAGAGTCTGACTTTGGCTAAGGTCACAATCTCGTGGTTTGTGAGTTTGAGCCCCATGTCAGGATCTGTGCTGACAGCTAAGAGTCTGGAGCCTGCTTCAGATTCTCTGTCTTTGCCTCTCTCTGCCCCTCCCCTGCATATGCTCTGTCTCTCAATAATAAATAAACATTAAAAAATTTAAAACAATAAAAACTAGATGATTGTGTTAAAGTCTACATATTGATCTGTCAAACCCTCCCCTGCTTATCACCTGAACTGAAATCCAAGCAGCTCCAAAAAGAAAGCTTCTTTTATTAAAAACATATTTAAAAATAACAAATAAAAAAAGAAACTCAGGAGAAAAGAAAAAACATGCAAGAGACATAGACATAAACAAAACAAAATTAAAAAACCCTAAAATTAATAGAAAGGCAAGATAAAATCTTGTATTCCTATATTCAGAAAACAAAAAGACAAGTAAAGAAATTTAAAATATAACAGCAGATGTTTTTAGAATTCAACAGGACTGGAAAGGTGAAAAGTATTCACAGTAAGTACAACAACCAAAAAAATATGGAAGAGAGAAAGGTAAGAAAATTAGAGCATGACAACCCAGAAAATTAATAGGCAACCAACGGAATGGGAAAAGATAGTTGCAAATGACATATCAGATAAAGGGTTAATATCCAGAATCTATAAGGAACTCACCAAACTACACGCCCGAAAAACAAACAACCCAGTGAAGAAATGGGCAGAAGACATGAACAGACACTTCTCCAAAGAGGACATCCAGATGGCCAACAGACACATGAAACGATGCTCAGCATCCCTCCTCATCAGGGAAATACAAATCAAAACCACACTGAGATACCACCTCACGCCAGTCAGAGTGGCTAAAATGAGCAAATCAGAGAACTCTAGATGCTGGCGAGGATGTGGAGAAACGGGCACCCTCCTACACTGTTGGTGGGAATGTAAACTGGTACAGCCCCTCTGGAAAACAGTGTGGAGGTTCCTCAGGAAACTAACAATAGAACTCCCTTATGACCCAGCAATAGCACTGCTAGGAATTTACCCAAGGGATACAGAAATGCTGAGGCATAGGAGCACATGTACCCCAATGTTCATAGCAGCACTCTCCACAATAGCTAAAACATGGAAAGAGCCTAAGTGTCCATCAACAGATGAATGGATCAAGAAGATGTGGTTTATCTATACCATGGAATACTACATGGCAATGAGAAACAATGAAATCTGGCCATGTGTAGCAACATGGATGGACCTTGAGGGTGTTATGCTGAGCGAAATAAGTCAGGCAGAGAAGGACAAATATCATATGTTTGCACGTATAGGAGGATTAGGAGGAACTTGACGGAGGAACAAGGGGGAGAAGAAGGGCGGAAATGGTGGGGGAAAGGGAGAGAGGCAAACCATGAGAGACTCTTGAATGCTGACAAAAACTGAGGACTGATGGATGTGGGGGGGAGGGGGGGATGGGCATGGAGGAGGGCACTTTGGGGATGAGCACTGAGTGTTATGTAGAAACTAATTTGACAATAAACTATTTGTAAAAAAAAAAAAAAAGAAAGAAAGAAAATTAGAGCATGAAGCCATAAGATCCAATGCCTGAGTAACAACAGTTTCTACACTGAAAGGATTGCAAGACAATGAATGAAAAAAGATCTACACCAATAGACATCTTTATGAAATATCACAAATCGAAATGGCATTAAATTTCTCAACAGCAATATAAAAAGCTAAAAAAAGAGAAATGCCTTAAAAATTCTAAGGGAAAATTATCTCCAACATAGAATTTTATACCTATACAAAGTATCCATCAAATGTAAAGGTAGTATAAAGACATTTTCATAGACACAAGATCCCCCAAATCTTATTTTGCATGCACCTTTTCTCAGAAAGATATTGGAGGATGCCACCTAACAAAAAGAAGGAGTATGTAAGGAAAAAGGTAAACACAGGCTTCAGAAAATATGGAATATAACTTGAGAGAGATAAGTAATATACATGATAGGGATAGAAGATTTAGAGAGCAAGCAGGCCAGACTGGAGTAGGAGGACCACTTAGGTGAAGGAGTGCTCCAGGAGAGTTCTCTTAAAGAAAATAATTTGAAACTTGGAGAACACCTAATAGGTCTGCATAAACTGAGAGAATACTGACCTTTTGGTTGTAGTTTAGGGATAAATTAGATAAAGATTTATACAAAACCAACCAACTAAAAGACAAGGCAATTATTAACTCCAGGAAAAAGAAAAAAACTATATAAAAAGGGTAAATGTAATCATAGCATACTACCTAATATATACATATTATTTCCATAGTCACAATAAACACTGAATATTGACTTAACCAAAAATCATAATTTTATTAGAAGGCTAGGAGAAAAGGAAGTTTTAGGGGGTATAAAAGCACTGAATCCATCACAGGAAATAATTAGATATCTAAAACTGAAAAATCAAGAAGAGCAGCTTAAACATGCTATTTAAAAATATGCAGCAAAGAAAGCAAAAGAAACGTGAAAAAAAATTTTAAATAGTCTCTTTGAGGAGTGGGACTTAGAGGGGAGAAGTTTGTGGGGTATGGTACTGCTGTGTTTTGTTAAAACTCCCTAGATCTGGGATGTCTCGGTGGCTCAGCTGGTTAAGTGTCCGACTTGGCTCAGGTCATGATCTCATGGTCCGTAGGTTCAAGTCACACATCGAGCTTTGTGCTGACAGCTCAGAGCCTAGAGCCTGTTTCGGATTCTGTGCCTCCCTCTCTCTGTCCCTCTCCCGCTCATACTTTGTTCCTGTCTCTCTCTCTCAAAAATAAATAAACATTAAAAAATTTTTTAAAGACCTCTTTAGATCTATTTTACCAGTAAAATCCTGTAGCTAATAAAAATAAACATTATTTTTAAAAACGTGCTCTTTGGATCTTCCCTCTCCTTGCCTATTATTTGTAACACCTTGTTTTCTTAACCTTTTTTCCCCCTAAAATAGTTTTTCATTTGTTTCATCTAGTTATTACTTTGTAATACTTTTATATTTTTTCTTTCACCAATGTACACAACAAGCTTTATTCCTGTTAATATTCTGTTACTTCTTTTGTCCGAATTGATTTATTTATATGTCTTCACTTCGAATGTCTTAATGTTGCCAGATTTCTTGTATCTGTGCCTTTCTTCTCTCCCACAGCAACAAATATAAACTTTCTTTGCTCTCCTAAGCCTTTTACTTCTGTTTCTCTAACTCTGAGAACAAAACCCTGAAAATCCTACTTCAAAGACAAAGAAGAGGCGGTCAGGTAAAGAATATCAACTTTCAGCTCTATTTCTAAACTTAATTCTGTTCTTTGCCTTCCTTGCTTTCCATCTCTGTTAGCCAAATACAATTGTTCCTTGTAGAGTCAGAGTTTTTTCCTTCTTTTTATTTAGATATAAAGTGACATGTAACTTATTAGTTTCAAGTACACAGCATAATGATTTGGTATTTGTATATATTATGAAATGATCACCACAATAAGTCTAGTTAATTGCATCACCACACACAATTATAATTTTTTTCTTGTGATGACAACTTTTAAGCTCTCTCAGCAACTTTTAAATATAAAATACAGTATTATTAACTGTAGTCACTGTGTTGTACATTACATCCCCAGAACTTATTGTATGACTAGAAGTTTGTACCTTTTTCAACAACCACCAATCTGTTCTCTGCACCTATGAGTCCAATTTATTTTTAGATTCCACATATTAGGTGAAATCATATGGTATTTGTTTTTCTCTGTCTGCTTTATTTCACTTAGCATAATGCCCTCAAGGTCCATCCATGTTGTTGCAAATGACAGGATTTCTTTCTTTTTTTTAATTGCTGAATAATCCTTGGAGAGTCCTTTTAAGACCATCTAAGGATCCCACTTCTCAACTGGGAATTTCTGCTAACTGAAAAAAATGTTACCTATAAATTGTTTTCAAGAATAATAAATTGTCCATACTAATTATAATAATGACATTGTATTATGTTTTATAAAAAATTAATCCACATTTGAAGATCAGTAAATTTTTTAGGATTCAAATATTTTCTTTTTCTAATGTTTATTTTCATTTTACTTATTTTATTTATTTATTTATTTTGAGAGGGAGAGAGAGTGTGTGCACAAGCAGAGAGGAGGGGCAGAGGGAGAGGAAGAGAGAGAATCCCAAGCAGGCTCTGTGCTGTCAGCACACAGCCCTATGTGAGGGCTCCCATGAACTGTGAGACCATGACCTGAGCTGAAACCAGGAGCCAGACACTTAACCAAATGAGCCACCCAGGTGCCCCAGGACTCAAATATTTTTTTTAAATTGTCTTTTTTTTTTTAATGTTTTATTTATTTCTAGGAGAGAGAGAGACAGCGTGAGCAGGGGAGGGTCAGAGAGAGAGGGAGTCACAGACTGAAACAGGCTCCAGGCTCTGAGCTGGCTGTCAGCACAGAGCCTGACACGGGGCTCGAACCCACGAACCGTGAGATCATGACCTGAGCTGAAGTCAGACACTTAACCGACTAAGCCACCCAGGTGCCCCTCAAATATTTTCAAAGATCTTAAAACAGCTTAGAGGTTAGGCAGAATGCCAATAATGCCTAATGGATAAATGTCGCCCTGGTTCCCACCTCCAAAATAACCTTGTACCTTTGCCCTTGATCACGGAATTCCTTCCCACCTCCTCTGAAAATGTATTCAGTTAACTTCCTGCTCCTGGATCTTCCCTCTGTCCTTCTGAAACAGCTCCCTCTCCTTCAGCCTATACACATATTCCAGTCTCTCTCATCTAAAAAGCTTGAAACAACAACATCTCTCTACTCTTGCTATCACCTCCTCTCCTTTTCTGTCTCCAATCGCCAAACTTCTGGGGGAAAATTTTTGAACCTACCTATTGTCTCAACTCCCTCACGCTTCCCCTTTACTCTTCCATCAGGAAAACCTGGCATCCTGCCACACTACTGCAATGAAACTTCTCACCTAATGCCACTAACAACCTCCTTGGCAGCTCTTACCTTGTTTGACCTCTATGAGGCAACTGATACTACTGAACACTCCCTCCATCTTGAAACTCATCCACCTCCAGTTTCTGTAGCACCACCTTTTCCTTCTTCTCCTAAATCTTTTTCTAATCATCGAGTCTAGGAAGATCATCATCTTTCATATTGTAAAACAGGCTCTGAGGACAAGATTTAGGCTCCTACAATGGGTCTCTAACTCCCAATTAAAAAAAAAAAAAATGTAGCAGCAAAGTAACCACCAACACCCAGCAAGCAACACAATTATAAAGAACTAAAACACTCACATTACACGTGCTCCCTGAAGTGTAGAAAGGGACTATTCTGACTAGTTGGGAATGTTTACAAAAGACAGAGAATAGATACTAGAGAAATGACAGGAGACAGAATTTAGAAAGAAAGAAAGAGTGAGGGGAGAACAGGGATAAGGGATGAACCTCCTCTGTAGTTTGAAAGGTAGAGGTAGGGGAGAGAAAGTTAAACACCCTCCAGTACATCCACGCTTCAGCTGTGAATCAGGGCAATGAGCCACCAACAATGCACCTCACTTTCAGTGGGGGAGACATCTCAACTGTAAATACTGGGAAAGCCAGATTCCTGTTTGCTTCCCCCAAAATCTGTGCTCCTATTCTTGCACATGATTGTGTGGTTTGAACATCAATTCCCAGGCTCCTTTGCAACTAGAAGGGCCTTACATTAATTTCTCACCTGTGAAATGTGAGCACAAGGTGTGTTTGTAACTTCTGCCTTCCTTGCTTAAAAGGTGTTTATCCTGGAGTCCTTCCTTCTCCTTTCTATTGGCTGGAAATGGCTACAATGGAGTCCAAGGAGACCTTGTGTCTCAAATCTTATGAAATTGCCCACAACAGAAGAAGAGATGTCAGTGATAACTTTGTCATTAAAAAAGATAAATTATTTTCTGGTGTCCCTTTTCTAAACATAAAAATCAAAACTGATTTTTTTTTTTTAACTTGGCTGAGTTAAAGAACTTTCCACTTGAGGAGCCCGATGTCAGGTCCTTCAAAAATATTTTCCCTTAACTACTAGGAAATATGATAAGAAAAAGTTCACAATGTGAGGCAAATCAACCACTTCTTTTCCTTGTAAGTGAGTTTCTCCTTTAGAAATATGAAATCAAAAACAAATATTTACTGGAAGAGCAAAGGTCAAAACAGTCTCTATGTCCAGACATGGCAACAAAGATTAGCAAGACTCCACAGGCTATTCACAGGCGTAACCTTGATGAGAAAAAAGGCAGGACCATTCTCCCTGAAGACCTAACCTATTTTCTTCTACTTATATATTTATAATTCTGCACATGCCAACCCTTGAAGATGAGGCAAGAGACTGACTGCACAGGTAAGACTTTGTAAGTTAACCATGTGTCTAAATATCAGGTTTGGTGGTTAATAGACTATCAAAAAAGTCAATGTTAGGTCTTATTAAATAGCTTAAGATATTTGATGTAGATTAATTAATTCATCCTCTAAGCCCTCTGTGAGGTGGGTTTTATCAACTCCATTTGGGGAGGAAATTTGATCAAGGAGAAAAATAGCCTTTTCTATATACAAAATGCCTTCCTTGTGAAGAGCTCCACATGTTTATTTTCTCAATATTCTAACATTACTGCGAGGTGGTAGTAGGTGGTAATATTACCTTTTCCTTTCTTATAGGTAAAGTGCTATGGCTCAAGGAGCTCGATGACTTACTGACATGGTAGCCTATATTTTACCCACTGCTTGGGATTGACACTAGACCATGGACTCGAGTTTGAACTGCACATAATTCAAAAGTGTCAAGCTTCTAGTTTTCTCGGTAGCCATCTTTCAACACATCACATTCCAAAAAGGATTGGGGTCATGCTTGTTGTTTAAGTTCATGTGCGCACTGTTTATAAAGCTTATTATCGTTTCTCAAATTGAACTATTTAAGTTATGTCTAAATGCCCAAAAGCTAAATTATTTTTTGTTTACTGTCTGTGCACTAGCATTGTAAATGATGTCATCGGGGATGTACAGAACTCTTAGACAAAGCTGCAGGGCCAATAAAAGCAACTCACTTTGGGAAAAGTGCATTTCTTCTTCTTCCTTGTTTTTTCTTTTTTCTTTCTTTCTTTCTTTTTTTTCTTTTTTTTGAAGTAGGCATCACACAAAAAGATGACTCATTAAGCCCAAAAGAGTTGACTCCACCATGTGAGGGCTTCTTATGCAGCCTCTACAAAGAGCCCTGAGTGGCAGCATAAGGCCTCCTCTTCTGTGCATTTCCCTCCAGGCAGAATGTGCATTTGTGTGGCTACATACACAATTATAATCTCCCCTGAAAGGCAATTCCTTCCATATGACAGGCTGAACAGTGGCCTGAGTGCTAGCCTCATGTTGCCTGTGCAGTTAACATGCTGACATTCCAGACACATTTAATCTCTCCTTTCTGAGAAACTAAGATGGGACAGAAGAAGTGAAGCTGGAAAAAACTCGGCACAGAGAGAAAGGAGGCCAGCCCAAGCGCCCAAATTCACTTTCTCATGGGCTGAGCTTCTTTGTGTGTTGTCTACTTACGTGTCAATTTGCAGGACTTTGGGGCATGAGAACCACGGAGCCGAGCGGTTCTGGCAGCCTCTCCATTTGACAAGCAAAGCCAAAGACATGTGGCCTTTGGTACATTTCACATTCAAAAGTGTTATTGTTTCAAACATGCCTATTTTTAAATATGTAATTTTCCCATTTAGCACACGTTGAATATAAGCTGGCCACAGGAGGAGTACTGCCACACAATTAAAAAAAAAAAAAAAAAAAAAAAGGCAATGGCCCTGATGCAGCCCTATCCCTGCCAGATACCTCTGTTGACTGGGGGCAAGTGGGGGCTGTCCCAGGTGAGAGAAGTCTGAGTTTAACAAACACCTGATATGAAGGCCTGGGCACAAACAGATTTCTGTCTGAGATTACAGAAACTGAAGCTTGTGTTTTATCACAATTACCTGTAATCTCAGGGCCAGATAATAGTATTAACAAGACCTTGAGCCACACAATAGGACAGCTGGAAAAAGGCTCTTACTCTCCAAAGAATAGCGCTTTTAAAAAGCTAATTCAATGAAGAAAAAGAAAGGGCTCTGAAAGTGCCTTCTCAAACAATATTTACTTTTACTGGGTTCCTGCTAATCAAACAAAACTTAGTCAAAAGCTTTTATGAAAAATACATTTGATGATTTCAGCAGTAATTGCTTTGTTCAAAGAAAGGTGCTTAAGAGAAAACATAGCTAATGGGATCAGTAATTTGGTAAGTTCAGATGTGTTTGGGAAAATCCCTCCTCTCTTTGATAAATCATTAAAATTCTGCTCAGATAAATGTGTTTTGACTTGAAATTCCAATCATAGAATGAGCTATTTCCTACGGCCCCTAGGGAAGTAGTACAAGGACAGTCCCAACACAGAGAACCCAGAGATTAGTTTGTGAGGGTAATTCCAGTCTTCATCAAAGCATATTACTCTGTCCAACTACAGGATGCGATCTCATGGAGATGCCCCAAAAGTGTAGAAAATGTCCTTCCTCCTTCAAATACCATTTTTTAAAAATGGGTTAAATCTTAACTATTATGTAACCAAAGAGTAGAAACTATGGCATCAACCAAGAAACTATCCTTAGGTATAATTAGAGTTTAAAACCAGAAGGATCTAGGGTGCATTTCAACTAGTTATCCTTTTTTTTTTTTTTTTTCATCCTTGGAAGGAGGGAGAAAAAAAAGCCTAATGTCTCTCCATAGTAGGAATTCAATAACTGTTGAACTGGATTTTTTTCTCCCTTTTTAAGAAAAAAATTATTCTGCTACTTAAACCAGACCATTCATTTAACAACTGAGCACTTAATCTGAGCCAAGCACTGTGCTAGATTTTGGAGATACTGAGAGAATAAGCCTGCCTTTATGGCTTACATTCTAGTAAGAAACAGACAATAGCCAGGTATACAAATAGTAAACAAGATAACTGTGATAAGTGCAAGAAAGATATAAATAGGATGATGGACTTAAGATGAGCTAACGGATCATTTTTTCTCTTCTGATCTTTTATTACTTTATTTTTTAGTTCATCTATTTTGAGAGAGAGAGAGAGAGCACGTGTGTGCATGCATTAAGTGGGGAAGTGCAGAAAGAGAGGGAGAGAGAGAATCCCAAGCAGGCTTTGAGCTGCCATTGCAGAACCTGACTCCGGGCTCTATCCCATGAACCATGAGATCCTGACCTGAACTGAAACCATGAGTTGGATGCTCCATCAACTGAGCCACCCAGGTACCCCTACATTATTACTTTTTAAAACTTCACCAACTGAGCTACTCACTCAGCCAACATAGTATTTGTGTAAATAAAAGTGATGTCCAACGTTTGGACAGCTGTTGGAAAAAAGATTTTAATATGCCTTAATTATATAAATGATAAGGTCAAAAATGTACAGAATTATTTTAAAACCCTGGCATAACAATGAGATCATCTGCAATTTAGTTACCTTGGAGAAACAGGAGTTGGGGAGTCGGGGGAGGGTCAGAACAACATGCCTTAGAACTCACTTGCTCTTTTTTTCTCCAATGGAAACATATTTACTACATTTATAAAACAGCTTACAGAATCCTTGGAAAGGCAGAACAAACAGAGTCTAGGCTGAACTTCCAGGAACAACCCAAAGGCACATCCCAGAGCTGGGCCACCTAGGGAGCCGCTGCCCAGCTGTGACTGAGAAGGTGCCAACTGAACCGGGAAAGCAGCTAGACAGCAGCACACATGCGGCCCACCCCCTCCATCACAGCACTCCTGACACTAACTTTGTGTTACTGTCATCTCTGAGTACATCCCATTTCCTATGTATGGTGTTAGGTCTCCCAGGAGGGAAGCTTTATATTCATGCCATGCTATAGACAGACAGGGTATTCAGGAAAGAAGGAAGGAAGGAAGGAACAATTAGGAAGAAAGGAAAATGAGAAGAGGGAAAAGAAGAAATGATTTTGTAAACATGTTCATTACTATTTTCAAGTGACCAGTTTTGGGGTGCCTGGGGGGCTCAGTCAGTTAAGCATCAGACTCTTGATTGCAGCTCAGATCTGATATCAGGGTTGGAAGATTGAGTCCCGTGTCTCCGTGCTGAACATGGACCCTGCTTAAGGTTCCCTCTCTCCCTCTGCCCTTCTCCCCTGCTTGCATATGCACTGTCTCTCTCTCTTTCTCTCTCTCTCTCTCTCTCTCTCTCTCTTAAAAAATTTTTTTTAATTAAAAAAATCTTCCAGTTTTAAAGCAACCAGTTTTATCTAGTTTCCAAAGATCCGGGAAGCCAGTGTAACATTTATAATATTTTATTTCATTTCCTTTCTGTAACAACCCAAGCACTTTAAAGCCTTAAGCATGTTTCTGCTAGCTTATTGTAAATAGCAATGTTTCCTAGCATATGGTTGGGTTTGGAAGGTTCATTAATGATATTCAAATAAAAAGAAGTTTTCTTATTAGGATTCATCCAAAAGCAAAAAAATTAATTAATTAAAAGTGTCTGACAGTAAGGCAAGTGTAGCATGTGCTACAATATCAGCAAATACAAAAAATAGTAATAAGATCAGTAACACAGAGGAATCTCTACTGGCTTGAAGAAACTATATTCACCTTGAGGCTGGAAGGGACTATACCAGTGACTGTTGGATGTTGTCTTAGTCCAGGTACTCTGAGGAGGAGACACAAAACAGGATCAGACATGCAAGAGATAATATCCACAGGGCAAACGTGGAGGGAGCCACAGGAGGCTGGGATTGCTGACAGACCACAATGAAGTGTTGACCCTTTAAAGTGTGTGTGTGTGTGTGTGTGTGTGTGTGTGTGTGAGAGAGAGAGAGAGAGAGAGAGAGAGAGAGAGAGAATTTAGACTGCAGTGCAATGGAAGTCCTCCAGCCAAAGTCACGATCAAAAGAATCAGTCACATATCTCATAGCAGTGAGTCTGTCCCACCCAGCCACTGGCTGGAAGGAGCTTGTGGGAAGTGTGATCTCCGTGTGAAGAGGTGTTAGATTCAGAGCTAGAGTTGAAAGTTAATTACCCTCCCCTCCCCACAGCAGGATATCTGAGAGTCACATGTTTATGGCTGCCACAGATGCATTATATACTTTTATAAAAAGTATAGTTTTAATAGTAGTTAATATTCATTGAGCACCTTCCCAGGTGCTCTAAAAGATAAGATATCTTACTCATCTTTGTACACTCTCTTGTCACAATGTAGCAGCTAAGCAGTGCTCTAAAAGTTTACATGTATGGATGAAGTAAGTACTACTATTATCTACATCTTCCAGATAAGGAAACCAAGGCACAGAGAGGTTAAGTAACTTCTTCAAAGTCACACAGCTACCCAAAGTACATAGATCACCCTCAATAAGATTCTTTTGAATAGTTTATTTTTAGAGGTTACATTCTTCATTCATCGCCTCTGTGAGATGAGTCTTGTGGCAAGAGAGAACAGGAATTTTACTATTTCCAGATCCATCCCGATTCCTAGGATGCCCCCTCCTGGCAGAAATGTTAAATTAAGCCCTTGGAATCACCTGAACTTAACTCCAGGATCCATGCATAGGTCTCTTTGTGCAATAGTTGGAGCCACAATCTGGGAGTTGCTCAAGATATTTATAGCATAGAGTATAACAATATGGACTCTGTGGAGTCAGACTTCCGGGTTTGAATCCTGCTCCTTGACTTACTAACTAGCTCTCCAATACTTTTATGCTACAGTTTCCTCATCTGTCAAATGGAAATAACAATTAAAATTACCTTCATGTGCATTAATATATGTAAAGCACTTAAAATGTTACCTGGTACATAATAAATGCTTAATTCTCTCTATTTTTAGTGTTTAATTCTTAATTGTTGCTGCTAACTGTTCACATTTGGGCTACCCTAAAATAAGATTATTCACATTTGATTTAACATGTTTGTATTAAGTGTCTACATTGTAAAAGGCAGGTATACAATAATGAGTAAAATACAATTCTTGTTCTTAGGAAACTTATTTGCAACTAATAAACTATTTAAGAGCTCCTCCATTCTTACCAAGGAAGCAAGGATCACTGCCCTTTGCAGGCAAGTAAGTGTTTTGGTTTGTTCATTTATATCTGGTTGGTGGAGAGGGAAAAACAGGCTACAGAATTGACAGCTCTGGGTTTGAATCCTGACTTTGTTATGCATCATCACCTATGAGACTTTGTACAAATGAGTTAGTCTTTCTAAGCTTCAGTTTCCTCACTTGTAAAATGAGGTGATATTAAGAACTACCAAATAGGGGTGCCTGGGTGGCTCATGATCTCACGGTTTGAGTTTGAGCTCCACATCGGGCTCTCTGCTGTCAGCACGGAGCCTGCTTCAGATCCTCTGTCTCTCTCTCTCTCTGCCCCTTCCCCTGCTTGTGCTTTCTCTCAAAAATAAACAAACATGTTTTTAATTTAAAAAAAAAAAAAACCAAAACTACCAAATGGGACGAACAATACCCACTTTGTATAGTGGTTGTAAAGATTAAGTGAGATAAGGCACAGCGCTAAGTATATACAAAGTGCTTAAAGACTATAGCTTAAAAAAACTATCCAACTTACTGTGAGTCCTCTAAAAGTATAGCCTCCCAAAGAGAAAGACCATCTCTGATTCCCTAGCATTATCTATTATGCCAACCTAATACCAAACTTAGTGAGAATAAGCAGTTTCCATGGAAACAGAAGAGGTAACTTGGAGCATGTGTGAAAGCAGGCACCTCACCAAATTAGGTGAAGTAAAAAATAAACCTCACACCCTCATGCTTATACTCAGGTCAGCACGTAGGTGGTGTGTTTTGCAAACCTGGGACCAGAACAGGCTGCCCTTCGGCTCTAGAGAGCTCTCCACACCCAACCAGATACACAGACACACCTCAGCCTCTGGCAGAAGCTTCCAATAAGTAGATTTCATAAGGCTGGAAATCTTTCAAGGGTTCTATCCTTATTTCATCTCCTTACCAGACTCTCCTCTATTCAGCCCTCGGCATTAACACAACTTCTGTCATTACATTCTGATGACTGCAGGCATGAACATCATTGAGCTGATTCTGTAATGATGATCTTAAGATCCTAAGCCATTCCAGGCCATGATTACAGGTTCCTAATTCACAAAGTCAGCAGGGAATGGATCAGTTTACCCAAATGATGAAAGATTGTTTTCTTCACTAATAGTCAAAAAGGCAAATATAAGGCCTGGATAGCAGACAGAAAGGCAAATCTGTAGATATTCATTGAATAGACATCACTGTAATTTCTATCATAATATTCAAAGAGATCTCCGGACACATGTACCAAGCAGTGCTCAGCTTTGGCTTTTCTGTTCCACTGAATAGCTAGAGTATTCCTGTCCCTGCAATTTTCTTTTCTCTATATGTATTTTCTTCTCTAGGCCTATGCACGTGTCTTTATAAAAGAAAGAAAACAAAAAGACAAAACTCTGGTTTAAATTTTTCAAACTAGGAAATATTTTACTAATCTATAAAGAGTGGTTTTCAGGGCACCTCAGTGGCTCAGTCGGTTAAGTGTCTGACTCTTGATTTCAGCTCAGGTCATCACAAACCATAAGATTTCATGAGATAGAGCCCTGCTTCAGGCTCTATTTGCTGACAGTGCACAGCCTACTTGGGATTCTCTCTCTCTTTCCCTCCCCTGCTCACACACTTGCATGTGTGATCTCCTCCTCTCTCTCTCTCAAAATAAATCAACCTTAAAAAAAAAAAAAAGTGGTTTTCAGTGGCCATTAAATTGAGGGTGAATACTTCAAAACAGCCTATATGTAAAAGAGACCAAATGATAACGGATAGAGGTTGTTCTCACCGAAAACCAATGCATCTCAGCAGAGTTGTATGGTTTGATGAACCATGAGGAAGCCAGTAAGTAGTATGACTCTGTTTAGGGCAATATGAATGTCTAGATGTTGAATGGGACAAGGAGTTAAGACACTTGAATATGCAACAGGGCCTGAAGGAGCACTTGCCCCAGGTTCAAACATTAGGTGGATAGACGAAGAGTGAAGCTTTTTTAATCAACTTAAGACTTTAATTCTGTTTGCAGATTCATTGTCAGCACTGCCACTGAATTAGTCTCCCTGAAAAAGTCACTATGGAGGGATCACCAACTTCTATTCACTAAAGCACTAGTATATTAAATATGTGAGGTATATTATTTAAACAGCAAACACTCAAGGGACTGAACAATAGACTAGGCTTTTCAAATATTTTATAGATCCATTGAATACTGGATAAATAAGATAAAATACATAAAATCCTTTGCAAAAGTCTAGGCATTGCTAAACATTGATATTATTATTCATTTGATACAAAATCATCTGTGATAAAACTATGGCCATTTGACTAATTAATGGATGTGGTCAATTACCCTTTTTCTCTCTCTCTCCATATATATATACATATACATACACATATACATACACTTCTCTCTATATATAATACATGCATACTTTTCAAAAACCAAATTTAAACTTGGTAAAAAGATGCTCGATTGCATAAAATAAATGCACACTAAATCTATCCTGAGATTATTTGCCACTTAACAGGTTGAAAACATTAAAAAATCTGATATATTTTGTTGGAAAGACCATGGCAAAACACGCATTCTTATATTGCTGGCAGCAATGTAAAATGGTACAGCCTCTATGAAGGGCAATTTGGTAATATCTATCAATATTTAAAATGCATATACCCCCCCAAAAAACTAAATAAATAATAAAATAAAGTGTATATACTCCTGATCCACCAATTCTACTTTATGGAATTTATCTTTGCAGATATACTAGTCAAGGAACAAAATTGCAGGTTATTCAGTGGGGTATTTTTAGTGATAGCAAAAGGCTAAAAATAACTTGTCTACCAATAGAGAATTGGTTAAATTATCTAAATACTATGTAGCTAAAATTTTTTTAATTAAAATTTAAAAATTAACATTTATTCATTTCTGAGAGACAAAGTGAGAGTGGGGGAGAGACAGACAAAATCCAAAGCAGACTCCAGGCTCTGAGCTGTCAGCACAGAGGCTGACACAGGGCTCAAACTCACAGACCGAGATCATGGCCTAAGTGAAGTCAAATGCTTAACCAACTGAGCCACTCAGGCACCCCCAAAAAAAATTTTTTTAAAGAAGGAAGCATTTGGGACCCGTGAGTGGCTCAGTCGGTTAAGCACCAGACTTTGGCTCAGGTCATCTCACAGTTCATGAGTTAGAGCCTCACATCGGGCTCTATGTTGACAGCTCAGAGCCTGGAGCCTACTTTGGATTCTGTGTCTCCCTCTCTCTCTGCTCCTCCCCTGCTCGTATTCTGTCTCTCTGTCTCTCAAAAATAAATTAAAAATTTTTTTTTTAATTTTTTAAAAAGAAGGAAGCTAAGATTGACATCTTACTCTAAGATCCATTAAATGAAAAAAAGCATGCACTATATTCCCCCTTATGTACATAATAAACTAATCTGGAAAGATGCATAGGAAGCCAGTAATATGGTTACTGCTATGGTGCGGGGGGGGGGGGGGGGGGGGGGGGGGGGGGGGGGGGGGGGGAGGAAAATTGTCAGTTGGGGGAAGGGAGGTGGGAAGAGACTTCACTATAAACTTCTTTGTATTTTTAACCCAATTTCCGTTATTACCAATTTAGAATTTTATACTAGAACGCTTTTAATTAAAAAATTGTATAGTACATCTCTATGATTGAATATTATTCAGTGATAAAAAGAAATGAGCTCTCGAGTCAAGAAAACACATGGAGGGCCTGAAACGCATACTGCGAAATGAAAGAAGCCAATCTAAAAGGTTACATACTGTAGAACTCCAAGTACGTGACATTCTATAAAGCTTCAGAGACAGTAAAATAAGATCAGTGGATGCCAAGGGTTGGGGGGGGGGGGTACCAGGAGGAAGGATGACTAGGTAGAGCACAGAGGATGTTTAGGGCAGTGAAACTACTCTGCACAATACTCTAACAGCAGATACGTGACATACATTAGTCAAAACCCACGGAACTATACAACACAAAGAATGAGCCCTACTGTAAAGCATGGACTTTGGTTAGGTTCATCAATTATAACAGATGTACTACACTAACGTCAGATATTAATAATAAGGGAAACTGAGTAAGGGAGAAAGAGTCTACGGGAACCACTCTATGATATCTGCTTAATATTATGTAAACTTAGAATTGCTCTAAGAAATAAAGCCTATCATTTTTTAAGTGTGTGTGCATATATACATGCATATACGCACTCACATACATACAAACATACATCCTCTTTTCACCCAGCAAAGGCCTTACACATCGAAGGTGCTCGACAAAGTACTACAGCTACTGCCTTAGTGGTCAAGAGCTCAAGCTCCGTAGCGGGCAAAGGAGGCTCTGATTCCAGCCCTGCCATTTCCTAACTGTGTGGCCTTATTTATCCAAGCTACCTCTTCAGCCTCAGTTTCTCCGTCTGCAAAATGGAAGAAAAACGCCGTATTTCCTCCCAGGGCTGTTGTGAAGATTACGTTAAAATGCATGTGAAATGCTTAGCACAGTGCCTAACGTATAAGAAATGCTCAAACATGTCACTGGCCGCTGTAACGCGAGAAGGATTGTTCCCAGAATGACTGATTTGGCACTTCAGGTTCCAAGGTTACCGCACCACCAGCATTATCTATAATATCCCAAAAGGGCCCCCAAATTCTCAACTCCAACCTGTCCGCCTTTGAACACCATCCACATTGTCTGAGCCCGTACACTTCAGACGTTCGTTGACCCCTAGATGCGGTTTCCCCCGCACGCCCAGGCCCTGGAACGCGCCCCCTCCCGGCCCCTCCCTACTCCACCCGGCTCCGGGCCCCACTCAGGCCCCGCCCCTCCTCCTCCCCAGACCCTGGCCTAATTGTCTACACTTCCTTCCTTCTGAGAAGCTGAAGGAAGCTCCTACCCAGATACTCGTAGTCCGGTAGGGCTAGGCGCTCCGGACTCAGCATCCTTTGACCACGGTAGCTTCCAAAGCTCTAGCTCTCCGGCTTCCGGAACCCAGGTCGCCGGCTCTCTCCGTTGCCATGGCAACCACGCGTCGGGAGGAGGCGGGAGGTGGAGGGGGTGTCACGCCAACAGTCTCCGTATCGCAACCCCAAGCGGGCCACACCGGTTCCGGGGGCAGTCGCTTCGTGGCGGTGGAGTTTTCTTAGGACTCCCATTCTTGACGAGTTGGTTTTAGAGGAATTTGATGTGGGAGTTCTCTTGATTCTATCACATTTTCCGGTGTCGAAAAATTATTGCCAGCCGTCCGCATCCGCAATTTCTGAATTTCATAACTACTCTTTCTGCTTTATACAGCTGTTATCCGAACTCGCAGTAATAGCTCCCACCCTTAAATTCCCATAAACACTTCATGTCCCATGGTCCATGTTTATCTCTTTGTTATTTACTGTCTTAAATTGCTACCAAGTGCTTTCACAGGTGTATATTTTAGCTACTCCTTGAGGTGAGGAATGTGTCTTTTCTGCCTATGTCCAGGCTGGGCACGCAGAAGGTGCTTATTAAATCCTCTGGTTCATTAATATTTCCTCTCAAATTCCTATTTATCTTTACTCCCAATTTCTACTCCTATCCCTTATTATTTGATACCCTTCCCAAATGTCTTTCTTTTTTCCTACCAAGACACTTCACTTCTTGAGAGGATGGGGTGCACAAACTAGGACACTACTGGATTTTTTTTTCTTTATATGCATAATTGCTCACTTCTTTTTTAAGAAGGGAAAGCATTCATTGGTTTGGGCTTCCCAGATATCCAGGTATTTCTTTCTGCTTCTCTGTACTCCCAACAACAGGTTAGTGGTCTATGGTTCCTGTCACAGTTGAAACCTGGTAGAAAAAGCCACTCTATCCTCACCTTTTCAGTTAGTTCCCACAATGTGACATTTTTGTGAAAAAGAAAGAATGAGAAAGAGACAAAGGAAAGAAGGAAGAAAAAGATATGGAAGGAAGGTAGGAAAGAAAGAAAGAAAAATCATGCTATGGGAGAAATATCCATGAAGCCAGTGGACCACCTTCACTGGGAGGAGAGGGAAAGAGGACCTTCCTCTCTTTGTGTCAGCGGTCTATTCTTAGCCTTCTCCCGCAGGAGCTTCAAACCTCCTAATTCTCCCTTTCCCTTAAAATTGTATATGTGTCTTATTTCTAGGCTCCTGTGAGTCACTCTGAGTTTGGATGTGGTAAGGATCAGAGCCAAACTAGGACCTGCATTTATGATCTCGAGGTAATGAATTTACTAATTTGGTATTGAATGTCAAGTCCTGAAAAGTTGATAAAATTCTTTGCTTTCTTCCTCAATGCTTGCCTCTTGCCCCTCCCCCCCAGTGCAGCTTGAGGGTATAGAAGTTTCATAACTATCACACCTGTGACTTATTACTATACTATTAATAAAGTAATAGGATAGTAATTATTAAGCTTTACAATTTTATTTCCAATCAACCCAAAGCTATTTGTCCTCATAAAAACTTCCTAAGGTCCTTCCCCCTTTTTTTAAGCAGGGAAACTGAGGAACACGGCAGGAAAATGACTTACCTAGCATCATCCAGCCAATCAGTGGGAGAGCCAGAACCGGATCGCCGCTATCACAGCCTCCAGGCTAGTGGTCTGACCGCTAAACCACACAGCCTCTTTTTTTAGGGTTTGTTGGCTTGGTTTTTTATTTATTTATTTTTCCTTTTGCTCTGCCCTGCCAGTAACTGGAAGCTCCCAGATAAAAGAAGAGAATTTCAAGTCCAGGCTGAACATTTGACATCCTCTTATTTGTGGAGCGTTATCCTGGACTTGGAGGGTGCTGCTGTTGGGCTCTGTGTGGTGGAGCTGGGAACCAGCCCCAAGAATATAGCTTTGTTTGGGCATTAACCCATTTGCGGTTATAATAATGATAAGTTTCAGCACCAGTGGCGCCCGACTGTTAATGACTCAAAGAAAGCTAAATAAGAACAAGATGTCATCTCTGGAGCAATTAGTAGCTTTTTCCTACAGCTCTATCCCTTCCATAAAAATCCTAAGGACCCTTATATTTAAAGTCAGTCTTCCACTCTTAATGTCTTGAACAGTCTATTGAGGAAGAAAAGGGTGGGAGGTTGCTAAACTAAGGCTTCAAGAAAATTTGAGGTTGCACAGAAATAACAGGTAGCCTTACTGGTGTTGGAATTATTGACTGTTTGTATTTTTCTTCTTTATACTTTTATATATTCTCAAAATTTTCTATAATAGGCATGTATTATAACTTGAAAACAAACAATAAATGACTTGAAAATCTTCAAAATATTTTTCAAGGAGAAGTGATGACCTTCCAGATAGTATCTGTTTTCCTAAGAAGGAACCGCTACTTTTAGATTTCTCTTCTACCATAAAGTACATGATAACAGATTTTGGCCACACTTCAGTAGCAGAGGAAATTTTTTAGTGAAATATACACAACATGGGTCTTAAGAAAAGTGGAAATACACAAGAATTGTTAAAGACAGATGTAATTCTGTGACCTTATTGAATGTTAAGGAAAGAAAAAAATGTCAGCTTTCAATTTGGATGGGTTCTCAGATTCTTAAATTATCATATTTATGAAAATGTTAACCTAAACAAATAATCATCCCAGTAAACAACCAACTCAGAAGACAACTCCACAATCCTGAATGTAAGCAAGTGATATGAAATTGATCAAAGCATAGGGAAGGTATGAGATGTTAAAGTCATTCCTACAGCATAATTACGGAACAGAAACATCAGGATCAAAGCATCAGAAAAACACCTTCAAGAGATGATATGTGGAGACATCAGTTTATCAGATTATAATTCCTAATTGTAAGGAGAAAATTAATAGACATTTCTGGCTCTGTAGAGGACCTATGAAGAGACAGGGAAGAAATTTCTCCCTGGAATTCAGAACTACAGGAAAGCAAACATGAATGCACTAAATAGTTTTAAACTTCAAGGAAACAATAAGGAAAGAAAAAAATGCAGGCTGAATTATTGCTACAAAATAGGTTCAAGAAACTAGGACAAGCTTTTATCGACTCATCAAGCAGAAAAGATGCTAAAGGCAAAGTAGCTACTAAGAAATGCAGGTCATGAAATTCATGCTGAGCTCCTAGCTCTTCTTAAAAGACTTATCTTCAGTAAAAGCAAAGCAGAAACTAGTATGATGCCACTGTATGGGATTAACATGTTCAAATTTAAAAATGCTATTACAGACAAGTCATTTTGACCTGCTACAGGTCAACAACCCAGAGATTTGGGAGAATTTGCAGAGAAAAGAAAAGGAAACATTCACAAACTCTTAGTTAAAAATAACTAATGCATTATAAGCAAGTGGTTAAGAGGACATGGCTTAAATCGAATTGGAGCTCAAAGGTGATTACAGACTTGTACCTTCTTGTTATATTATATTTTCAAATGTGCAAAAAGAGTTAGGAATTATATTTTCATAAAGATTGAAAGGGAAGGAGATTTTCTGGTCTTTCTTGGTAGCCTACAAAAATTAGCTGTGCCTTCCTCTGTCCTCAAGTATGCACCTTGATAAGCATTTATGTCATTAAAAACATTCTTTGAACTCTCCTACTAGATTGTGAGTTCCTTGAAGGCAGGAGACAGTTTCATTCATTTTTAAATTTCTAGAATATGCATACTGCCTGACAGAACAAATACGTGTTAAACAGATTTTTCCCCTCTAGATTAAAAGCCTAGAAAATGAAAGCTATCCAATCCATAGGATTTATGGTTTCCTCATAGGAACCAATTCATGAAACAAATTCATTAAACAAAAAGGCCAGCAAAATGCAAGGCATCATTGAGAAGGGCATTAAAAATCAATTAGAGAGGCACCTGGCTGGCGCAGTTAGAAGAATGCAGTGATCTCAGGGTCGTGAGTTTGAACCGCATGTTGGGCACAGAGATTACTTAAATAAATAAACTTTTTAAAAATCAAACAGGGGCACTTGGGTAGGTCAGTCATTTAAGTGACTGACTCCTGATTTCAGCTAAGGTCATGATCTCACAGTTTGTGAGTTCGAGCCCCACGTCAGGCTCCATGCGAACAGTACAATGCCTGTTTAGGATTCTCTCTTCCTCCCTTTCTCTCTGACCCTCCCCCAACAGCTCTCTTTCTCTCAAAAGAAATAAGTAAAATTTAAAAAAATCAAACGGGCACATGGGTAGGTCAGTCATTTAAGTGACTGACTCTTGATTTCAGCTAAGGTCATGATCTCAGTTTGTGAGTTCGAGCCCTGTGTCAGGCTCCATGCTAACAGTACAATGCCTGTTTAGGATTCTCTCTTCCTCCCTTCCTCTCTGACCCTCCCCCGACAGCTCTATTTCTCTCTAAAGAAATAAGTAAACTTTAAAAAAATCAAACAGGGGTACATGAGTGGCTCAGTCTATTAAGCATCCGACTTTGGCTCAGATCATGATCTCACAGTTCGTGAGTTCGAGCCCCGTGTCAGTCTCTGTGCTGACAGAGCCTGGAGTCTGCTTTGGATTCTGTGTCTCCCTCTCTGTCTCTGTGCCCATCCCCTTCTTGTGCTCTGTCTCTCAAAAATAAATACACATTAAATTTAAAAAAATTAAACAGAGCATTGGTATATCCTTCATATACCTAAATATTTTGTGTGAGAGATCACTAAATGTTAAGAAATGCCCAGAAAAAACAACAACAATGAACAAAAGGCATATGGATGATGCTGCATGTGGACAAGCTAAGAGGATTCATTCAGGAGGACAATAGAGAATATACTAGGAATAATTAAATAAACAAGATATGAATTAGAAGTTCCCAAACTTCAGAATCTTAGGACAAAAAGCTACAATCTGCATTTATTTTTCCCCCAAGCCATCCCTAGATTGTTACAAGAGTTTACTGTTCTAACTAAAACTCAAATCTGGCCATGTTACTTCAATACTTTAAAAGCGTTTCTGGGGTGCCTGGGTGGCTCAGTCAGTTAAATGTCCAAATTCAGCTCAGGTCATGACTCTCACAGTTCAGTTTTCATGAGTTTGAGCCCCTGTATCAGGCTCTCTGCTGTGAGTGCAGAGCCCACTTTGGATTCTCTGTCCCCCTCTCTCTCTCTGCCCCTTTCCCACTTGCACATGTGCACACACTCTCTTTCTCTTAAAAATAAGCAAAACAAAACATACATACATACATAAATGTTGCTGACTCACCATTACCAGGATGGAGCAAATTCCTAAACATGCATACAATCTATATCCCTTCACAGTCTGGTCCCAAACTACTTTTCCAGCCACCTTGCCATTTACTCTTCCCTAAATACTTAATAACTCCAGCTATACTTTCCTACTCACTCTTCCCAAGCATACTGGCTCTTTCCCACTCCCTTGCTTTGGTATAAGCTCTTCCTTCTGCCTAGAATGTACCTCTCCCACATTTTCTCCCTAGTAAACTCTTTTTTTTTTTTTAATGTTTTTTATTTATTTCTAGGAGAGAGAGAGAGACAGCGTGAGCAGGGGAGGGTCAGAGAGAGAGGGAGTCACAGACTGAAACAGGCTCCAGGCTCTGAGCTGGCAGTCAGCACAGAGCCCGACGCGGGGCTCGAACCCACGAACCGCGAGATCATGACCCAAGCGAAAGTCGGATGCTTAACCGACTAAGCCACCCAGGCGCCCCTCTCCCTAGTAAACTCTTATACATTCTATAAGACAAAGGCTAAGTGCCATCACCTTAGGAAACCTTATCTAACCTCCTAAATAAAATAGGGTAAAGGCAGTGAGGGAGAACAAGGCAGTGAGGGAGAACAAGGGTGATAAAGATGAGATTTCTCTGAGGCAGCTGAGCAGGAAGGGCCTGGGGAAACAATACTCGAAGTAGAGGAGGCCTCTCATGCAAAACTTGGAAGAAATGATAGCATGTTTTAGAGCTGAAGGAAAGCCAGTGTGACTAAAGCAAAATGAATAAGGGGAGAAGTAGTCAAAGTAGGAGGCAGAGGCCAGATCATGAAGGACCTTGAAGGCCACATGAGAAGTATGGATATTATTCCAAGTGCAATAGGAAACCATCAGAAGGTTTTAGTATATGTGCTGCCGAAGCGAGCACGAAACCATCGGAAGGTTTTAAGCCTTCTGTAATGACATTACCTGATTTGTTTTTTAAGAAGTCACTCTGAAAAAATAAAATAAAATAAAAAATAAAAAAAAGAAGTCACTCTGGTTGCTGTACATGTAGAGAATGAATTATAAAGGGCAAGTGAAAACAGAGAGGCCATTTACATAGATGCTTGATTTATGTTTGTTAATTAAATGAGTGTTTATTCATTGATCCATTTGTTTCTCCACCATTCTAAATTTATCTTTGCTACTGAAATAAACAATACAGAAATCTTTGCTGCGAAGGCTCTACTTATATATGCCAGATACGTGAATATCAAGCTTTCAGGAAATAAAAAAAAAAATGTGCTTAGAAAGTCTCACTTTTCAGGGTGTGCCCCATATTAGGCCAGGGAACTGAATTAGCTGTTGTCCCCCAGCCCCCTAGCTGGATCATGAAAAGTGTTGGCACTAGAAATGCTGGCACTGAAGGTTTGTGATTAAAGAAAGCACAGAAATGCCAATCAGACACTTTCCTTATACTTTCATTTTTCCCCCGTTCTCCAGTAGTAGCCCCTGGGACTTAGATAAAAGTACCCATTGCTAAAAGTTCATGATACTTTCCCATAAATACTCTGGACTCTTCCCTGGCTCAGGGCCTTTGCAAATGCTGTTCCTTCTGCCTACAAAGCTCTTCCCGTCCACTCTCAGTCTGATGACTCTTACTCAGCTTAAGTGTCAGTGCCTCTAGCAGGCCTTCCCTGCATCCCCAAATCTAAATCAAGACTCTCCTTTCCTAGAACTCAACACTTGTCCTTGAATGACCCTATCACTTACAGCTTTAAATTCATTTGTGGAATCATTCTTTCCATGCCTCTGCACACTCGTGTCCCTTCCCAACCCCAGCCATCAGGCTGTAAGTTCTAGGGACCCAAAATACCTGTTTACTGCTGCCTATATATTGCCTGGAACATAACATGACCTTAATAAATACTAAGTGAACAAATACCGGAAATAAGCCTCCCTAGGCGGAAGAAGCAGGTGTAGGACCCCTTCAGCTCCTTCAGATGTGCTTTTTCTTGATTTTCCTTCTACAACTTTAAGAACTCTTTCCCTCCATTCACACTGCCTTTACAAGAAGGTGATTCTGGAGAGAAGATGGAGCAATTCTTTGCAGACTCGTGTTCTTAATCTTTTAAAGCAGGGTCTTTCAACATCAGCACTATTAAAATTTGAGGTTGGATAATTCTTGTCATATAATTCTTTGTGGGGAGGGATGTCCTGATCAATGGAGGATGTTTAGCAGTATCCTTGGAGTCTATCCATTATTTGCCCGTGGCACTCACTCCCCAGACTGTCTCCTGAGATTGCTCCATGGCTAGAAAATCACTCCTGATTGAGAACAACTGTTTTCAAGTGTAAAACTTTCAGGCCTTTTACTCTTTCAGATGAATTATGTCTAGAAATTCAGGTTGTTGAATGATGCCTAGGTTATAAGAGAATTCTACCAACCCAACTGGATCAAAATAGTGCCCATTTCTATCTGGTTTCTGTAGCACTCCCTGTGTTTCCTTTGAAAAGGCCATTAGTGATGGTCTACTTCAGGGACATATTCTGATTTAGGAAATTCAGTTCCCTGGTCTGTCCTCGAAGGATGAAGGAAGAAGGTGGTGTTTCTGAGTAAACTAATGCCTCTGAGACCCCTCTGGAATTGGCAGTCCTCTACAACTTTGCTAGGGGCATGTCCCAAAGGACAATAAAAGAGAGACAAACAGCCCATTCTGGCATGCTTTTCAGGATCTCTCACTCCAAACAAGAAAGTCTGAGAGGCCTGGTAAAAATAAATATAGCTTAGCACTCCTGGCATAAGAGCAGTTTCTGACAGCCAAGACTGAACTCACCCTAGGGGGTGACCCAGGCAGGGACTATGCACGAAGTTCATTTCTACCCATTGATATTCCCAGTGATTCACAGCAGCCAAGGATGGCTCTGTGCACCAGAACCGTGCTGAACCATGAAGGAGGGGGACTTGGGATGCAAACACAAAATGCAGTCTCTTGAGCCTGAGTCAGACAGGGACAGCCAGCCTCCCCCCTTCCTCCTCAATCCCAGAAAAACAACATAAATCATGCTTTCTGGAAAGAAACCTATCCTTCGCATACAGATGTTTATAAATTCTTAATCCCCTGACATTGAAAGTATGGTGACTGCCTGTCCTGGATTTTTTGGGACAAATGTATTCATTATACCACATGTCCTTAGTTTTCCTGTGGAAAAAAATATGGTTTCCAGAATCATAAGATCTTTCTCAACAGGTCGAAAAGCATAAACAGCATATATTGAAATCCTGAGACCAACCAAGGCCACATAACAAACATCATGGAGTAGGGGAACGTGTGTTGAAAATCAACCTCTACTTTCCACTTTTTTTTCCCCGGATTTTAGGCGAAGGGGACATAGGTCATAAAGGTGGACTGTCTTTCCCAACAGGAAGATCACGTAAACCTGACCTGACTCGACTGCCGCCTTCAGTCAGCAAGAAGAACTACACAGAGAGAAAATGCCCCAGTATTAGTTACTATGGTGATGCTAGTTCAACCACATTTCAGCTGTGTAAAAATTTCAGGCAGAACAGTATAGAGAAGTACTGACTAAAGGTCTTAACACTTCACTTTGTCATTGTTGTTGCTGTTGCAAAGCTAACGTTAGCTTTGGTCAAAGATGCTAATTTGAAGCGAAAGCCCTTGAAAAATTGAAAACAAGCACGGATGAAATGTCAAACTTATCCATTGGAGAAATCTCCTAATAGCCACTTTTGCACTATACCAAATTACTTTCCCCTCAGCTAACATTGGGCATTTGGGGCTTCCTGACTCTGTTTACTAGTAAGAGAAAAGTGGTTTAATGAGATCACAGAGGATCCAATACCGGAAATGTCGACATACCAGCTTGGAGGGAAAATTGATACATAAGACCCTAAGGAAGTTAGGGGCTTGGACAAAAGTAACAAGACAAGATTCAACCAAGACACGTTAATAATAACCCACATCATTAATCTGCTTTGGGGAGAGGATAGAGCCTGAAGCTAAGACAAGAGAGTTTACAACTTTCTGTAGTAACCCAAAAGTTAAATACTGCTGAGAAGACTGGAGGAGGCTGAGGTCCCTGTGAAAGTGCAACTACAAGACTTACTTCCTTACTCCCTTCCATCCTTGCCAGGATCAGAAAGTCAAAGAAGGTCAAGAGGCTAACAACGCTGATTTACAAAGACAGCGAGGAGGAACTATGTCTAGGCCAATTCTGGACGTCTGAACTGAGGCCACAGGACCCAGACAACCACCTCAGGAAATGAGTAAATGAAAAGGGGAGGTCGTGGAATTATTTAGCCCTAACACAACGCTGCCTAGACCGGGGTGGGGGTGGAGCAAGAAGAAAATCTCAGGAAAGGAATTTTGACAGTGAGAATGCTAGTTAAGATACAGCACTTCAGGCCCCCTGATGTCCCTTGTTTGATGTTAATAAAGACCTAGAGGATTATGCATTAGCAAGCCTTGCGTATTCTGAGACATCAATAAAGTCTGGACACGGGGCTGGTAGGGGGGCTGGGGTCACGTCCAGGCGACTCGGGTCAGCCCGGGTGCTCCTCTCTGGCACAGAGTAGAGCGAGAGGGATCGAAAGTTGCCACTGGGATAGTTTTTTTTTTTTTTTTTTGTTAGGGACATTTGAGCAGTAGTAATGGGGACACGGAGGGGGGGCTCCCTCGAGGACTAGGAATGAGGGGGCGGCCTGAAGAGCAGCGAGGCAAGCTCAGGAGGCGCTGGCGGGTGGGGGCCCGGGGACCGGAGGGGGGGGCGAGGGCCGAGGGCGGGAAGGGGCCGGCCCCGCTCTGGGGGCGGGACCAGGCGCGGAGGCTGCGGCGGGGGCTGCGGCGCGGGGGGCGGGGCGGCCGGGCCCGGGACACCCCCTCCCGGTCCCCTGGCGGGGCGGCTTCGGCTCCGGCTTGCACTGGAGGCAGCAGCGGCCGGAGGGCGACTTGCTCGGCGCGCCCGCCGCCGCGGACCGGGACGCTTCCCCTTCGGGACCCTGCGCCGACTCCCTCCCCCGCGCGGTCCCGCGGGAGCCGACGGGACCCCCGGCCGGCAGGGAGCGCCGGCGGCGGCCGCGGCACCATGAGGCGGCCGTGGGGCGCGCTGCTGCTTGGCGCCCTGCTCTGCGCACACGGTAAGCGGCGCCGCCGCGCCCGCGCCGCCCGGCCCGCCGGGAAAGTTTGTCCGCGGGTCCGGCCGCTGCAGGACTCCCCTCCCGAGAGCCGGGCGGTGCGGGCTGGGGCCTGAGACCCCGCGCGCTCACTCCAAGCGGTAGCTCTGAGCGTGCTTGCGGGGGAGGGAAGCAGCAGCTCCCCCAGCCCTTCCAGCCGGACAGGGTCGGCGGTGGAGGAGCTCCCCGGCTCGGATCCGGGCCGGGCTCGGGGAAGATCCGAGGCGCCCGCTCGTCTGCCCTGGCCGCTGTTTGAAGAGCTGGGGGCTGCTTCCCTCTCTGGTTCAGATACGGTCTCTGTGACCTTGGTGCGAATGAATGTGTGCGAAGAAAGGGAGGCGGGGAAGGATGGTTGCTAAACATAAATTGTAAAAACCCCTGCTTGCAGGGGCCGGGTGTCTCGGGCGGATTGCAGAGCGGGGACTCCAGGGGAATCGGAATGCTTGGGCTCTGGGGATTCCTCTGTTCGGGGAACAGTTCCTCGGACTCCAGACCTTGCTCCCACCGAGGGTCTTCGGGTACTGCTTGCTCGCAGCATCTCCCCTTAGTGGTGTTTTGTGTTCCCTCTTCTGGCTGCGACCAATCAGCTTCCTGCCCTGGATCCTTCCCGGTGGGGGAGAGCGGGGGGAAACCGGGCTGGAAAAGGGGCAGAGATGGGACACAGGGAAGAAACTGCTGGAAGGCTCCCGCAGATCCGTCCTGGCCGGGGTAGTGGGGGGCGGGGGGGGCGGATATCACCGAACATCAGACGGCATCCTCCCGGTCCGCGCAGTGACCCTCGGGGGAGCTGGACGGATAGCGGCAGAACTGCTGCTTCATCTGCTCCTTATTAATAACTTGTTTGGTGCCCGTGCGCAACTGTTCTGTGTGATCAGGGCTGCGGTGGAATCTGTTTCTCCGCAGCCTCCGAAGCACTATGGGTGTACCCCGTGATTTAGCAGCTGCCTCTAGTTTGTGCCCAAAGATCAAAGAACTTTGATCTTTGAACCCCAACCCTATTCAACCCGGCGCGGGGGGGGGGGGGGGGGGATCCGAATTTTCTCAGTCTCGCAGCCCGGATGAGGGTGTGGGGCTCGGATTGGAGGGGTCTCTAGACCCTGGCCCTGCCTGCACCGATTCTTTCTTTAGCGTCCGGGAGCTCGTGTGGAAACCGTGCAGATTTCGGAACTTGCCTAGCAGGGCGTGGAGATGCCTGGGCACTCGTTTTAAAGATTGGTTTACCTCCCAAATCCAAAACAGAGTTCTCGTGTCTGTTATTTAAACTACCTTGGGTTTTAAGCGACTTTTTCCGTGCCCTCTCTAACGCCCACTAAGCTCTTTCTCTCTGCTCTCCGCTCTTCCTCTCCGCGTAGTAGCCTGGCCGAGCCACGTTCCTGCTCGCACTGTGCTCTCCCCCTCCCGGGCTCTCTCCTAGAAGGTTATTTGTAGCCTCTTTGGCGTGTCGGGACAGCGGCCCTACTGGGGTAGGAATGTAGCTGCTCTTCCCACCACATGGGCCCCTTAAAGGGACAGCTATGCTTTTTGGGGGGTTTCCCCCTTCGGGCTGCGAGAGAAGGGGATGGAACTTTCCTCTCGGCCCCCTGGAGGAAGTTTTGAAAAAGATCAAGGGAAATGGCAAGGCACTGGGGAAAAAAGGAAAAGAAAAAAAAAGTCTAAAACGGATACCAACAAAACCTACGAGGAGATTGTCGCCTTCTGCCCCAGGGAAAGGGGAGCTGGAAGGTTCTGGGCTGAGACTAGCCAACAGAATTTTATTGCTCCAGAGCTGTCAAAACTGCATACACTACATCTGCATCGAGAAGGGGGGTAGAAAATTGTGTACATTTAATGCTTCGCAGAAAAGGGCTGGGAGGGTACTTGATAGCTCTTTTGGGTTCTTTTTAAGGACAAAAAGTTTAACAGAAACTTCTGAGCATGGGAGACTTTCTGTGCACATGCATAAGGACTCTCAGTGGTATGAAGATATAAACTTCCCCTAGCCTAACACTGAACCATCCTTGGAAGTCTGGGGGAGGTAGGAGAGGGGATAGATTCATGGCTCATCAGTGACACTGAACAGTTGCTCAACCAGAAATATTACCAAGAGGGTCCCTAAGGTGATGTTGCAGGGGCTTCTGGAAAAGACAGTGTTTTGTAGTAGGTCAATGACCACAGCTAGGAGTGGATTCAAGACACTAAGGTTTAAGGTGCTTTTTTGGATATTGCCAGTCCTGTGGGCTTTTCCTAGAGACTATGTGTTTGGCCTGAGCTAAACAGGTTGGGGTAATACTCCAACCCTAAAGATTTTAAAAGGAAACTTAATTGCTGGTGATAGCCCTGGGTATCTTTCTCCTGACCGTTGAGGTGAGCCCTCAGGCAGTCTACCACCATTGGAAGAATGGAAACCATGTTTGCCATGGAAGTCTCTTCCAGGTAAGCAAAAAGCTGAAAATTCTGCCTGCTGCTTAGGTAGATAGAAGGCTGTTTCTGAGATTCAGTACAAAGAAGTAGAGCTGAGACTGGTCTCCTTTCCATCTATCTGTGGTCATGGTGCTTAGTTGACCTTGTCCCTCATCTCATTGAACTTGTGAAAGATGCTTGGCTTGTCACTGATTTTGGATTTCCTCTTCTGTCCCCTGTTGAATATCAGATAACATCTTTGGGACTGGCACATGGTATTAAGAATGACAGCTGCAAGGGAACCAGTCTGGCTGTGTCTGATACAGAACACGTTGGGCATGTCCATCGTCTGGGCCAGCAGAGAACACAGAAGGTCACAGAGGACGGGGTATCTGATAGGTCTTTGCTGACTCTTTCTACTGATTGTTAATCTTAATCCCGAAGAAGAAGAAAAGTTGGAAGGATTGGCTATATTGTTTCTCCTTGGAAGAGAAGAGCAATACTAGGGACTTCTTGAATAAGGAATTTCAGGGACTATGTGAAGAAGACTTGTCTTCTTGAATGATTGGGCACAACTCATAATTGTGAGACAGTTCCATGCCCTTGGCAACTAGGTCTGTTAGCCTGTTCCAGCCACAATCTCTACCTTCCTTGATGAATCCTTTTACCACAGTTGCCTAGGCGTGGGCCATCTGGGCCCCAGACTGTGTCTGGATTACCATTTCATCTTCAGCATCAGAAGCTCTTCTCCCCTTCTCAGCATGGTGGGATTCAGTGTCCCAGGAAAGACTTCCCGCTGACTAGTTGGCTGGCAGAGCCCAGGTTTGGCCCTATAAATAGCTCTGATGGATGTCTGTGGTTGCTGCTCTCCATCCAGTTTAGAGCTGATAGGGTCAGGTTCTTTCTCCCAAATACATTCAGGAGCATTCCCTAAACTGGGTTCTGCACCCATTCATTTGTTCATTCATTCAGCAAACACACATTTGCCAAGCACTATTCTTAATCACCACATACATAGTTGAGTGATGAATAAGCACTGGCACACCTGGGCTTAAATCTTCGCTTTAACGCTTCTTGGTGACCCGGTGTAAAACACTTAATCTCCCTGAACTTCAGGGTTCTTACCTGTAAATGGGGGGTGGGGCAGAGCTGGAGTAATAATAAATTGTCATGTGACACTATTATAAAAATTAAATAAGAGTATATTCAAACCATTCAGCACAGACTGTTCTACAGGCTTGGATAAAATGTTAGCTGTTTGTTAGCAAGGCTGCATAAGTAGATTAGAGATGGTTCTTTCCTCTAGACTATGGGAGACAGGTAAACAAATCATTACTCTAACTACAGTGTCATGTGTCGAAATGGAAGCTTAGCCATCATTCATTTCAGCAGGTTTTTTGCTTTTCTCTTTTAAAGATCTTGCCCCTTCTTCCCACTCCCCCTCCCGCCCCCTCCTTGAAAACCTAATGAAACCTAAGCATAGTTGCCTCCTGTCCACACTTCCGAAAAAGAGATCTGTTAAGCTATATCATGAGTCTAGGGAGCCCACACCACCTTAATTCTCCTGGGAGAGGTCCTAGGAGATGGAGTTTTCTTCGGGGAGCTTCCTTGTTAAAAGCTTGCGGTCAGGGATGTGGCCAGGCACCTCACTCTAAGGTTGCCATGACCTGGGGTGAGAGGTGCTGGCTGGGGTCTCTTGTAGCTGGAACAGTTTAGAATTCCAAGCTCTCCCTCCCACTGGCCTGGGAAAGGAGTCAGGCCCCAGAGCTCATAAGGTAGTAATTGCCCCAATTTGGGGGCGGGGCTGTTGCAGAGCCGCCTTCCTTCATGACTACTGTCTTCAATCAGGAATCCTGTCAGAATGCAGGGATAATTGATGCGGGTCTCAAGCCCATGAGTCGCCTCCAGCCCCCAGCTCCTCCACCCCAAAGTTTGACCCCTGTTGTCTCTTTGTTTCTTCCTTTTAAGTTGGTGCCAGTGATGTCATGTTTTTGGGGGCTGCGGAAAGTTGACCGTAACCAAGAGCAGCCGTTAAGAAGAGCTGATTTGCTGGCCTTCCTGGCAGTCGTTTGACTCCATTTTCTGTTCTGCGTTTTTGATTTAGCAAGAAGCAAACATCTTAGGTGCCCTTGGGCACCTCTTCTGCCCTTTCAAGCAGACTTCATTCTTTCACTGCACTTAGGCATTGCCGTTGCTGAGTGCATGGACTGTAAGCGTCCCTCACACTCATTCCCTTGCTCATTTGGGTCAGAGTGAGACAGGGAAGGGCCCCGCCTGAGACCCAGCTGGGGAAAGCCTCGCTGGGACTTGCTGCAAGCCCTGACTTGGCCTACGGGAGCTCCCCGCCTCACCTCTGCACGGAGCCAAGGATCTGAGCTGCGAGCAAAGCCGGAAACAAAAGACTGGGAGCAAACCTCCCATCTGGCTGGGAGGCAGCGACACAAAGGTGCTGCTGCATAATTTATCACCAGAGGCTTTTCTGGGGCCAGGAAGCTCCTGGGCTCTAGGCAGAGCCTTTTTGGAGGAGAGGGAACCTCTCCCTGTGTCGGTGTCTGCTCGTGGGCAGGTAAGGAGTAGGATACTGGGAGAGACACCTGATTAGCACGTGAAATAAAGCTTGGAGATTGTAAGTGCCTCTCCAGGCTCTGCAGCTCCATTTCCTGCCAGGAATACAGGGCGGGGGTGGGGAAAGCGCTCCAAATGTTCCCTTAGTTGGCCCCAGCCTTAGGAACCCGATCGCCACCACCTTTTGGGTGTGGACGAGGACAAGAGATAGATTCTGTGTTGGGTCGACTAGAGCCTTCTGGAAACCAAATACAGATGCCAGGTTATAATATCCATAAGCCTAGCAAGTAAGAAAGGGGAGTTCCCTTTACCTCTTCCCACTCCCCCAACCCTCCCACACCTCAGGCCTTTTAAACAAGAAGTTTCAACTATAGGCACAAAGAGGCAGTCAAAGTGAATGATTCTAAAATCTCCCTCCCCCAAATAAGAATTTGTGCTCTTCAGGGAATAATCGCTGGTAACCATTTTTACATCACAAACTGGGACATGTGGTCTAAATAATACGAAGGCGCTTCTGGGGCAGTTTAACATTTTAAAAGCTTTTGCTGTATCCCTGGCACTGCGGTGTTTACCATGTCTTATCACATTTACCACTCACAGTGTCCTTATGAGGTAGGTACAGTTAGGTTCCTTTCCTACAGATGCAAAACTAAGGTTCAGAGCTGTTAATGTCACACAGCTAGTGAGTAACGGACCCGGGATTTGAACCCAGAGCCTAAGCTGTTAAGCTTCTAACCCATACTGCCCCTTAGTATGGAATATTTTATATCCAGGGTATTAAAAAAGAACTGGTTTGGGGCACATGGGTGGCTCAGTTGGTTGGGCGTCCAACTTTGGCTCAGGTCATGATCTCACGGTTCGTGGGTTCGAGCCTCACCTCGGGCCCTGTGCTGACAGCCAGCTCCGAGCCTGGAGTCTGTTTCGGATTCTGTGTCTCCCTCTCTCTCTGACCCTCCCCTGCTCACGCTGTCTCTCTCTCTCTCAGAAATAAATAAAAACATTTAAAAAATAAGAAACATCTGGATTGAGACTATCTATATTTTATCTTAGATTGACTTTTCTGTTTGCAGTCTTCAGCTCCTCATGGAATCTTAATTCATAAAGAATTACTTTTCTGTGCTTTGATGGAGGGAGGCTTTAAAAAGCTCCCAGGTGGAGAGGAGGTTTGTTGCTCCTGTGAAGCCATGTGTTATTGTGTGGGCCTTGTGTTTTGAGAGGTAGGGGGAGAGGAAGGCAGTATTTTGAGCAGCCCCCTCACAGAGCACAGCCACATTCAAGGCCTGCTGAATTTGTGAGATCTGTTGACTGAGCTGCGGGGCACGGTAAGTAGACTTTTGAGGACCTGGATGGAGATAGCCTGGTATCATTGCTACATTACAGGGTTGAGAGAAAGGAGACATCTAGATGAAGATGATGGGATTAACAATAGTAATAGCTGCTTACCATGCACTTCACGTGTATTATTTCATTTAAATCTCCCAGCAACCCTGTGAAATAGGTGCTCTTACTGCCCCCCGGTTACAGTAGAGGAAGCTAATTCATCTCTGAATTGCTCTGTGGTTTAGGTTCTGAATGTTCTTTCATATACTTGCCTCTTAGGAATTGGTCGATGATAAACGAGGCAAAGATGAAGAACACTGTACTCCTCGAGCTCCTCCAGAGAAAGTCAATAATAATGCAGGACTCTTGCCACGGTATTCGTGTGTACCTCTTCCTGTGATCATTCACACCACCAGCTTAACCCTTGGGGCTGGCACTGTAGCTTGGCCCACAGTAAGGCTTTAAGAGATCTCCAGCCCTGAAATAGAAGGGCTTAAACGTGGGGTGGCTGGATGAGAGAGTTCTGGGTGAGTCAAATTCCATCACATAGTAATAGCAAGAGCTATGGTTTACCCAGAGCTGAGTGCGTGCCAGGCATTATGCTAAATGCTTTTTATGAGTTAATTAATTCTTATAATGTCCATGTGACATAGGGGCTATTCTTATCCTGATTTTCCTGATAAGAAAGGTTTAAAGAGATTTAAATAATTTGCCCCGCCTCAGACAGCCAGGAACTAGCTTAGTTTTTGTTCCTGTGCTCTTAACATTATGTTCTCCGCCTCATAACTTTGGAGGTTGACCATTAAGAACTTCTTTTCCATGGTTAATAATGGCAAGAGAGGGCTAAACTTGATGGGACCAGTAATTGTGTCTGATGCTACCCCTTACGGAGGCGGCCCACTAGGAGAAGACTTCACTTGGTAGATTTTCAAACTAGATGAGGCTGGCCTCTAGGGCTTTTGGGGACAGAACTAAGTAGATTCATAGCCTGTCAGCAAGTGAAAGGAACTCTTGTTGGAGAAGGGAGTGAACTTGACCTGGATAAGACTAGGATGCCACCTTAAAAAGAAGATTCCTATTTTCTTCAGTAAAGATTAGGCAGAAAATAACTACTTTTATTTCTCATATTCTGGACCTCTCTTTTCCTTTGACTCCAAAGGAATATATCATTCATTCATTCATTCTACAAACTTGTATTGATCAGCTACCACATACCAAGCATTGAACTATGCACGGCAAATACAAAGACAAAGCTCTGTGTTATACAGTTCCACCTGCCAGGAGGCTTATGGCCTGTTAAATGAACAGTGATCCCGCAGTGGGCTAAATGCTACCGTAAGAGGAGGCACAAAGTCCTCTGGAGCACAGACCAGGGGCTTTCAATTCATCTGGGGCCACATGGGTGGGGCAGCATCAGGAAAGGGTTCATTTCCTGGCCTCCTTCTACCAACCGTTTACCTTTTTTGGTGTTGGTTCTGATGTTTTCTGTGCAAGCCCTGTCGCCCTGTCCTTTGAAACAGGGACTGTTTTCTAGGCTCTCAGAGTTCTCCTGATTCCAGGTGTCTCGTGGATGAGATGAGATCCATTTCTTTTTTTTTTTTTTTAATTTTTTAATATTTTTATTTATTTCTGAGAGAGAGAGAGAGAGAGAGAGAGAGAGAGAAAGCAGGGCAGGGTCAGAGAGAATGGGAGACACAGAATCCGAAGCAGGCTCCAGGCTCTGAGCTAGCTGTCAGCACAGAGCCCGATGCGGGGCTCGAACCCACAAGCTGTGAGATCATGACCTGATCCGAAGTCAGACACTTAACCGACTTAGCCACCCAGGCGCCCTGATCCATTTCTAAGTGGCCCCTTGCTGCCACCCCTTTTAGTTATGCCATTTTTGTCTTGCTTACATGGGCATACTTTCAGTGACAGACACTGCCCACTGCCCAAGAAACTGAAATCAATGGACCGGTCCCTTGATTGGCCTGGGTGTAGTTTAGGATCATTTCAAATAAGGTGTCTTCATTAAATAAGGTTTATATCCTCACCGTTGCCACCAATGGACAGGAGGAGAGAGGAGAGCTCTGGTGTGTTATAAGAACCCTTCTCTGATATGAATGATGGTTCTTCCCTTTCTGTTGTAATCCCTTCCCTGCGGGTAGCCGGCCCATCCCAGCACTCACAGGACACTCCTTCAGCCTTCTCACGTCTGGTTCAACTTGAAAAAGCTGCTCTGTAGCTGTGTATAGTCACTGTCCACCTCTACGTGACAGGTGTGGTCCCCCTTCAGTTGAGTGTTCTATGGGATGGTGGAGAACCATGCCTCTCTAACCTTGAGTATGCATCAGTGTCAGCTGGGAAGCTGGTTGAAAGTCCAGATTCTGAAGGCACATTAAAAGAATACTGGTCTAAGGGTAAGAATGGGGCCGCCATCCCAGCTGCCCTACTTACCCCATGACCTTGGCCAAAGCAGATGGCCTCACCTCTTAAGTGGGGCCTGCAGTAACTACTTAGGGTTCTTGCAGTGATTAGAGGTGAATGCTAGCGTGTATGCAAAAGCAGCTTGCGATCTCTAAAGGGTAACTGCAAAATAGAATTCTTTGTTGTTGGAAGCCCTGTTCCTTTCTGGACCAACACAACACTGAGGCACTGGTTCGAAGGGCTGGGGCTCCAGACTGTCCCTGTTTCACTACTTTACCTTAGGGCAAGAGACATTGGTCTTTAGCCTGAGCAGTAACCAGAAGGAAAGGTCACTGCTTGAGATCCATAAACTCACTGTGTATTTGCTAATTGAGACTGTGTAAAGGAGAGGGATTCAGAAGCCTCAGTGTTATAAATTCCCCTTTTTGACCTCAGTGTTTTGGGAATTCTCATAATAGCAATACCACTTATTGGGAGGCAGTGTAATGAAGTGATTAAGAGCAGAGGCCCTGGGATCAGTCTGCCTGGCTGTGAGTGCTGGCTTCAACCCTTAGTACCGGTGTGACCTAATAGCAGACTTCACTTCTCTGTGTCACCTTCCAGGGTTGTTGAGAGCATTCAATGATGTAGCGTATGAAAAGCACTTAGAAAATTATTTGAAAAGCGCCTGGTAAGTACATACTCAGGAAATGATGGTTGTACTATTGTGAATCTTTTGTCATGTACAAGTCCTGTGCTAATAAGCAGTTTGCATGGATTCCCATTTTATGGATGAGGAAACAGAGGCTCAGAGACCTTAAGCAGCTTAGTGAAAGTTGTAGAGTTGGCGGTAGAAACAGGATTTGAACTCTAGTCTCTCTGACTCCAGAATCTATTCTCTTTACTGCAATGATAACACTGTACCTGGTATAACAAATGGATGTTTCCCTTCTCTCCTTCAAAAGAAAGCAGTGAGTAATTGGTAAGGTGGCTGAGGCAAGGAAGGTTGAGGTGTGAGTGGGATTTCACACACATCGTGAGCACATTCACATGTATCCCCAAAGCTGGACGACCTGCCTATCAAGGGGGAGGGAACACTTGGGGAAAGATCTTTTCATTGTTGAGTTGTGTTAGGTCAAAAGGCCCGAGTCCCTAAAGGCTGAGGGAGTGTGGCTGTAAACAGCTTTCAAGGCCAGAAGCTATTGAGTACTCTAACTTCACACTTTCCAAAGTGAAGCCTGCCTGTGCCACCCCTGACTCATTTGTTTCCTTTCTTCACTCACCATTCTTTTTGTAGAACAGGGTTAAAAAGCTGTCCTTTCTGCTCACAGCCAGGACTTGAGTGAAAAGGCAGAATTCCACCTCCGGGACTCCCCAGGGGCAGCAGTTGTCCAGAGAGCTGGCTTTCTGGAGTTTGGTGTGTCTGTTTACCGTATGAAAGCCCAAGCCAAGGGTCTGCCTGGTGGTGGCTGCCTGACCTTCACGTGCTGACGTTCAGATGTTGCTCTGACATGCAGGAAGTCGTGGCTCTTCAGCCGCCTGCAACTAACTTGATGCCCACCCGATGGAATGCTTTGTTCCTGAAGTCTGCTGGGGGAAAGCCCGGACTTCTTTTATCACTGAGCCAAAGGCGGGGGGTGGGGCCCTAAAAAAAAAAAATCAACCGAGGACTGAAGGCTACTCTACCTTTAGTATTCTTTTTGACTTGTACACAACACCAGGATACTGCTATTCTTTTTTTTTTTTTTAATGTTTATTTATTTTTGAGAGACAGAGACAGAGAGTGAGCAGGGGGAGGGCATAGAGAGAGGGAGACGCAGAATTTGAAGCAGGCTCCAGGCTCTGAGCTGTCGGCACAGAACCGGACGCGGGGCTCAAACCCACAAACCACAAGATCATGACCTGACTGAAGTCGCCCACTTAACCAACTGAGCCACCCAGGCGCCCCACAATACTGTTATTCTTGATCTTCTGATGCTGGCGCTTGAGTTTTCAAAATCAAGGTCTTTTGGAAAAATTTAGCCCCTGCATCTCCCACATCTCACACCCCCAGCCTGCATTTATTGAGCATCTTTGGTGTGCCAGGGCACGAGGTTAGGTCCATTCAGTTTATTGTCTGCTCTAATCCTTGTGGCCTTTTCACAAATGAGGAAATGGAGGCTCGGGGAGCTAAGTGACCTGTACAGGGTCACACAGCTGGTCGGTGGAACCCAGCCTGTCGCCCCAGGTCCATGGCTTCTTCCTCTCCCCTCCCCCCAGACCCCTTCATCCTCTCTGCTGTCATCACCCCCTTGCCCTGAACTCCACGTTGGGGCAGCTCTGCTCCCTGCTGTGTTCTTAACTTCTATTGACATTTGGGGCCGGAGGGTGTCGTTAGTGTGGCAGCCTGCCCTGTACATTGTAGGATATCTGGCAGCATCCCTGGCTTCTACCCACTAGATGCCAGAAGTACCACCAGGCACGACAACCAAAAATGTCTCCACACATTGCCAAATACCACACGCACTCCCAGGGTGGGGGTGGGGGTGAAAACAACTGTCCCTGGTTGAGAACAACTGAGTTAGTCTTATCCTTCCTCTTCACCATCCTTCCCTGCGAAGGGGATCTGCGTGTTGGGAGGTCCACTGAATGGAGTCCTTTGGAATATTTAGTCTTTGTGGTTTCATCCAGCCAGAGTTCCTGAAAGTGGTGCCTATAGCTGTGATGAGCTGGTCACACTCCAAAAGTTGCTCAGGATCTGAGTGAAAAAAGCCCCTTCCTTTCTTGGTGCTTTCAGAATAGACCCAAGAGGCTAGGGCTGGGGTAGCTGGGTCTTTAGTGCTTCCCTGGAGAAGAAGCTCTGTTGTGCACTTGCAGAGAGACCTGGACAGACAGGAACCCTGGACTTGGATTAAAGGCTTCCTGTCAAGTACAGAGATGCTGCACCTTTGTTTTCCATAGGAAATCTGGCATCTTTTCTAGGGCAGCTGATTCCCTTAGCTTGCAGTGGGGGATGGGGGGTCTTATTTGAGGATCTGGTAAAATCTGTGGTCCAGAATTACTCCAGAATGTACATTTTGCCTATAGTTTCAACAGTTCACTGGTCCCAAATGCCAGCCATCTACTCCTCTGTCCATCCATCTACCCATCCATCCATGCATCTACCCATCCATCCATGCATCTACCCATCCATCCATCCATCCATCCATCCATCCATCCATCCATCCATCCATCCCTCCATCCATCCACCCACCCATCCATCCATCCATCTATCCATCCATCCATCTGCAGGTTAGGAACCCAAGCCTTATGCTCACACTTACCCTTGGAGGTTGAAGTGGAGAGGGAGGGCTCCAGGGCTCTTTCCTTGCTTCTGGGGGTGGGGAGGGATGACAGTACACCCTTTCATTCTGAGCCTTAAATCCTTCCCTGTTCCCATCCAGCCTAAGGGCAGAGCCCAGCTAAGGGGAGGAAGGGGAGAAGAAAGCAAGGGGGAGAGATGAGCAATGAGCAGTGGCCCCCTTCTTTCCCAGCTGCAGCAGCGCAGCGGGTTAGATGAATGTGGGGAGGGGGGAAGAGTGACCCTGGCAGAACCCTTTGTTCCAGCTGAGGCTGGAGCAGGGGCACTGAGCCATTCACACGCCATCCCAGGGCATCCTGCTGGGCATGCTGGGGAGGGGGCACAGCAGCCGGTCATGGGACTTGGCCAAGCAGATAGCTTGATGCTCAATAGGGAAGACCAGCTGCGTGCTGCTGAGGAGGGGGGAGGGGCTGCTTCTGCCATCCTTCCTCAAGGCTGAGGCGATAGCCTGTCCCACAGACAGGAAGGCTCTGACTGGTCCCCTCCCCCTGGAGCCCCACTTCTTCTGGTCATCCTCCTTATAGGTGAGCTCTGACCTGGAGACTCACAACAGCCTGTGTTGCTTCCTGCTCCCCTGTGTGGGTTTCCTATTCCAAAAGGGGCTCCAGCATTTTAATTCCATTAGTTCTTGCCCTCCCTGGCTAACAGCCAAGGGCCTGGTCCTGGCCAGATGCAAAAGCATCCATAACTCAACCTAGCTTTGGAGGGAAGGGTCTTGAGGTCTCACAGCATCACCCGAGCTGTCCCCTGCTCCTTTTCCCCAAGGGCACCAACTCCCTGAGTGGCATCATTTATCTCTTGTGTCTTGGGGGTACTGGGCAAAAATCCCTGTCATAGAGGGAGTACCTGGACTTATAAACCCAGGGTCACAGGTTATCTTCTTGGCCATTAGTGTCTTGGAGGAGGGAGAAGACATGGTTGTGTGGTCTGCATCTCCCTGTGGTATCCCTGTGGCTGTCTTGGTGACAGTGCCCCAGACAGGGCTCCTCTGCTTTACTGTCTAGAATGGGCTGTGGTTGGGTGGGAGCTGAGCCCTCACTGGTTCCTCTCCCCTCTGCACAGGGCTAGCCAGCAGCCCCGAGTGTGCTTGTGGTCGGAGCCACTTCACATGTGCCGTGAGCGCCCTCGGCGAGTGTACCTGCATCCCCGCCCAGTGGCAGTGTGATGGAGACAACGACTGTGGCGACCACAGCGATGAGGATGGATGTAGTAAGCACCTCCCTCTTCCAGCCAGGGAGTGGTGGTGGGAAGCAGTGGAAGAGGGGAGGGACCTGGGGATGAGGGTCTGATGAACCTTCTCTGCACTTGCTGTGTCAGACACAGAGTGTTGGACTCTTGTGAGGGTGACAGATATTGACAGATGGGTGGTTTCTTCACAATATAGAGGGCTCCAGTCCTCCTGTGTTTCCTATATTTCCATGCATATATGTCCAAGAAAACAAATTCTGTGACAAGTGTGGAAGAAAATACCCTTGAAACTATAGGCAGTCTCTCTTTTTTAAATTTTTTTAAGGTTTTACTTATTTCTGAGAAAGAGAGAGAGAGAATGAGCAGGGGAGGGGCAGAGAGAGAGGGAGATACAGAATCTGAAACAGGCTCCAGGCTCTGAGCTAGCTGTCAGCACAGAGCCCGACACAGGGCTCAAACCCATGAACCGTGTGATTATGATCTGAGCCGAAGTCGGACGCTCAACCGACTGAGCCACCCAGACGCCCCTAGGCAGTCTCTTTAAATGGATCTCTCTATGTGAATATATGTTTGCGTATTTTTGTGCATATTTGTGTATTTTTTAATATGTGTGCTGTATGTGGATGCAGATTATTTCTGTATTTCTTATGTTAGTATTCTGTATAATCATATCTTTGTTTTAATAATATATATTTTAGGAAATCTTATATTCTCCTTAAACCTTCCTTTCCCCTAGTATAGTAATATAGGCACAACAGGCTAGGGCCTCCTGCCTCGGATCTATCGAAGTATCACTGCTGAGCCAGATGTCTGGGTTTAGGGATGCAACCTTAGCACCTATGTCTGAAGGTGACTAATTAATCTAATAAGATTGAAACTACAACCTGGACCTTGTTAACCCTAACCAGTTCAGCTAATTGTGATGACATATGGCTCGCCTTTCATGTAGCACTGTCATGTGCATTATCTCAAAAGACCTCCGTGAGCCAAGTATAATTACGCCCATTGTACAGTCAGACAACCTGTAGCTCAGAGAAGGTAACTGACTTGCTCGGCATGATAAATAATGAGTTCTAGAGCTGGAAATTGAGCCCAGATGTGTTCATCATCATTTAACAAGAGGAAAAAGAAAAAACATATACTTCTTTTTCCTTGCTCCTGTTTCTCTTAGTGGTTTTGAGTTCGTTGGGCCACCCTGCCCTGTGAACCCCTCACCACCGTTCCTTGCTAATAATACTCTGGCTTCTTAGCTGTGGCTTCTGCTCAGCTCCTCCATCAGGCATGGAGTCTGTGAGGAAGGACTGCCTCGTACAGGAGATGTAGGATAAGAAGTGTTGGCAAAGGCTTTCTGGCCGAGTGGAGCCTGCCTCAGACTGAATCCCTGTACCCTTCTCTTCCTGGGACTCAGTGCTGCCCACCTGTTCCCCTCTTGACTTTCACTGTGACAATGGCAAGTGCATCCGCCGCTCCTGGGTGTGTGATGGGGACAACGACTGTGAGGACGACTCGGATGAGCAGGACTGTCGTGAGTGCTGGTGGCGGGCGCCGGGCGGGCTCCGTCAGGCTCTGTGGGGAAGGGATTTTCAATTGGAAAATGATGCCCCAGGCCCACGTCACCTCTTGGGTCTTCAGCCCTTTGCCCCTCCTTTCACCTCCCCTCTTGGTTAGATGAGCCCAAGAGACAGCCACCTGCTTCAGATCCCTTTGGGCAGTGTAGAAGTGACTGCTCTGTTCCGTAGGGCTTTCTGTTGGGCCCCCAGCCCCTGCCCCCCACCCCGTCTTCAGCAGCCTGACTGCTCTGTGCCCACAGCTCCCCGGGAGTGTGAGGAGGATGAGTTCCCCTGCCAGAACGGCTACTGCATCCGGAGCCTGTGGCACTGTGATGGTGACAATGACTGCGGGGACAACAGTGATGAGCAGTGTGGTGAGCCGAGCTCCGGGGAGGTGGGTGGGTGGCTGCTGGTGGTCTGGCCGTGGGGGTGGGGGGGAAAGGCAGCAGTGGCTCTAGCACTGCCACACCTGAACTGCCCCGACATCTGGAGCAGCTGGAGGAAGGCGGGCAGGGCAGAGCAGTCCAGACCCTCCCCCTGACGCACTGCGAACCACGAGGGGGAACAGGAAGCCAAGGCCCCACCTCTCCAGGGCTGCGGCTTTGCCCAGACAGTCTGCACCAAATCCATGGTGTCTTCCAGGGACTGGGTCAGACCCACAGGGGCAGTGAGGGTGGGAGTCGGGGAGGATCACAGGAAGGTGGCCCGTCTGGCTCCTGCAGGATCACTGTCCCATTGCATCCCCCAGACATGCGCAAGTGCTCTGACAAGGAATTCCGCTGCAGTGACGGAAGCTGCATCGCTGAGCACTGGTACTGCGACGGTGACACAGACTGCAAAGATGGCTCTGACGAGGAGAGCTGTCGTGAGTGGCCCCAGAACTTGGGCTGGGGCAGGAGGCGGCATGCTGTGGGCTGAGGGGTGCATGCACAGTGGGCCAGGAGGGCGGGCTCTTCAGAAACACTTCCTCATGGCCGAGCTAGGGTGGGTGGGTTTCCCCAGGTGCAGAGGGGGGGTCTCCCTGGGGCCTGGAAGCAGCATAAGGGAGTCTCACAGGGCTGTCCCAGATGAAACCGGCTTTCCTGGATGAAACCGGCTTTCTCCTTGCCTGAACGGCTTCCGCCTTCTCGGAGGAGTCCGGGCCTCTGCTCTGTCCGGGCCTGAGTGTACGCCCCTCCCTCTCCCCCACGCCCGCCTTCCAGCCTCAGCAGTGCCAGCGCCCCCCTGCAACCTGGAGGAGTTCCAGTGTGCCTACGGCCGCTGCATCCTCGATATCTACCACTGTGATGGGGACGATGACTGCGGGGACTGGTCTGACGAGGCCGACTGCTGTGAGTGTTCTGGCTAGCGGGGCGGGGAGGGGAGGGAGGGCTGCTGCCACGCCCCGAGGAGCTCCTGGGGTGGTAAGGCACAAGTGCCAGCTGGGGCAGAGGCTCAAGGGAGGAGTGTCTGGATTCCCTGGTCCCTGTCGGGCAGAGACGGAGGAGCCCGGCGCTGGGGCCGGGCTTTCTGCTCTGCTGTGGACACTGTGTTCACCGATTGACTGGAGACTACCCTGTCTCCCCAGCCTCCCACCAGCCCTGCCGCTCCGGGGAGTTCATGTGTGACAGCGGCCTGTGCATCAACGCGGGCTGGCGCTGTGATGGCGACGCGGACTGCGACGACCAGTCTGATGAGCGCAACTGCAGTGAGTGAGGGCAGTGTCCGAGGTCTGGGCTGGGAGTCGGGAAAGGGCTTGTGGAGCCAAAACGGCCACCGTCGATAACGACAGATTGGACAGGACTGTCACGTACGGTGGTGTAGGTTGGGCACAGCCCAGAGGCGCTGTGTCCAAAGGGATGCCAGTCACACAGCAGACTTCTCTATTCTATAATTACATAGGTTTATACATGCATCACGGCAGTTTTCTAGCAGATGGCGGTGAGGCGTCTTGAGGAAAGGTTGCCTTTTTCTGATTTGCACAGAGATGCCATTCAGAACAACCGTGACAAGAGGACTGGCATGGATGCTGACACGAAGTGCATTTTGGGGTGGCTGGGTGGAGCTTCGGGCCAAAATGGGGCCAGCCTCTCATGGGGCCTTTGCTTTGCTCAGCCACCTCCATGTGTACAGCGGAACAGTTCCGCTGTCGGTCGGGCCGCTGCGTCCGCCTGTCCTGGCGCTGTGATGGGGAGGATGACTGTGCAGACAACAGTGATGAAGAGGACTGTGAGAACACAGGTGGCGACCCCGGGGGTACCCCAGGCTCCTTAACCCACAGTTGGATTGGAGAACAGGGCTGGAGGGAGGGTGTTCCTGCGGCCATTCCAGTCAGGCCACAGTGATGCTTTAGTCCGATCTTGCCCGTGGCCTCATGTTGCCTGCCCTTCTCATTACCAGTGTCAAATCCAAGTGCATCTGTTAACCTGCTGCAGCCTTACGGCCTGGACCACCGTAGCAGCAACCTCTCACGTTCTAGCCTATACACGGCCTGTTGCTCTGGCCCTAGTGAGCAGGGACCGTTCTCCATGGTTGGCATCCCCCACCGCCCTAGCCTTGCTGGGTGCTGGACACAGGGACGCACTCTCTCATTCTGCCCCATGTCCCTCACCACCCCACCGTGGCATCCTGGGGGAGAGAATGAATGTCAACATTCAGCCAGCCCTGTCTGAGCGGTTTCCTGCCTTGGACCCCGACACTCCCACCTTGAGTCTCCTCTGTCTCCAACTCGCCCTAGAAAATGACAGGCTCCCATCCCTTTTGTTGACCCAAGCCCTGCCCTGCTGTGACCTGCCTCTCACTCCCTCCCCGTCGCCCTCCCTCCCTCTCTAGGAAGCCCCCAGTGTGCCTCAGACCAGTTCCTGTGCTGGAACGGACGCTGCATTGGGCAGAGGAAGCTGTGCAATGGGGCCAATGACTGTGGTGACAACAGTGACGAAGGCCCACAGCAGAACTGCCGTGAGTGTCCCCGGTGGGCGGGCCTGGCCCCGGGTTTGTGGCTGAACCCCACCCCTGTGGTTCAAAGAGAATCCTCCTTAGGGATTCTTGCAGCCTCGGGAGCTGTTCTTCATGGTCCAGGTGGAATGCCAAGTTGGCTGTCTGGGGGAGGATTCTGGGCTCAACTCCCATCTCTGGCTTGGCTGGCGCAGGGCCCCGGACGGGCGAGGAGAACTGCAATGTTAACAACGGTGGCTGCGCCCAGAAGTGCCAGATGGTGCGGGGGGCGGTGCAGTGTACCTGCCACACAGGCTACCGGCTTACTGAGGATGGGCGCATGTGCCAGGGTGAGCTGGGGCCTGGCCTGGAGCAGGGGCAGGATGCTGGGCAGGGGCAGCGGACAGGCAGCTGTGTTTCCTCTGGGTCAAACATCTGGAGGACGTGACCTCACTTCATCCTCACCCTAGAAGGTGGGGACTGCCCCTTCTGTTTCAAAGATGGGGAAACAGAATCTCAGAGAGGTTAAGGAACTTACTGATGGCAACAGAGCCGGTGATAGCAGAGCTGGGATCCTAACCCAGGTCTCCATGACCTTGCAGCCCTTAACCACTCGTTATATAGCCTTCTGACTAGGCCTGGAAAGCAGATGGGTATGTGGGCCGGGAAGCAACTAGTCAGCCTGGGGGGATTGTGGGAGGATGGCAGAACAGAGATCTCCTGACTCTGCTCGGTCCTCCCAGATGTGAATGAATGTGCAGAGGAGGGGTATTGCAGCCAGGGCTGCACCAACAGCGAAGGGGCCTTCCAGTGCTGGTGTGAAGCGGGCTACGAGCTTCGGCCCGACCGGCGCAGCTGCAAGGCTCTGGGTAAGGGGTGTTGGCATTCGGCTGGGTGGGCAGAGGGCTGAGCGTGGAGACATCCCGGTGCCCCGGTACTTGGGCGTTTGCTGAGAAGCAGATTTTTCATCTCAGTAAAACGGAGCTGTGAGTTGCATTCTGAGCCCCAAGAAAAACTGCTGGGGAGTGGCGGGTAGGAGAGTATGTGCTGGAAGCTCCCAGTCTTCTAGCACCAATGCCAGCAGTTCTGCATGTGCCCTGATGGGCAGGGGGCCCCAATCGTCAGCTGAGGCAGCTGGGGGTGCATGACAATGGATGTCAGGGGCAGCTTCGGAGCCCAACGGCGGCCCGATTTCTATGCCATGTCCCAGGGCCGGAGCCTGTGCTGCTGTTCGCCAATCGCATCGACATCCGGCAGGTGCTGCCGCACCGCTCCGAGTACACATTGCTGCTCAACAACCTGGAGAATGCCATTGCCCTCGACTTCCACCACCGGCGCGAGCTCGTCTTCTGGTCCGACGTCACCCTGGACCGGATCCTCCGTGCCAACCTCAACGGCAGCAACGTGGAGGAGGTTGTGTCTACAGGACTTGAGAGCCCAGGTAGGGTGTGAGGCCCTGTAGGGAAGGGCACAGCCACACCATGGCAAAGCAGCCGTGGAAGGAACAGGATGCTGGCTTGCATACCTTGGGCAGCAGAACATCTTCATCTTCCAGGGAATTCTTGGATGGAATTCTAGTATAGAAAACATTTGTTAGGAGGCGCCTGGGTGGCTCGGTTGGTTAAGTGTCCGACTCTTGATTTAGGCTCGGGTCATGATCTCATGGTTTGTGGGATTGAGGCCTCCATCGGGCTCAGTGCTGATAGCTTGGAGCCCTGGTGGGATTCTCTTTCTTCCTCAATCCTCTCAAAGTAAATGAATAAATAAACTTAAAAAAGAAAAATGAAAACATTTGTTAGTACACATTAATTTTATGGGTTCAGGTTTATAACATTTGCTCATTACTGAGCTCAATAATGAGACATTTTGATGAATGTAGTCATTTGAAATCAGAGATTTATGGGCAACAGTTACAATGTGCCCTCAGTCTTAGCATTTGGTTGAATTTAGAATTTTGATTTGATTGCTTAGTATTAAGAATACTTTGGGGGCACCTGGGTGGCTCAATTGGTTAAGCGGCCGACTTCGGCTCAGGTCATGATCTCAGAGTTTGTGGGTTCGAGCCCCACAACTCTGTGCTGACAGCTCAGAGCCTGGAGCCTGCTTCAGATTCTGTGTCTCCCTCTCTCTCTGACCCTCCCCCACTCCTGCTTTGTCTCTCTCTCTCTCTCTCTCTCCCTCAGAATTAAATGAATGTTAAAAATTTTTTTTAAATTTTTTTTAATGTTTTATTTATTTCTAGGAGAGAGAGAGAGAGAGACAGCGCGAGCAAGGGAGGGTCAGAGAGAGAGGGAGTCACAGACTCTGAAACAGGCTCCAGGCTCTGAGCTGGCAGTCAGCACAGAGCCAGACGCGGGGCTCGAACCCACGAACCACGAGATCATGACCTAAGCGAAAGTCGGACGCTTAACCGACTAAGCCACCCAGGCGCCCCAAAAAAAATTTTTTTAAAGAATATTTTGTCTGACCCAGATAGATACATCCAAATGTTTACAAATAAAAAAAGAAAAACCAAGTGCTCACTCAGTAATCTCAGGCCATTCTACAAGCCAGTGAAGTGGATTAGAATTTGGTATCGCTCACATTTGACTCAAACACTTATGGAGCATCTCAAGTGCCTCTGCAAAACCCTAAGCCACAATTTGCAAACTCTGGAGCCAGTGCGGTGGGTGTGGGTCAGGGAGCCAGGATTTAGGATGTGGAATATGGTTGGCTGAGAGGAGGAAATTGCTTGACCTTGGACAGCTACCTGATTTCTCTGCACCTTGCTTTCTTCATCTTCATGGGGATTTCAGTATCTAGCTCGTAGAATTGTTGTGATGATTATATAAGTTAGTATATGTCACATGGTTAGAACAGCACCTAACCAACAGCCTTTGTGTGTAAGATGTTGCTCTTGTTACTGTGGCTCAAAGGAGGCGTGGCTGAATCCCTGACACTTCCTGTTCCCTCTTTCGATCAGGGGGCCTGGCTGTGGATTGGGTCCATGACAAACTGTACTGGACCGACTCGGGAACATCAAGGATTGAGGTGGCGAACCTGGATGGCGCCCATCGGAAGGTGCTGCTATGGCAAAACCTTGAGAAGCCCCGGGCTATTGCCTTGCACCCCATGGAGGGGTGAGTGAGTTGCATCTCAAGCTCCCAAATTGCTCTTGTAACTGGCTGTGTGGGCCTTGTTCAGTCTATATCTGCCTCCATTTACTCACTTATAATTGGTGAGTAAAAAAATGTACCTGGGGTGGGAGATACACCTGGGTGGCTCAGTTGGTTAAGCATCTGACATCGGCTCAGGTCATGATCTCATAGTTTGTGAGTTCCAGCCCTGCGTTGGGTTCTGTGCTGACAGCTGGGAGCCTGGAGCCTGCTTTGGATTCTGTGTTCCCTCTCTCTCTGCTCCTGCTTATACTCTCTCTCTCTCAAAAATAAACAAACAAATAAAGAAATGAATAAACATGTGGGGCGCCTGGGTGGCTCAGTCAGCTAAGTGTCTGACTTCAGCTCAGCTCATGATCTCATCACGTGTGCATTTGAGCCCTGCACTAGGCTCTCTGCTGTCAGAATGGAGCCTGCTTTGGTTCCTGTGTCCCTCTCTCTCTGTCCCTCTTGAGCTTGTGCTTTCTCGCTCTCAAAAATATATAAAAACATCAAAAAATATATATATATATGAACAAATTAAAAAAAAAATTTTTTAAATACCTGGGCACCTGGCTGGCTCAGTCAGTCGAGCACGTGACCCTTGACCTTGGAGGTGTGGATTCAAGCCCCATGTTGGGTATAGAGATTACTTTAAAAAGTAAATAAATAAGATCTTAAAAAACAAAAAAAACATATGTACCTTATAGCTGTGTGAAGATTAAATGACTCATTTTTAAAAATTGATGTATAATTGACTTATAACATTAGGTTTCAGATGTACAACATGATTCAGTATTTGTATATATTGCAGAATAATCACCACAGTAAATCTAGTTAATATCTGTCAGCTATGGTGGTTACAGCAAATTTTTCTTGTGATGAGAACATTTAAGATCTACTCTTAGCAACTTTCCAGTAATACAACATTGTATTATTAATTGTAGTCACCATGCTGCACATTACATCCCCATGACTTACTTATTATATAACTAGAAGTTTGTAACTATAATATAACTTTTGACCCCCTTCACCAATTTTACCCTCCCAAATGAGATGCATTTTAATTTTTAAATGTTCATTTATTTATGAGAAAGAGACAGAGCGTGAGCTGGGAAAGGGCAGAGAGAGCAGGAGACACAGAATCCAAAGCAGGCTCCAGGCTCTGAGGTATCAGCACAGAGCCTGACCCCGGGGGACTCAAACCCACCAACTGTGAGATTACGACCTGAGCCAAAGTTGGATGCTTACCTGACTGAGCCACCCAGTCACCCCAAATGAGATGTATTTTAAATGGCATATACATATTAGTTGTAGGTGTGTAATATTTTTATTATTAGTTCATAGACTTGAGCTGAGTTATAAAAATTAATGCTAATTAGGAAAAAAAGCCTCCTTAAATGGAAATTCTTAACTTCTGGCTTTTAAAAATTCAGTGCAGTCAGTTGAGGGGCATGTCCGCTAAGTCAACTGGTTTTTTTTTTTCTTAGTTTATTGTCAAGTTGGTTTCCATATAACACCCAGTGCTCCTCCCAACAAGTGCCCTCCTCCATGCCCATCACCTCCCTTCCCCTCCCCCCACCCCCATCAGCCCTCAGTTTGTTCTCAGCATTCAAGAGTCTCTCATGGTTTGCCTCCCTCCCTCTCCCTTCTCCTTCTTCTCCCCCATGGTCCTCTGTTAAGGTCCTTCTAATCCACCTATACATGAAAACATATGGTATCTGTCCTTCCCTGCCTGTAAGTCAGCTGTTTTAAAAACACCGTATGTGTGAGTGTCTGTGTGCGTGTGTGTATAAAATACAAAAGGCAGTGATAGAGATTGTGAAAAAGAAAACAGGTACTGTAACAATATATTGTAACTAATATTACAATATATTGTCAGTTTCACAAGGGTTGGGATTTTTGTCTGTTTTGTTCATTGCTATACTCCTAATCCTGAAGGTAGAGCCCTGCAGGTACTACCAAAAAAAAAAAAGGAATTGTTAAATGAATAAATACCCTGCTAGAAACATTTGAATTCAAACATTTAAAAAAACACTCTGTGGACTAAACAGAATGTGTCACCTACCCATTGGAGTCCCCTGGGTTAAATGGGTAAAAGACCTCAGTCTGATTATTATCCCTGTTACTACATGCCTTCTGCTGCTGTCTCTCAATTCCCTTGTCCCTTTTCCTAGTACCATTTACTGGACAGACTGGGGCAACACCCCCCGCATCGAGGCCTCCAGCATGGATGGCTCTGGACGACGCATCATCGCCGACACTCATCTCTTTTGGCCCAATGGCCTCACCATCGACTATGCTGGGCATCGTATGTACTGGGTGGATGCTAAACACCATGTCATCGAGAGGGCCAATCTGGATGGGAGTCATCGCAAGGCTGTCATTAGCCAGGGTGAGGCCCTTTCTACACTCTCCTCCATCTCATCCTCCTTCCCTAATCCCAGCCCCTAGAAACCTTGGCAGAGGGTGAAATTTGTACTGTTGCCAGGCCTGGGCCCAGAGCCCATGGCAGGCTGTGTCTGGACTGAAGTCCTTCTGGACTTTCCCCAGGCCTCCCTCACCCCTTTGCCATCACCGTGTTTGAAGACAGCCTGTACTGGACAGACTGGCACACCAAGAGCATCAATAGTGCTAACAAGTTTACTGGGAAGAACCAGGAGATTATTCGCAACAAACTCCATTTCCCCATGGACATCCACACCTTGCACCCCCAGCGCCAGCCTGCAGGTAAAAAACTACCCACCTGGTAAACCTCTGGTGCCTCTGAGAACCTTCCCTGCACCTGTCATAGTTGCCATGGTTCCCGGCAGGGAAATTTGAGGTTGGCATTGATATGAGCTAATTTCTCCCTCTGCTGGATGTTTAGGGTACAACATTGAGACTCCTGAAAATCTGCTTCACTGTCCCCGTTTAATTCATGCAAACATTTATAGGATATCTCCTATGGTCAGGTATTCACTGTACTCGCAGCTGGGGCAACTATAAAAAATAAGACCTAGTTTCTCTTTCCAGAGAGCTCACACCCTAGTTAAACCCCTACTCACTAGCCTTGGGACGGACTCTGCAACCTTTGCTCTTTCCTGACCCTTTTGCTCTGGGCTCTTTGAACAGGGAAAAACCGCTGTGGGGACAACAATGGAGGCTGCACTCACCTGTGTCTGCCCAGTGGCCAGAACTATACTTGTGCCTGCCCCACTGGCTTCCGCAAGATCAGCAGCCACGCCTGTGCCCAGAGTAAGTGCGTCTGGGGCACCTGCCTCAATGGACGTGCCTCGTGAAGGTGGGCGGAAGGACCAAGAGATAGGGGTCCAAGGGATTTCCTGTCATGGGGAAGAGCCAGCCTCCTCAGGTAGCCCGTGGAGAGGAAGAACTTAAGAGGCTGATGGCTCTTATATCAAAGCTGAGGCCTGAGGGCTCAGTGGTCCCATCCAGTCAAGTATGAATACCTGCAACCAGGCTTGTGTATCATTTCACCAGGTAGGATGCTTTATCTATAGATAGCAAGGAGGTTCCAGGCCCTTCTAGAAAGCAGGAGTTTCTAACTTTTTACCTTCAGCCTCACCCTGTTGAAGACTTACTTTAAGCCCCTAAACCACAGAGCCAAGATTAGGGCCTTGGGTGACGCTCTGCATATGTAGATGCTGGATAAATATGTGTCTAATGAGTGAAAGATAATGGGGCGCCCTGGTCACTCCCTGAACTGCTGTTTTGGCTTCCACTAAGCTGCTGCAGGGTCATTGCCTTGAGAGGGTGGCCCTGTCCAGCTCAGAGTCACAGGTGACTTTTCCTAAATAGTCCAGAGAGGAGTGATCCAGGCATATGACATGACTGGCAAAGGGCTAAGGGTGGTTCCTCGCACGTCAGCAGCTGCTCTTATTTACTGCCGTGTACCTACTGACCCTCTTATCCCTGGTTAAAATCAAATTTCTCTTGGGATCTGGGTTATTTCCAGAAAGTACGATTAGGGAAACTATGCTGAGGAACAAGGACTATTTATTCGACACACAGTCACTGAGAATCTGCCTTCCTTGCATTCTTCTAAGTGCCCAGCTTTTTCCATATTGTCTCAGAGAGTCACATAAGGTTTCCCCAGGAGCTCCCTCCCCCTTAAGGGTTTCCCAGAGCTTAAAAGAAGATGCTCAGTGAAGTTAGGCAGGAAGTGCCTTTCTAGGCAGAAATGCATACTGGGAAATACTCAGACAGACCAGAATGGGGCAAGGGACGGAGAAGAGTAAGCCAGGAGGAAGCTTTGTAGGGGAGTGGCCAGAGCTCCTTCTCTGGAGCCAGACCTGAGTTCAAATCCCAGCCCAGGTGCTATGTAGCTAGGGGAAGCTGGGCAAGTTACTTGACCTCTGTTAGCCTCAGGGTTGCCCATCTAGAAAATGAGATAAGAATGACATGAATCACAAAGAGTTGCTATGAGAGGAGAGGAAACAAGGCGGGAAGTCATTGTTGGCTAAAGTTGGTGAAGAGAAGAGCAAGGTGCTGGAGTGGAGCAGCAGCGGCCAAAGCAGGAACGGAAGTCCATGAGGTCGGCTGGGGGCTGATGGTGATCTAGCCAGTGCTCCGGAAGAGGCTGAGCAAAGAGGAGAGAAAAGGAGATGGAAGCTGACAGATGCTTAAACAGGATGCACTTCGGGGCTGTGGGGAGAGTCTGCTCCCTAGGCCACTGATCCTTAAGTCTGAGTCTGTCAGTATGGGCTGCCCAGTGCTCAAAGGGGGCCTGAGGTGTGAAGAGTAGGGGACAAAGGGCACCAGATCCCAGGAAGTGTGATTGAACCAGATGTCACACAGGTGAGCGTCTGTGTCTGTCACTGTTACTGGATTTAGAGCATTAAAAGAAGACCCCTTTCGGCCTTTGATCAGGTCTTGACAAGTTCCTGCTTTTTGCCCGAAGGATGGACATCCGTCGGATCAGCTTCGACACAGAGGACCTGTCCGACGATGTCATCCCACTGGCTGACGTGCGCAGTGCTGTGGCCCTTGACTGGGACTCCCGGGATGACCACGTGTACTGGACAGATGTCAGCACTGACACCATCAGCAGGGCCAAGTGGGATGGAACGGGACAGGAGGTAGAGCCCATCGAGGGCGCAGGCCCTTGGGGAGGACAGAGATTGAGGGGCGGAATCCCCCTTCTCCTGGGTGAAGGCTTCCCAAACCTTTGCCAAACTTGAGGATTGGTACAGTTGGGTCCCAGAGCTGAGGTACAAGTCCACCTGGTGATACAGCTTTGCTTCCCATCCAGGTGGTGGTAGATACCAGTTTGGAGAGCCCAGCGGGCCTGGCCATTGATTGGGTCACCAACAAGCTGTACTGGACAGATGCAGGTATGTGCAGGAGCTGTGGCCTGGCTCTGTGGGATTCTCCTTATTAAACTTCTAGTTCCAGGTAGAAGGGACCCAGTGCCCCTCCTAGACCACTTGTCTTCGCTTGAAGTTCTTGGTAGGTCAGAAGTGGTGGGGCTGCTACAGAGCTGAAGCTAGACACTCATAGTGGAGGGCTTGGCATCTGCCAATCAAATGGCAGTTCCTGCCGCTGTGTAGCTGGTGCTCAAGAATGTTTTAAGGCATTTCAGAAAAGGAAACTATGCCCTGTGGTTTTTCTTCTATCACTGTCTTAATAAAGCAGGTATTTTCGATGAGCCAGGTGAGTGTGGGAGGCAAGAGGAATGCCTTATACCAAAGCTACTCAAAGTGTGGTCCTTGGACCTACAGCATCATCTGCTCCAAATTCAGTTCACTAAACATCCATTGTGCATCTGTCGTAAAATATTCTTGAGCGTCTGCTGCATGCCAGGCTCTGTGCTGGGAGTGGAAGGTATGAATGACCAAGAATAGAATTAATGTCTTTGCCCCCGACTTCTTGGTAGGTACGGACCGGATTGAAGTGGCCAACACGGATGGCAGTATGAGGACAGTTCTCATCTGGGAGAACCTTGATCGTCCTCGGGACATCGTAGTGGAACCCATGGGCGGGTGAGCACCTGTTCCTTTGGGATGAGCTCGACCCGTCCCATAGCCGGGAGCACTAGAGAGGAGTCTGGGGGTTAGCGAGAGTAGCCAGATGTGTGGGCACACCAAGGCAGCAAGGACAGCTATAGAAGCCACAAAGGGCAGTGACAACTCTTTCTCTCCAGTGGATGAGGAAACCTTTTACATTTTTTCCTCTTGGAGCGCCTGGGAGGCTCAGTCAGTTAGGCATCTGACTTGGGCTCAGGTCATGATCTCACGGTTTGTGGGTGCGAGCCCCATGTCGGGCTCTGTACTGACAGCTCAGAGCCTAGAGTCTGCTTCAGGTTCCGTCTCCCTCTCTCTCTGTCCCTCCCCTGCTAATGCTTGCTTTCTCTCTTTCTGTCTGTCTCTCTCTCAAATAAATAAACATTAAAAACTTTTTTCCTCTTTTTTTGGCCTGCTTACAAAAGTAACTCATTGTAAATAAACAAATAAACAAATAAGTAAATAAATCTGTAGAAAGTGAAGATTCCCTATAATCTCACTTTCTAGCAATAACCACTGCTAACAGTTAACAGTTTAAGGTAATTTTCCAGATTCTCTTTTATGTGCATATATACATCTGATGGTGGTGGAGGTGGTGATTTTGGACCTACAGCAATGGCATCCTGTTTTGTAACTTGTTTTTTTCACTTAGCTATAGATCGGGGCTATCTTTCCATTTGATAATAAAGAGCTATCTTGTTCTGTGTTTTTGGAGTTTAATTTATTTAGAGAGAGAACACACATGTGCATGAGCAGGGGAGAGGGCAAAGAGAGAGAGGCAGAGAGAGAATCCCAAGCAAGCTCCATGTTGTCAGCACAGAGCCTTAGGTAGGGCTCAGTCCTAAGAACTGTGAGACCATGACCATAGCCGAAATCAAGAATTGGACGCTTAACCAACTGAGCCACCTGGGTGCCCCTTCTTCTTAATATAGAATTCTGCTAAATTCATGTGCCATAATTATTTAACCCATCCAGTCAAGAAAACATTGTTTATACCCTATTCTTTCTTGCCCTCTCTCTTTATTCCCAAATAGGCCTTATTTGCTAACACTCCTTGAGCCATTAGGCTCTGCCTTTACTAAAACCCCAGGGAACCTTTCAATAGTGATAGAAGATAGGAGACCTTCAGAGACAGCTCTGAGCCCAGGATGGGGCTAGGAGCTGAGGCAGGAGGCTGGGGCAGCTATTGTAAGCAACACTGAAAATCTAGGCACCCTGAATCCCCACTGGGTGTTAACTAGAAGGCTGGTAAGCCCTTCCTTGCCTGTACCCAGGTACATGTATTGGACGGACTGGGGTGCAAGCCCCAAGATTGAACGAGCTGGCATGGATGCCTCGGGCCGCCAGGTCATCATCTCTTCCAATCTGACCTGGCCTAATGGATTAGCCATTGACTACGGGTCCCAGCGGCTTTACTGGGCAGATGCCGGCATGAAGACTATTGAATTTGCTGGTCTGGATGGCAGCAAGAGGAAGGTAAGGGTGGCTGTAAGCCATCCCCCCAGAACCCAGACAACCTCCAGGACAACAGTCCCTGGCCAGCAGCTGGGAGGACTCAGAGGTGGTGGGACCAGCATGAGGCATGTGCTATTCCTTTGAAGCTGTGACTACCTTCCAGAGCAGAGGCGGGATGGATGGGGGATTGTTGCTTGATGATGAAGGGAAACTAGGGATTATTTGTAGATGGTGGGCTGAGGGACAGGTATAAGTGCACAGATAGTATAGCCATCACAGCTAACACAATTTAATCACCGATTGCGTCCCAGACCCGTGATCACTCTCTTTCTTTTTGTTATTGTTTATTAGTATAATTTCAAACTTACAGAAAAGTTGTAAGAATAGTCAAATTGTTGAACCATTCTCTTTCTGTCTATATACACACACACACACACACACACATACACACACACGTGCATATTATTATTTTTCTGAACCATCAGAGATTAAATTGGAGACATCCTGCCCTTGACCCCAAAATATTTTATTTCCTGGGAATAAGGACATTGTCTTTAGTAACCATAATACAATGATCAAAATAAGGAAATTTAACATTGATACCATATTACTGTCTAATTCACAACCCATATTGAATTCACCATCAATTACCCCAATAATGTCCTTTAATGGCTTTTTTTTTCTTTCCTTTTTTTCTTTCTTAGGCCAGGATGCAATCCCAGATCACTACTGTGTTAAGTAATCATGTCTCTTTAACCTTTAATCTGAAACACTTCCTCATAATTATTTAACCCATCAAGTCAAGGAAATAAGTCCCTTCTATGTCTCTCTTGACCTTTGTATTTTTAAAGAGTTATTTTGTAGAATGTCCTTCAATTTGTCTGATGTCTCCTTGTAATTAGATTCAGATGATGGTTTGGGGCAGGAATACTACACTAAATGAAGTCATGTCCTGAGTTCTCAGTGTGTCTCATCAGCAAACACAGATGTCAGCTTGTCCCATTATTGTGGGATTAACTTTCTGTGGTTCAGGTGGTGGCCACTGTGAAGTTGCTGTTTTTCCTTTTGTAATTGATAAGTAACTTGTGCAGAGATATTTTGACATTATATAAATCATACATGGTCTTTTATAATCATCACACAACCCTTGGAGCCAGGCACTGTCATGGTCATATCCTAGACTGGCAAACCAAGGCTCGGAGAGATTTTATAAGCAGCTCTTGCTCAAGGTCACACAGCAGGTCGTAGTAGAAGAACTCCATCCCGACTCCACCCCCGAGCTCTTGACCACTGCTCTGTGCTATCGGGCCTTGCTGGAGGATGACACAAGTATGGGGGCTCTGGCAGGTGCTGATTGGAAGCCAGCTCCCCCACCCCTTTGGGCTGACCCTGTATGGAGACCGCATCTATTGGACTGACTGGCAGACCAAGAGTATACAGAGCGCTGACCGGCTGACAGGGCTGGACCGAGAGACCCTGCAAGAGAACTTGGAGAACCTTATGGACATCCATGTCTTCCACCGCCGGCGGCCCCCAGGTGAGCGGCCCTCTGCCTGCACCAGCTTTTCCTTGGTCTTCCTTTGCCATAGACTTCTCCACTGATCCCCATCCTTCTCCCTACCCAGTATCCACGCCATGTGCCATAGAAAATGGTGGCTGCAGCCATCTGTGTCTTCGGTCCCCAAATCCGAGTGGCTTCAGCTGTACCTGCCCCACGGGCATCAACCTGATGCCCGATGGCAAGACCTGCTCACCGGGTGAGTTTGAGCATCACAGACCTGGATAGAGCCTCTCCAGGAGGGATAGTGGCTCTATTCCTTCCCTGTAGAGGGACTCCAATGTGGGCTGAGAAACTGTAGGTGCTGGTACTGGGAGAGGCATAGGGGAGACCAAGAAGTTTTAGAAAGAAAGAAGTCCAGGGATGCCTGGGTGGCTCAATTAGTTAAACGTCTGACTTCGGCTCATGTCATGATCTCACGGCTCGGGAGTTCGAGCCTCATGTCAGGCTCTGTGCTGAGAGCTCAGAGCTGGGAGCCTGCTTCAGATTCTGTGTCTCCCTCTCTCTCTGCTCCTCCCTCATTGGTGTTCTTTCTCTCTCTGTCTCTCAAAAATAAATAAACATTATAAAAGGAAAAAGAAAAAGGAGAAGTCCAGGAAGCAGCCCAGGGGACCAGGTAGACAGGGTCATAGGCAGAGTCTAACTAGTTCTTATAGTGTCTCTATGCATATTAGAAAAAGATACTCTTTTCTCAGACAATTTCACTGTTGGAAAATTGTCATAATATACTGATTGGGTTAGAACAAGTCACTTTAGTTCTATGTGCCCGTAGCTGGCATAATAAATATGAAAACATACGCTCTTTCCAGTGTCATGGTACCTCTCTTGGAGGTGGCATTTTTGTGACCATAGTGTACAACGTATGTGACAACCCTTCTGGAGGGTCCCAGAAGCAGCACCTGGTGGGCCAGATGTTAGCAGTTAATATTTCTCCCTAGGGGATGCTACATGGCAGGTTGCATTTGAACCCTAACTTTCTTGGGAATTTGAAAGAGAAAGGATCTGTGAATCCGGCCTCCCAGGTTGTAGGGAAAGCCCTCTTTAACTTAACATGAGGTTTTTCAAACCTCCTGGTAAAACTTCCTTCAAAGGGAGTCACTTCCACATATTAACAAAGAGCTGTCATTTATGATATGTGTCAGGCTGAGCGCTTGTACTTGATCTCTCTCTCTCTCTTTTTTTTTAATGTTAATTTATTTTTGAGACAGAGAGAGACAGAGCCTGACTGGGGGGAAGGGCAGAGAGAGAAGGGGACACAGAATCTGAAACAGGCCTCAGGCTCTGAGCTATCAGCACAGAGCCCGATGCGGGGCTCGAACCCACCAACCATGAGATCATGATCTGAGCCGAAGTCGGATGCTTAACCGACTGAGCCACCCAGGCACCCCAGTACTTGATCTCTTTTAATCCTGCAGATACCCTGCTATTATCCCCATTATAGATGAAGCAGCTGAGGCTTAGACAAGTTAAATCACTTGCCCAGGATAACACAGCTAGAAACTAACAGGGACAGGCATGAACTCAAGTTTGCCTTGCTCCAGATCCTCTTACTGGCTATACCAGGGTGACTGTCCTTCTTTTTCTCCCCACCTGGGCAGGCATGAACAGTTTCCTCGTCTTTGCCAGGAGAGTAGACATACGCATGGTCTCCTTGGACATCCCTTATTTTGCCGATGTGGTGGTACCTATCAACATTACCATGAAGAACACCATTGCCATTGGAGTAGATCCCCAGGAAGGTCCGTGTGGCCCCGCCCTCTGTCCCTTACCTCCTGCCACTGCTATTCTTTCTTCCTCCCCCACCACCTCCATTTCCTGCTAAGAACCCGAGGCTCCCTGTTCCCTCCAGCACAGCCCTGCCCCCATCTCCGCAACAGTTTCTCTTTGGTAATGAGGGCATGGTTTGGGGCCTTCCTTTCCATTTCTGCCAAGAACATTTACTGCTATATTTCCATATTCCCCTTGGCTTCCTCTGCTCAGGCATACTGGGCTCTCTGACATGCCCTGGTGTCTCAGAGCATGAGTCAGCTGTGGGTGTCCCTTGGAGAGGCAAGGGTCTGGGCTGAGCTAAGCCTTTCCTTTCCAGGAAAGGTGTACTGGTCAGACAGTACACTGCACAGCATCAGCCGTGCCAATCTGGAGGGCTCACAGCATGAGGACATCATCACCACAGGTGAGCCTTGCTCCCAGCCTGGGGCCCACTTGTCTGGCTACAGAGCTGGGGAAATAGCCCATCTGTTTTAAGGCAGGAGCCAGTGTGTGCTCTTGACTTCCTGCAGGGCTGCAAACCACAGATGGGCTCGCAGTGGATGCCATTGGCCGCAAAGTGTACTGGACAGACACGGGAACCAACCGGATTGAAGTGGGCAACTTGGACGGGTCCATGAGGAAAGTGTTGGTGTGGCAGAACCTGGACAGCCCCCGGGCCATTGTGCTGTACCACGAGATGGGGTGAGAGCTGGTTCTGTGGTTCTGGGCGGGGGTGGAAGCCAGCTGAGCTGGGGCCCTGGTGGGTGTGAAAGTAAGCTACAAAGTGCCAGTGTGTCCCTCAGGAACCCAGAGACTGACCTCCCTGGGGCTGTTCTGCTCCTTGTGACTCTGGGTAGTAGGATGATAGAGAGGTAAAAAACACCAGCCTTGGAGTCAGAAACCCAAGATTTAAATTTCTTTACTATTTATTAGCTGCGTCTGGGCCCCATCTTTAACCTCTGACCCTCAGCTTCCTCACCTATAAATGGAGGGGATGGTGAAAATGTATATACCTCACAGCTCTTGTGAGGATTAAGTGAGGCAATACATGGAAAGTTCCTTCTTTTTTAATTGTGATAAAAAAACAACAAAAAATTTACCATCTTAACCATTTAAATTTTTTTTAATGTTTTATTTATTTCTGAGAGAAAGAGAGAGAGAGAGAGACAGCATGAGCAGGGGAGATTCAGAGAGAGAAGGAGATACAGGATTTGAAAACGGCTCCAGGCTCTGAGCTAGCTGTCAGCACAGAACTCGATGTGGGGCTCAAACCCACGATCCGCAAGATCATGACCTGAGCCAAAGTCGGATGCTTAACCGACTGAGCCACCCAGGCGCCCCTCTTAACCATTTTTTAAACCTACAGCTCAATAAAGTAGATTTGCATTATGGTGACATGGATTTTCAGAACTTTTTCATCTTGCAAATCTTTTTATTTAAACTTTTTTTATATTTATTTATTTTTGAGAGACAGAGACAGATACAAGTGGGGGAGGGACAGAGAGAGGAGACACAGAATCCAAAACAGGCTCCAGGCTCCAAGCTGTCAGCACAGAGCCCAAGGCAGGGCTTGAACTCACAAACTGTGAGATCATGACCTCAGTCGAAGTCAGATGATTAACCGACTGAGCCACCCAGGCACCCGTCATCTTGCAAACCTGAAACTCTACACCCATAAACAACAACTCTACTTTTCGTATAAAATACTAGTCACGGTGTTTGACATATTGTCAGTACTTACAGTGTTTAGAGGCTCTGGACATAACAGCTGCTATTTTTCCTCACCCAGGTTTATGTACTGGACAGACTGGGGGGAGAATGCCAAGCTAGAGAGGTCTGGAATGGATGGCTCAGACCGGACCGTGCTGATCAGCAACAACCTAGGATGGCCCAATGGGCTGACTGTGGACAAGGCCAGCTCCCAGCTGCTCTGGGCTGATGCCCACACTGAGGTGAGCATCCTGCTCCTGTCACTTCCCAGAAGCCTGGGAAGACAGGAAAGGACTGTTCAGGATGTCCACTCAGAGCTCCCAGTCTACTCACGGCCATCCCCCACCCTCTCCTTTCTCTACAGCGAATTGAGGCTGCTGACCTGAACGGTGCCAGTCGGCATACACTGGTGTCTCCCGTGCAGCACCCATATGGCCTCACCCTGCTTGGCTCCTATATCTACTGGACTGACTGGCAGACCCGTAGCATCCACCGTGCTGACAAGGGTACTGGCAGCAATGTCATCCTGGTGAGGTCCAACCTGCCAGGCCTCATGGACATCCAGGCCGTGGACCGGGCACAGCCACTGGGTGAGCGGACCCCAGGACTGTGAACCAGAGCTGGCTTTCCGGGGGACATCTCAGTGCCAGAGATATGTCCAGAGCAGAGATCCTTTTAGAATCTCAGAGACAAAGATCTATCTAAGCCCCCGTCCTGGATCAGGCTGTGTTTCTCCTGGGTGTGGCTGGTACTATAACTACATGATGCTGTCACATTCAAAGGATTCCTGAAGGGAGACACACGTGCTCCTTCTGCCTCATCCCTGCTGGCTACCAAATTCTGTCACTTAGAACAGCAGAGAATCAGACACAAGAGACTAGGGCTTTTGTGAGATTCACACAATATTCCAGGCTGGGTGTCAAAGCTCATGCTTCTCGCCTCACCAGGTTTTAACAAGTGCGGCTCTAGAAACGGCGGCTGCTCCCACCTCTGCTTGCCTCGCCCCTCGGGGTTCTCCTGTGCCTGCCCCACTGGCATCCAGCTGAAGGGAGATGGAAAGACCTGTGATCCCTCTCCCGAGACCTACCTGCTCTTCTCCAGCCGCGGCTCCATCCGGCGTATCTCGCTGGACACTAGCGACCACACAGACGTGCACGTCCCTGTTCCTGAGCTCAACAATGTCATCTCTCTGGACTATGACAGTGTGGATGGAAAGGTCTATTACACGGATGTATTCCTGGATGTTATCAGGTATGAAAATCCCTGAAACCTCCAGAAGACACAGACCTGTGTTTGATCCCTGGTGGGGTGAGGTTATGGTCCCTGTTGACCTCTAAATAGACTGAGTGATTTGGAAGGTTGGATAGTAAGTTCTGACCCTGACTTGTTTGCTTATCACTTGTAATAGCATTTAAGTTGGAGGTTTTTGTTTGTGTGCTTGTTTGTTTCCAGATTAATAGAGGAGCCCTGTATGTAAAACAAACATAGTCAGGCTGGTGACCTGGAGCCTTTACCCCACCATTGGGCCGTCTGGGAGCTCCAAGGATCCCCTAAGACTCATTGATGAGTAGGCCCATGTAGCCAAACTGTGTATCTGTATTATAATATACAGGAGCCCTAGCTGAATGCCAAGGCTTGTGATGGTTTACAAGGTTGTGTTTTTATAATTTTAAAAATATTTTTTGTTTTATTTTACTTTTTATTATTCTTTTTTTTTTTTTTTAATCCCATCATAGCTGAGGAATGTGGTCCCTTCCCACTAGTATGAGGGGTTTACCATGACAGAGATTCTCACGTGAAAGGATAGGGGCATTCCCCTTTGTTCTCTTTGAGGGGTGTATTAGAAGCTCATGGTGGGGACAGATGGGAATACATAGTTTAGAGAAGTCCCTTCAGTGTTTGTGACATACCTCCATCCTGGTGTAGGGCTACTATAAAAATGTACAGGGAGGTTTTGACAAATTTGCCTTTCTTATAATTACCACCTTGCAATCCTCATCTTTTCCCTAAGGTAAATAGGAAATCACTAACCTATCTTCTGTAAGACATGGGCCCAAACATCCCCTGTTAATAGCAGGAGAATTTTCTGTCCTCCCAAGAATTTTCTATTCATTAATTTTGCTAATATATTGAGTCCCTGCTGTGCTAGATGCTGAGGAATGTTAGAGATATGCAGTCTCTGCCTTTATGGAGCTTATAGTCTAGTAGGGATCCAGTTATGGGAACATGGATTAAGGGACTTCAGTCTATTTCTGGTGAATATGGTCAGTCATCCAACCCTGAGCTCTACCCTCAGGCGAGCAGATCTGAATGGCAGCAACATGGAGACAGTGATTGGGCGTGGCCTGAAGACCACCGACGGGCTGGCAGTAGACTGGGTGGCCAGGAATCTGTACTGGACAGATACAGGCCGAAATACCATTGAGGCATCAAGGCTAGATGGTTCCTGCCGCAAAGTGCTGATCAACAACAGCTTGGACGAGCCTCGGGCCATTGCCGTTTTCCCCAGGAAGGGGTAAGTTTATGGCCAGCAGAAAAGAGACCCAGGAAAGAAGGGCCTGATGAAGGGTCCCTTGGAGGATGCCTATGTACTCATGGTATCAGTGTGTCCCCTGTGTTCTCTCAACCTCTGGTGCCATCTTCCCATGCCTTGGTGATGATGGCAGTGTTATACCTCAGGTACCTCTTCTGGACAGACTGGGGCCACATTGCCAAGATCGAGCGGGCAAACTTGGACGGCTCCGAGCGGAAGGTCCTCATCAACACAGACCTGGGTTGGCCCAATGGCCTTACCCTGGACTATGATACCCGCAGGTGGGAATCCTATCCGAATAGTTCCTGGAAATTGGGTGGGCACAGGAGAGGATGGTTGAGATTCAGATAGTGAAAACAAAAAGAAAGCTCCTTGGTAGGTGAAGAGGGAAAAAGCAGTGAGAAGGATGAGGGAATATATTCTTAGAAAAGGTTGCTCACTCCTCAGATGGATTTTGTTTGTGTGGTTTATATGTTTTTGATCTGAGTGTCTTCAGCAGAGCACTGGGCTGGACCCCCACGTGTGGACTGGACCACACGTCCCATGACTCCCTATTCGTCGGAGGCTGATTTTTTGCATTTGTTACTTTGCTGATCCCTTCGCTCATTGGAATTTGCAACTCCTTGTCTAGATAAAAAAATGCTAGAAGGCAGGAGAAGAGAATGAAAGGGGATTCGAGGCAGTCCGCTTCCCTTTCTGCCCCCAGAAGAAAGGAAAGGAATCTAAGTCACCTAGAGAGTTGGGATAACCTCATGAGGTCCTTGTAGACCGAGATCTCTCCTTAAAGAGTGTTCATAAGAATTTTGGCTTAAATTCTCAGGAAGGAGCCAAAGGGTGATCAGGTTGCCAAAGATGAGCCTGGAAGGTGGCTCCTCAGAGGTCACTAGACTTTCTACCCTGCCTCACACAGCTCTGGCCCCCACTTGAGTCACCAGCTTCCCCTCTTCAGCTTTGGGACTCTCAATGACCTCTCCTTAAGGGTGCTTTTTGACCACTCCTACCGGTTAGCTCAGGAGGGAACAGATAGCTCCTTGGGGGTAAGGACTGGGCTTCTTGGCAAGCATTTTGAGCACCTTCTCACTTTTCCTCCTCAGGATCTACTGGGTGGACGCACACCTGGACCGGATTGAGAGCGCTGACCTCAATGGGAAGCTACGGCAGGTGTTAGTCAGCCACGTGTCCCACCCTTTTGCTCTCACTCAGGTACTGGCTCAGGAGAGAGGTAACTAAACCTCCTTGACGGGGGGTGTTTCCTCGGGGTTCCATGTCGGGAGTCTCAACCCTAGTTGTTATTTAACAATCATGCTACGGAAGCTCATTTTAGGGATATTTTCTGTGCACTGAAATCTTGCCACCATGTGCTTGCTACTTAGACAACACCACTTCATGTTAAAGGAGTGGCTCTCAAAAGTAGGTTGCTGGGCCCTGGTTAAAAAGAATTTACTTCATGAGGGTTGAGCCCAGGAATGTGCATTTTAACAGGTTCCCTAGTTGATCCTAGTGCTGTGCTCCCAAAATCTGAGCCCAGGCAGCTCACTTAGTAGCAGTAGGGTGGAGTGGCCAAGAGCCAGAGTTTTGAGGCAGCCAGACAGTTGGTACATGCTTATTGAGTACCTCTAATCTGCCAGCTCCATGGGTTCAAGCTCTGCGTGCATCACTGAATGACTATGACTTTGGGTAAGATACTAAACTCGTCTAATACCTATAAAATAAGTGAGTTTAATAATAGTGTCCTCCTGAAATATACACAAAGCATCAGCACAGTATCTGGCGCTCCGTGTGTGTCATTTGTAATCATTTTAATTATCACTGGCTGTCATTTTTGAGTTCTAATCCTATAAAGTAATTCAGGGAAGGGAAAAAGGAGATTTACCAAGCCTGGAGCCAAAACAGGGGTTCTCAATTATTTAAAAATCCTTGTTCTTTTTTGACAAACTTCCACTATCTGTCTTGTACATTATATCCTATCACCAATAAAAGTTTGGCTCTACTTATCAGCTCCCCATCCCCGTACTCCAAATGTAAAACTACAGGATGATAATGAATATGATTTTTCAATATGTAAGTTTCTCATGGTGTTTCTGTATATACCTGTAAACAGGAGGGGAACCACCTTCATTGCCCTCCCAGCCCTGGTTGAGAATCTCAGGATCACTGAATGAGAAGGTAGCTTCCCCTAGAAGTAACCAGAGGATTTGGGCCAGAGCTCTAAGTGAAGGGCCCAGAGGAGCAGGGACTTTAGAAGGACTCCCTGCTCCCAAGTTACTCCTATTTGCCAGGTACAAGAACCCATTTATTCATTGAGCCACTCAGTCAACTGACTTGGGATTAAGTGTTAGTGCTGGAAATTGAGAGAGAAATGAAATACATTACTATTCTTGAAGAACTTAATCTTACATGACAGACACATAAACAAATGATCGTAGAGTGTCAAAACTCACTCGTAGAAGGCAATGGCATGGAGGAGTAAATCCTGTACGGATTGGGGGAGATTTCCTGGACAGTGCCGTATGGGGGACACACAGAAGTTGGTGTGCTAGATAAGAGACACAGCACATTTCAGCAGCGAGGGTGCACTTACTAAAACACAGAAGCTGCACCTGGGGTCAGACTGTTGACTCATATTTACTCTTTATGGGGTTTCCCTGTTGAGTAGCAGGACAGGTGGATCTACTGGACAGACTGGCAGACCAAGTCAATCCAGCGTGTCGACAAGTACTCAGGCCGGAGCAAGGAGACGGTGTTGGCGAATGTGGAAGGGCTCATGGATATCATTGTGGTTTCCCCTCAACGGCAGACAGGTGGGCTCCTGGGTCCTGAGCCTGCTTGCTTCCTTACCATCAGTGGGCTGGTTGGTCGCCCCAGGGTCTGTTAGTGACTGAGACATTAAAGCCACAGGAGAGCCTTTTGGTTCCCATTTTAAGCTCTTAGACCTTTTCAGCCCCATGTGGTTATGCCCCTTCTGCCTTATTGTCCCTTGGAGTGAGGTAGCCATGGAGCTTCTCCTTTCAGAGAGGTGTCAAATTGGGAGACCAAATCTATTCCAGACCAGACACATACCCACTTTGCCCCCAGGGACCAATGCCTGTGGTGTGAATAATGGAGGCTGCACCCACCTCTGCTTTGCCAGAGCCTCAGACTTCGTGTGTGCCTGTCCTGATGAGCCCGATGGCCGGCCCTGCTCCCTTGGTGAGTTGGACTGAATGGTCCCCCGCAACAGCAGGACCCTTGGAGTGGCAGAGGATCATTAGCTTCGGTTTTGTCCTTCTGCGTGGGATCCCCCTCAGGGAGTCTTATAGCCAAGTGACTGAGAACAATGAGTTTGAGCTTTGGAATAGCACAGACCTGAGTTTGTCTGGCTTCTGGCATTCAAGAGAATGGAATTCAGGTCTCCTGAATCTCTGATCCCTGCTGTGGCCTGTGAATTACTGTCTTTTCTTGACCTTTGTGGACCAGCTAGCCCATCCAGAGCTATTTAATATTAGAGTCCAAATCCTTTTTATTTTCAGTATGAAGAGACTCTAATGAGGCTGTGTAGGATTAGGGAAGCTATAAGATTGCTCTGTCAGGTAACCCAGGATGCTACTCTTGGATCATATGTAGAGATCTGGGGCTCCAGTGGCTTACTCCAGTCCTCTTTTTCTCTCCAGTACCTGGTCTAGTGCCCCCAGCTCCCAGGGCTACCAGCATAAGTGAAAGGAGCCCCGTGCTACCTAACACACTACCTACCACCTTGCGTTCCTCAACCACCCGGACTCGCACATCTCTGGAGGATGTGGAAGGAAGGTAAGTGTATTCAATATGGAATCGAGGGCTCTTTTCTCCAAATCAGCATCCCCCACCAGCAGAAGACCACAGTCTTAGCTCAATAGTTCTGGCACACTGGAAAGTAGATCACATCATTAGCCACCTGTCCCTGCTCTTTGGGACTGGAGATGATATTTAGACTTGTAGATTGCTGTAAGTGACTCTCGTTTTAGCTCTGAGGGCAAGAAGTTTTAAGAGCAACCTTAGAGAAATCACTCAGGAGGAGTTCCTAAATGGCATTCATTGTTCCTTTTTGTGACATTTGTTCTCACATAACATATTTAGTATATGGTCTTGTCCAACAGTTTACTTAGAAGCTACCAAGTCATAGTGGTCTCTGGGCTGTGGCTTTAGGACTTGGAACATCCTCAGAAATGTGATGGTCTTAGCTTAATGAAACACACATGCATGCACATGGACATGTATAAACACACATACACACACACACACACACACATAAACACACACTTTATTATTAAATAAGCATGAACAGTTCTCAAATCAAGGATTAAATATTATATTTAATTAAGTCGATGGTGCTATCCATTTAAAATGCACCCTGATTTGGGACACCTGCATGGCTCAGTCAGTTAGGCTTCCAGCTTCAGCTCACATCATGATCTCATGGTTTGTGAGTTTGAGCCCCACGTCGGGCTCTGTGCTGACAGCTCAGAGCCTAGAGCCTGCTTTGGATTCTATGACTCCCTCTCTTTCTGCTCTTCCCCCATTCATACTCTGTCTCTCTATCCCTCTCTCAAAAATAAATAAAACATTTTTAAAAATTTAAAAAAGATGTGTCCTGATTTGAGAGTTTCAGCTGAAAAAAAGGCCAGCATCAACTGTGAGATGCCACTGATTGTAAGACACTTTCCGGGGCGCCTGGGTGGCTTAGTCGGTTAAGCATCCGACTTTCGCTTAGGTCATGATCTTGCGGTTCGTGGGTTCGAGCCCCGAGTCGGGCTCTGTGCTGACTGCCAGCTCAGAGCCTGGAGACTGTTTCAGAGTCTGTAACTCCCTCTCTCTCTGACCCTCCCCTGCTCACGCTGTCTCTCTCTCTCTCTCCTAGAAATAAATAAAACATTAAAAAAATTAAAAAAAAATAGAATATGTAAAAATTTAAAAAAAAAAAAAAAGACACTTTCCTGTTCCAGAGATGTTAGAATAGAGAACAACACACATCTTAAAATTGATTAAATATGATATTAGATTCAATTTAGAAAAATTATTATGTTTTTTATTTATGCTTTGCAAAAAAATAATCTGGAAAGACAGCCAGGAATAAAGAAGAAATAAGTACCCATGTATAGATACTCTTAATGTTTTTTTATTTGATATCTGTATACATTTCAAAATGATTACCACAGTAAATTTAGTTAACATTCATCACCACACATAGCTACAAATTCTTTTTCTTGTAATGAGAACTTTTAAGATTTATTCTCTTAGCCATTTTCAAATATATAATACAGTTGTTGACTATAGTCACGATGTTGTATATTACTTCCCAGGACTTCTCTGATAACTGGGAGTTTGTACATTTTGACCACCTTCACTCATTTTATCCACCCCTGCTACCTCCCACCTCTGGCAAGCACCAATACGAGTTTGGGATTGATGTTGTTGTTGTTGTTGTTTTTAAATTCCACATGTAAGTGATATTTTACAGTTTTGGTCTTTCTCTGTCTGATTTATTTCACTTGGCATAACATCCTCAGGGTCCATCCATGTAGTCACAAATGGCAGAATGTCCTTTCTATGGCTGAATAATATTCAATTATATACATACATCACATCTTTTTTATCCATTCATCCATCAGTGGACACTGAGGTTATTTCAGTGTCTTGGCTATTGTAAATAATAGTGCAGTGAGCGTGAGGGTGCAGATATCTTTTTGAGATTGTGATTTAATTTCCTATTGTTACTATTTTGGTGTATATCTTTCCAGACATTTTCCTATTTATGACTTTTTTTCCATTATAATATACTAACCTCTTTATTTTTAATATCAACTTTAGCTTAAAAGATAATTAACACTTTATTTCAGTTCTGAAAGCAGAAATATAATAATAATCCCAAAGGATAACTCTAGACTCATGTCTTTTTTTTTTTTTTTCTGAGAGAGAGAGAGAGAAAGAGTGAGCAGGGGAGGGTCAGAGAGAGAGGGAGACACAGAATCTGAAGCAGGATCCAGGCTCTGAGCTAGCTGTCAGCACAGAGCCCGATGTGGGGCTCGAGCCCACGAACCATGAGATCATGACCTGAGCCGAAGTTGGACACTTAACCTACTGAGCCACCCAGGTGCCCCTAGACTCATGTCCTTAAAATGATAAAATTTGGGGTGCCTGATGGCTCAGTTGGTTAAGCATCTAACTCTTGATTTCAACTCAGGTCATGATCTCACATTTGTGAATGATCTCACGGTTGTGAGTTTGAGCCTCACATTAGGCTCTGTGCTGACAGTGCAGAGTCTGCTTGGGATTCTCTCTCTCTCCCTCTCTGCCCCTCCCCTGCTCTCACATGTACACACATGTATGCATGCACTCTCTCTCAAAGTAAATAAATAAAATAAACTTTAAAAAATAAAAAGTAAAATAAAATAATAAATAAATAGTAAATAATAAAATAAAATAATAAAATTTGTGCAGTGGCTGGCTGGCTCAGTTGGTAGAGTATGTGACTCTTGAGCTCAGAGTCATGAGTTTGAGCCCCATGTTGGGCATAGAGTTCACTTAAAAAATAAGTAAATAGGCACCTAGGTGGCTCAGTTGGTTAAGCATCCGACTTCAGCTCAGGTCATGATCTCATGGCCCATGAGTTTGAGCTCCCAATTGGTCTCTGTGGTGACAGCTCACAGCTTAGAGCCTACTTTGGATTCTGTGTCTCCCTCTCTCTCTGCCCCTCCTCTGCTCATGCTCTGTCTGTCTCTCTCTAAAAATGAATAAACATTTTTTTCAATGTTTATTTACTTTTGAAAGAGACAGATATGAGCAGGGCAGGGGCAGAGGGGAGGCAAGGAGAGGGAGACACAGAGTCTGAAGCCGGCTTTGAGCTCTCAGCACAGAGCCCGACATGGGGCTCAAACCCACAGACCATGAGCTCATGACCTGAGCTGAAGTCAGGCACTTAACTGACTGAGCCACCCAGGCGCCCCTAAATAAACATTTTTAAAAAGTAAATATAGTCTAAGAACTAGAATTAGGGGTATAAAAATAAATAAAATTATAAAATTTGCACATGATCAAATCCATTCTATTTCCCCCATATCCTCTTTTTAGAAGTTTATATAGAAAAGCAAACACCCAGACATAAACATGTACTTTTCTCACTAACTTTTATGTACTATCAATCATGATTAATCTGATTTTCTTTAGGATAGTTTAGAAAACTTTTGAATCCTACACAGATATTTTCTTAAGGTCAAAGTCTATTTGAAGACTCAGTGCATCTTGGTTTCAGATGCTCTTCCAAGTAGCTTTTCTCTAGCCTTTTAGGAGATGCCTTTATTATTTATCTATCTATTTTTCTGAGAGAGGGTGCGCATACATACACAGGAGGAGGGGCAGAAAAAGAGAGAGAAAGAGAATCTTACCCAGGCTCCGCACCTAGCACAGAGCCTGTTGCAGGGCTCTATCTCACAATCATGAGATCTTGACCTGAGCCAAAATCAAGAGTCAGACAGGGGCACCTGGGTCGCTCACTTGGTTGAGTGTCCAACTTTGACTCACATCATGATCATGCAGTTTGTGAGTTTGAGCCCACATTGGGTTCTCTGCTGTCAGTGCAGAGCCTGCTTCAGATCCTCTGTCCCTCTCTCTCTGCCCCTCCCATGCTTGTGCTCTCTCAAAAATAAACAAACATTAAAAAAAAAGTCAGACACTTAACAAACTGAGGCACCCCAGGAGATGCCTTTAATTGATTGTTCATAATGTGCCACAAAGAAGTTACCTTCTTAGCATTTCAAGTTGGTTCCCTGAGCCTAGCCTCTGGATGTCTTTCATAGCCTCTTTTGAAAGAATGAAGAGAAAACAAACAATTTTTTTAAAGGTCTGTTTAGACATTGTGATCATCTGTATCCAGTCAGAGGTTTCCTTGGCTGGTAATTTCTTCCAACATCCTGGTAGCTGGATGAACCCTGCTATTGATATCCTTAGTGTTCTTTCAGCACTTCTAGCTTCCTTCCAATCCTGATTCTCTTTTATAGAGGAATTTTCTTTACAGAGTACATATTTTGGGGCACCTGGATGGCTCAGGCAGTTAAGCATCCAACTTCGGCTCAGATCATGATCTCACGGTTTTTGAGTTTGAGCCCTGTGTCAGGCTCTGCGCTGTCAGCACAGAGCCTGGAGCCTGCCTCAGATTCTGTGTCTCCCTCTGCTCTCTGCCCCTTCCCCACTCATGCTCTGTCTCTCTCTCACTCAAGAATAAGTAAAAATTTTAAAAAATTTTAATAAAAATAAAAAAAGAGAGCATATTTTAAAACCCATTTAAACATGATACGATATCTTGAAGACAGTGACACTGATTTTTCTGTATTTCCTGGTCTATGCTTCTGATGTCTCCCATCAGGTGCAATCCAATATCAGAAAGCCCCACTCAAAAGACATCCTTCCTAGGACTTTTCCTGTTCCCTGGAGGAAGGCAAGATCTTTATGAAATACAAGTAGCCTTCACATTCAGTTTTCTCTGCCCCACAGATGCTCTGAAAAGGATGCCCGGCTGGGCCTCTGTGCACATTCCAATGAGGCCATACCTGCTGCGCCAGGTGAGTCCTGAATGCCCAACTGTTTTGGAAAGAAGAAATAAGGAATCTGAATCTCACTGATATCTTCCAAAACCTTTATAGGGACTCTTTGGGGTTGTCGAACCCATTTCTCAGACTAAATCCACAGAAAAAATAATCATATTAGCTAGCTACCACTTACAGAGTGCTTTACATATGCCAGCCATTTGTTAAGCTGTATATATGTGTGCACATGCACGCGTGTGCATATATGTGTATGAATATACACAGTCACATGTCATTGCCACCAGACTATGAACATTTTATTACTTACATCTAACTGATGAGAAAACGTAGGCTTCTAGTTAAGCATCTTGGCTTAATTCACATGGGTAGTAAATATTGGAATTGAGATTGGAGACAGGCTGATAGATTTCTTCTCAGCCCCCTACCCTTACTCCTGCGGCCTCTTCCCTGGCTATCCTCAGGTGGTGTGGAATCCAACTGCTACCAAAGGAGCCCTTGACTTCCCACCCCTCTTACCAGCTGGAAGATTGTCAGTGGTCCCTGCCTAGTATCTCTTTGTTCTTCCTAGGGGAAGGACTTCATGTCAGCTACGTCATTGGTGGACTCCTCAGCATTCTGCTGATTTTGGTGGCGATTGCAGCTTTGATGCTGTACAGGTAACCTCAGCCTCACTGCAGGGGCCACGTGTTCACGGATCCTCATTATCTGTGATCTCCTGAAGCTCCGCATCTGACTAGCTTCATGTCAAAGATAGGTCCCTGGTCAGAGCAAGAGAGAGCCTGAACTCTGACTCTTCTTCACCATTCACAGCCCAAGCAGGTTTCTCATGCTAGGACCACAGCAGCCCTTGGGATTCTCTTTAGAGACTAGGATGCAGAGGGCACAGAGGGCCTTACCCAAGGTCACACAGGAAGAGGCAGAGCTGGGACTGATGCTGCCATCTTGTTTTACCACTACTCTGCCAGCAAAGGTGGAAATGACCTTCTCTTCACATAACCACGGCCTTTAGCACAATATCATTTGGTATGTCATTACTCAGTAGGGATCATCCTGGGAAGGTGGAATGTCCATTTTCAGTTTAGAATCCTTCTTATGACCCTCTGTATATTTTCTCCAAATGCTTTAAGCACAGCTTGCAGCAAAAATACCAGGATTTTGCTATGCTTCTGTGGCTCCGGCTTACAACAACAACAGCAGCAACAACAACAACAATGCTAATAATAATAGTAACAGTTACTATTTAGTGAAGATGTATCAATGCCACATAACGCATTAGTATTCCTCACTTTACAGATGAAGATCTGAGGCTCACAAAGTTTAGATTATGCCCACCAAGATCCCAGCTAATAAGTAACAGATGTGGGATTGAAACATAGATCTGTCTTGACACAGTGGATTCACTTCAAATGATAACCATTTATTATCTCAGAGCTTTTGTGGATCAGAAATCTGGGTGCAGCTTACCTGCATGCTTCTGCCTTGAGGTCTCTTGCAGGCTGCAGTTCAGGTATCAGCCAGGGTTGTGATCTTATCTCAGCGCTTGACTGGGGAGGGATTCCCTTCTTTTTTTTTTTTTTTTTAATGTTTTATTTCTAGGAGAGAGAGAGAGACAGCGTGAGCAGGGGAGGGTCAGAGAGAGAGGGAATCACAGACTGAAACAGGCTCCAGGTTCTGAGCTGACAGTCAGCACAGAGCCCGACGCGGGGCACGAACCCACGAACCGCGAGATCATGACCTAAGCGAAAGTCAGACGATTAACCGACTAAGCCACCCAGGCGCCCCGGGAGGGATTCCCTTCTAAGCTCACTCTGTAGCTGCTGGCAAGATTTAGTTCCTCACAGGCCGTTGGACTGAGGGTCTCAGCTCCTTGCCTGCTGTTGACTGTAGGTCCTACTCATTTGTACCCTACCTTGTGGGGCTTTCCAAGGGACAACTGACCATGGGACAACTGGCTTCCCCAGAGCTAGCATAAGAGAGAGTGAGGGCAACCTAAGATGGAAGCCACAAGTTTCTTTGGAACCTAATGTAGCATCCATCCCTTTTGTATATTCTGTTCATCAGAAGTGAATCACCAGGGGTGTCTGGCTGGCCCAGTCAGTGGAGCATGCAAGTCTTGATCTTGGGGTTGTGGATTCAGTCCCCACGTTGGGTGTAGAGATTAATTAAAAATAAAAAATAAATAAAAACAAGTGAATGAGTCATCAGATGCGGCCCACACTTAAGGAGCAGGGATTCAGAAGGTGGGAGAACCAGGAGACGGGGATCGCTAAGGCTGTCTTAGAGGCTGCCTACCACATTCAGGTTAGAACTTCCCCAGATATCATCCCGATAAAGATTTGAACTAATTTCTCATGACCTTTTCTCCTAAAGACACAAAAAGTCCAAGTTAACGGATCCAGGAATGGGGAACCTGACCTACAGCAATCCTTCCTACCGAACTTCCACTCAGGAAGTGAAAATTGAAGCAATCCCGAAACCAGCCATGTACAATCAACTGTGCTGTAAGAAAGAGGTAAAAATTAAAATTTATATTCAAGGTGGTTGTTTGTTTGTTTGTGGTTTTTTTTTTGTTTTTTTGTTTTTTTTTTTTGGAAAGGGAAGAATATGTTTCAGTTGCCTGAATGGATCAGTGAGGGATGCTGGGTAGTCCCAACTACCATTTTGGAAGTCATAGTGAACAGAAAAAAATGAATGTGATTTGGGTTTCTGGACAGACGTAGACTGTCTGAGGGACCAGCTTGAGGGGCCTTAGTAAGAGCAAGCTTAGAAAGCAGATTCCAGAAGGTCTGGGTCTGAAACATGGGAGTATGCACCTCCTGCCAGGAGAGGCTCATAGACTTATAGGTTTTTTCTCATGTACGCGTCATTCCCCTGCAGTGACACTGTGCCCCTCTGAGGTACCCTGTACTCCTAGACAATACCCTCAAAAACCCGAGAGCTCCTGGACTCTCCCTTTTCTAACCTCTGATCCAAGCTGTTGGCACCTCTCTCTGGCAATGGCTGGGGTTTTTTTTGTTATTGTTTTGTTTTTTTTGGGGGGGGGGGATTGTTTGTTTTTGGTTTTTTGCTGTTCTTCCTCTTATCACAGAATCTTATGAGATTTGTCTAGAGTTTTGAAGGTTTACATGCTTTTGTTCTTTTAACTCCTCTGTTGTTTCAGTGAAAAATTATTTGCTGAATGTCTAGGCTTGAAAAATAGTCCCATTTCCACAAGGAATCAGTAGCCTGGGACTTCAGATTTTCCTAGTCTAATATAACTGCTGCTTTTTCTAAAATCCTGTAGCTCTTTATCGGAAGCCATATCCTTTACGAAACCCTAATCGTTCTACTCTCTTGGCCCGTCTAGCACAGTCAGAACTTGCCCTCACATCTACAGGGCCACCATGTATAATGAGTACACTTTACATAATAATCCCATGCTTTCTGGATCTGTGAATTTCCACCTTAAATAAAAAAGCTTCCACTATAAGCCAAAATAGAACCTGCAGGCATAGTTTTCAAACAGTTTTAAGGATGGTGGTAGGGCCCATTCTCAATTAGTTGTAGGTTCCTGGAGTGTCTGATACCCCAGAAAAGAACCATAATAAGGGTCACAGTTTAGAACTTAACAAGTGTGTGACCTCTTTCTTCTGTTGTGTGCTTTTCCTCAGCAGCTCTTTCACCCCTCTGACAGTCTTTCACCCTTTCTCTTCTGATTTCCTCTTGATTTCAGGTACCTGTTGCGGTGTGTTTGTAGAGGGAGTGGGTGCCCCCCCCCAAACTGCCAATGCCATGTCTCCCACCTCTCCCTCACTTACCCAGTGTGTCTCTCAGATGAAGACACTGCATGGCTCCTTCTAATCTTATGCTAATTTCAGCCTGGAGGGTGTGCTGGGTGAGCAAGTGTGTGTATCTACATGTGCACATGTGTGCTTGTGTGCTGTCTGTGTCTGTCTCTGCTCTATTAAGGGAGCTTTCACTGCCAGAGAGCAATCAGCAAAGTATCCTCTTTAATGTAGGGGCTCAATAAATATCTGTGGAGTTGAATTGCTACTAAAACAGAGGGGCATTTGGAGAGCTCTTGGCGGGAACACTGTCCTAGGTCAGAACCTAAGCCATGGTCCATTTTCTCCTGGTAGTGGTGGAATTTGGGTTGGTGTCCCCCAGAAATCAGGAGTAAGTCTCCTCTCAGAGAAATCCATAATGGGAGAAGAAGCCTGAGTAGAACTTAAGACTGTCCTTGGAACAATCCCAGGTTGCTTGGGAATTCGCCCCAAGGCGAATGGGAGCAGAACCAGAGTAACCTCCCAGAAAAGATTATAGGTTATGAGGTCCCAATGGATTGACACTCAAAATTTAAATAAGGAGATTTTCTAGATTCCTCCTGTCTTACCTCCCAAGAGTTTTCTCCTTAACAAAATTAGAAAGAAGAGGGGCGCCTGGGTGGCTCAGTCGGTTAAGCATCAGACTTTGGCTCAGATCATGATGTCGAGGTTCCTGAGTTCAGACCCCGTGTCAGGCTCTGTGCTGACAGCTCAGAGCCTGGAGCCTGCTTGGGATCCTGTATCTCCCTCTTTCTCTGCCCCTCCCTGCTCACGCTCTGTGTCTCTCTTTCTCAAAAATAAATAAATGTTTAAAAAAAAGAAAGAAGAGAATTAAGAACAAAAGAGCACAGAAGTAGTTTAAAATCCCAACTAAATGCACATTGAATTTGCCTCTGTCAATTGCTTTTGATCATGTATATCAGCATGATGTCCCATTAATAAACCACAATAACAATGTAACAATACCTAACATGATTTAACTATCTTATGTGTCAAGCACCTACTTACTAACTATGTTATGTGCATTCACCTCATTGAACCTTCACCACAGTTGGTTATGAGGTATGGATACTGTCATCCTCCCCACACTGCAGATGTGGAGACTGAGTTTAGAGATGCTGAATAATTTGCCCAAGGTGACATAGCCAGTGGGTGGATGATGCAGGACTGGAAGCCATGGGTCTCCCTCCTCCCTGTCTGAGAAGATTAATAATCATCCTAGCTGCTACTCTCCTTTTAGGCTGATTCATCTCTTGGCTCTGACCAAGTCTCCCCATTTGTTTGTGGGAACTTTCAACCCCTTACACTTCCTCTCACCCCATCCATTTCCTTTTCTGGTTCACCATGAGATCCTTTATACAGAGCCAGCTGACCGTGTCTCCCCACTCTCTACCCTAGGGCGGGCCTGACCATAACTACACCAAGGAGAAGATCAAGATTGTAGAGGGAATCTGCCTTCTGTCTGGGGATGATGCCGAGTGGGATGACCTCAAACAACTACGCAGCTCACGGGGGGGCCTTCTGCGGGATCATGTGTGCATGAAGACAGACACAGTGTCCATCCAGGCCAGCTCTGGCTCCCTGGATGACATGGAGACGGAGCAGCTGCTGCAGGAAGAGCAGTCTGAATGTAGCAGCGTCCATACCGCAACCACTCCTGAAAGACGGGGCTCTCTGCCAGACACGGGCTGGAAACATGAACGCAAGCTCTCCTCAGAGAGCCAGGTCTAAACGCCATTGTTCCCTTTCCTCCTTGCCTGTTCCTTCTCCTTCGTGGACTTCCGGTCCTTGTGCTCACTTACACAACAGGCCCCCTTCCTATGTGCTCCTCCTTCTCCTCCACCTCCCACCCCGTAACCGCTCCCGAGTCCTCCAGGGGAGCTGTTGCCACCTGAGTCCATAACTACCTGTGCACGAGAAATGATGGTGCATCTTGAAAATTTAGACCTGGATTTTACTGCAAACTTCACCTCTTGCACTCCATCCTGAGCCCCAGAACTAGGCTCAGTAATGATTCCTCGTCAGTACAGAGCTCCACCTCCCTTTTCCCTGGTACCTTGCCCCACAAGAACTGATGATCCAAGACTTCCCTCTCCCCCATCAGAGTCGTCGGCCTGGCTGCTTCTCCGAGAGAACTTGCCTCTCGGAGCTGGGGCAGGGGCCAAGGGTAAAGAGAGAGATGAAGGATAGAGGCTGAGAGAGGAAGGAGGAGTGAGCCCAGCTGGTATGGGCATCTGAGAAGCCTCCAGCCTCAAGTGCATTGGTAATATGAGAAAGCTTTTAGGGACGTTGGGCCGCATATCCTGTCCGTTGCTGGCAATGGATATTATTCTTGCCCTAAGAGCTGCTGGTTTTGTTTTTTTGTTTTGTTTTTTGTTTTTTTTTTTCAGCTGCCAATATTGGTGAGATCTGGGTGTGGCTCAAACTGTTCTTACTCCCGCTAGTTTGTCCGGAGGCTTTTCTACCTTCCAATGACAGGGCCCTTACCATATGGCAGCGGGTAATATGAATTCTCCTGCTGGTGCCACTGCTGGCCAGTACCCTTCCTATGTCTTGGACTCTTAAGTAACTGGGTTGTGAGCAGGGGCTTGAGGAATGTGGGGCCCCGAGCGCTAAGTCTCTGCCATGTCTTACCAGCGCTGTCCAGACCCAAAGTAGCATATCACCTGGACCTTCATGTTCCACCCCTCTTTCCCCGCTCATTCTCTGGGATTCTGAGCATAGAGACCCTGAAACAACTTTTCAAAGAAGGGCCAAAAGTCTTCATAAATGGTCAGGAAGAGAGATTGGGTTATAGACTTGGGGTACCCAGGGCCTAAAGGGAAGTATCCATGAGGTTGAACCTCCTGTGTTCTCTCTCAAGTGCTCAGGGATCGAAGTTAGTGGACAGAGAACCTGTGGCTGTGGGGTGGTGAAGTTCCCATTCCAACTCTTTTCCCAGCTAAGTGACTGACTTTCCGTGCTGTGATGCCGTCACTTGGTTCATGCCCATTCACACCGAGAGCGTGTGTCTCGTGCTAGTGTCAGGGGAGTTGAGACCTTGTTTTCTGCCCTAAACCTTCTACATAGCTCCCTCCTTTCCCCCCTTAATTTGCTTTTTATGACTTAGCCTTGTGGTGGTGAGGAGGGCTAAATCAAGACACAAAGTAGGGGGCAGGGTATAGAAAGGTAGAACCACTGATGAAGTCCTCTCTGCCTGGATCAGCTCCAGACCTCCTCCACCCAGGAATGAGAAGCAACAGGAGAGGACAATGGGCTGAGAATAGAGGCGAGGGCTTTTAGGGGAAGTTTCCTGATTTGAAACATCTCCTGTGGTTCTCAGTATTGAGAAATCAACTGCCAAACATGTGAGCAAAAAAAAAAAAAAATGGATAAGAGCAAAGCTTTTCTGGTCACTTCTAAGGCTGCTAGAGACCGGTAACAAGCCCTTAGCCCTGTTGTTAGTAGCCAAGCGAGATCTGGGCCCACACAGGACCCAGGACAGCCTGGCCAGGCCAGCAGGTCTTTTCCAGTACACCAAGGGGGAAAGGCAAGCTGCCACTTATGAGAGGAAAGGGGGACATTTCACACTTGATGGGGCAGGAAAAAAAAAAAGAGCACTTTGGGTCCTCAGACTCTTGGTTGAGGATGAGGAGAAAGGAGAAAAGTGGCATTTTCTTGATTGGAAAGGGGGAAGGATTTTATTGCACTTGGGCTGTTCAGAATGTAGAAAAGACATATTTGAAGAAATCTCTATTTGAGCACTGATTCACTATGTAAAAAGCAAAACCTCTCTTGTCCTAAACTAATGGAAGTGATTCTCCCGCGCTCATGTGTAATGGTTTTAACGTTACTCACTGGAGAGATTGGACTTTCTGGAGTTATTTAACCACTATGTTCAGTATTTTAGGACTTTATGATAATTTAATATAAATTTAGCTTTTCTTAATCACCGTGCCTGGCTTGGAGTCATGACTAATCACTGCACCTGCTCTGTCTGGCAGACCCATGCTTTCGAAAACCTTCTCGCAACATCACCTTTAAGTCCTTGGGGTATATGAGGATTGTGAAGAGCAATAAAAGGTGTGAGGTTCTTGGCCAGAGGGTCAACTCATCTTGAGAAGACAGGTCAAGACCAGAATTCATTGGCTTATGAAATCTTTATTTCCTCTAGAACAGGGATGGCAGATAGATTTTCTCCCGAGTGCCAACTCTGATTGGTTGGCAGTGGGTGCCTGAGGTCCTGCGGAGACTCCACGGGGAACGTGTCATGATTTTTAGTGACCTCTCCAGGCGCTGGACAGAAGTGTATAGCATGTATACTTTGTATCTTCTATTTCTGTTCTAGGTCTATGAGGACTTCATTGTCACAGAACTTGACTTTGCCTTGTGGTGATAGTCCCTGGCAAGACTGTCAGATGTAGTAAGCAAAGTACTGGGGACAAGGAGGGCTTGGTACAGGCCCAGATCTGCTACTAGCTCTTTTTTATCTTAGTGAAGTTTTGTAGTGAAGTCTGAGAATGGATCAAATCAACACGAAGATTCCTTTTATTTTTATTTGCTTCCTTTTCTTTTAAAAAAGCTTCCTTCTCATAATTTATCCACGACATCTCAAGGCTAGGACAGGGAGTTGGGATCCCTTCTTGGGTTCCTAATGATGATTAGGAATCATGGAAGTCTTGGTGCCAAATGTCAAATGTTATGTCAGAGCCTGGTAGTTGATTTTCTGAGCCACAGACCTTTTATAGAATAATACTTCCATTAATTCCTGTATCTCTTACTGTGGGCCAAGCCTGACCACAGAGCTTAGATTCTAGCAACAGCCTCCACCCCTACTCCATGACCCCCCCCCAAAAAAAAAAGAAAGAGAAAGCAAGAAGGACTGAAGTTTCTTGTATTTAAATGACAAGAGATCTGAGAGTAATTTACAGTGTGTAATTTTTCCAACTTTGGTAAGGGATATGTGCACCAGAACAGAAACAAGTAGAATAGTTCAAGGACAACTATCTCCTCGCTCCACCATTGTTTGTTTGTTTTTTAAATAACTCACATTGAGAGAAAAGCATTTTAAGCAATGAAATCCAGTCTAACATATAAGCCTGTATACCTGTAGAAAGTACCCCCTCCCAAAGGCTCAGGTTATGGGCCAGGCCATGAACAGTGACCACTTGAGCTGGGAACTCAGGAAGAACTTTTCAAATGAGAAGAAAAACATGAATGCGTTGAGCACACACCATTTGCTTGAATGACTAGGAGATGTTTCTGGGAGAACAAAATTTGGTGAATCCATTTTGACACCTTGTGACCACACGAGCCAGTGTACTCAGGTATTCATTCAACACTGCCTGAGCTTTAGTGATCCCGCTAATCTGTGACTGTCCTATCACTTCAGCAGGAAATGGGAATGGCAGAGGAGGCTGCGCCTGGTGGCCTAGGTCTTGACAATAATCTGGCAGGGGGAAAATGAGACTTTAGCAACAGTGTCAAGGACTGGCACCCTGTTTTTGGGTTATGCACATGCCTTGGCTTTTATTGTCCTGATCAGTAAAATGAAAGCGTTGAGCTAGATGATTGCTAAGGTTGTTTCTAGCGTGAAACTTGTTTTTATGTTCCTGCCAAGAAACCTTAAGGATGAAACAAGAGTTGTCTAGTTCTCTAGATATAAAACCTGAAGCTGATGAGTAGAAAGATGGTTGGTCAAACTCTTACCAGCTGGACATATTTTTATAAGCTGATTACGGTTAAAATATAGTCACTGCCCTTCTTTCTATATTGCATGAACAAATGATGGATCCTAAGATAAAAAGATCTCTATGGCCCATGGAGAGGTCTCCAAGGTATGAATTGAAGTGTTCACCAAACCTAGGCTACAGCAGACAAAGTCAGTGCTACACAGGAACTTAGAAAAGGCATCTCCAAGAGCTGAGGGTACACAAGGTTCTAAGTGTAATGCACTGACATTCAAGAACACAGTAAGCTTCAGTTATTTTGACCTATGAACATAATGGTTACAAATGTAGTTGAGCCATTTTCATGGCTAGAAAAAGTCTATATGAGTGTGTCTTTTCTTCATATGTGAAGATGACTCAACTGATTAACTTATAGGATGTGTGTTTGAGGATGTTTCAGGCAGCCTTTGTTTTGTAACATTCCCTCACTCACCCATTTATTTTCTCTCTAGATCGTTCTCCCATTAAGCAGCTGGCAGAGGCTAAGCGGAGCTCAGCTTGCGGAACAGAGTCAAGGCTCCAACTCACAATTTTGGACTCCTTGACATGATGTTAAAACAGATCCAGACAGCCTAATTAAGGGTCTGAGCTTAAACCCAAGGTTGAAGTTAGCCCTAAGCTATGCAATCTGCCTATTTCATTTTACAAGACACGGAGAGCCAAGAACTCTCACTTATCTTGTCCTCAGTAGTTTTCCCTCCAGCCCCTAAAAACGTTTTGACAGCCTGCTAATGAGCTCCCTATCTCTCCCTCTGCCTCCTTCATCTTTGGTGGAGCTGATGCTTCTGTGGTCAGAGTTCTTGGACAGCCTGAATTTGGGAGGCTATGGGAAAATGGGCTATGAAAAAAGAGAAAAGGGTTATTCATTCCTTCATTCACTCAGTACTTATTAAATGCAACCATTGAAACCCAGGATAGGCTCAGAGGCCAGTCAAGGCACAAGAACACCCAGAGCCACTTGAGACCTGTGTTAATGTCACCCCTGCTTTCTCCAGGGAATAATGCACTAGGTACCGGGACTGAAAGTTGAAAGTTAATCATTGAAGCCCTTCCTCTTAGGCTGGAAATCTGGATCCACATCTCACGGTAGAGCCTTCTCTCCCAGAAAGCGGCTTGTGATTACGATGGAATGAGAACTGTCCCAACCCTAGCAGGCTTTTCAGAAATGCCCAGCACGTTTATTCAGCAGCCACAATGTTTGGCATCTGTTTACTGCTTCCAGTTGCAATAATACAGTGTTTGCCTTGATCTCTGATGCCTACAACGGGTTCACTGCCCTGTTAATACTTTCCTTATGTAGAACTACTGAGAGGCTCCTGGAATAAAGTAGGCACATGTCCCTCTAATAAATACATAGATAAATGCTATTTGGTGATAATCCTGGACTGCAAAAGATGACTGGCCAAACATTTATTGAACACCTACTATGGAGCAAGGTATTATGTTAGGTTTCCACAAGGCCTTATAGGATCTGCCACTCCCGCCCCCTGTTACTCATCAGATCTTATCTCTTACCACCCTCCTGCCGACTACTTTGCTTTGGCTATACTGGCCTTCCTGTTTCTCTAACCTGAGAGGCGTGCTCCCAACCTAGGGTCTTTACATAGCTGTTTTCTCTGGCTTGCACTTTCTTCCTCTAAAACTCATGGCGAACTCCTTTGCCTTTCTCAAGTCTTTGCTTAAATGTAACCTTCTTAACGAACCTACTCTGACCACCCTTTATAAAATTGCAGTCTTTCTAACCCTACTTGCCATCTCTTTTACCTTGTTTTACTTTTTTCTTTTCCCATTGCACATATTGTTTAATAACATACTATATAATTTATTTATGTGTTATTGTCTATGCTTTTTCAGTGTAATGTGAGTACCATAAGAGGGATGTGTGTGTGTGTGTGTGTGTGTGTGTGTGTGTCTATTTTGTGCACTGATTATCCCACGTGCCTAAAATAGTCCCTGCACATATTAGGTGCTCAATAAATATTTGCTGAATGAACAAACAAATAAATGAATGGAATCAGGACATCTAATGCCTACCTTCTACTAGAGATGCACCTAAACCATATAAGACAAAAAGGGATTTGCCATCTTGTTCTAAAGCTCTCCAGGATCCAGACTCCATACATCCTTTATTAAACAAATTCGAGTTTACCACCTCCCTCTCCTTATAAATGTAATCTTCAATTTCTTTCTGATAATATTTAAATAAAGTAAACATACCAATGACTGAAAAAGACTATTTGTATATATTCTTAACCCATTTCTCAAAGGTTACTGTGATTTTTTTTTTTTTTTTTTTGGTGATTCCTAATCTTTTCTCACCATCCTCATCCTGTATTTCCTAGATCTACTTAGAGATTCAGTTTGGATGTCTCGGTTATTACCGTAAACAGGTCTAAAACTAAATACCTTGCCTTCCTTTTGAGACTGGCTTCTCCTGACTTCCATTTGGGCAATCACTGCCTCCCAATCGCTGGCTCAAATCCTGGCATGCTCTTTGACTCATCTCCCTAAATGGGCCCCATCCTCACCTTTGCACTAAGTCATTTGCAAAATCCTTCACTCTTTCTGGAATCTGTTCTCATCATTTCCACTATCACCTCAGCTCAGACTCCTAACTGGGCTTCCAACTCAAACCCATTTTACACAATCAAGCTAACTAGTTTTCCTAAAGGGAAGTTATGATTTTGTCCCTGTCTGGCTCAGAAACCTTCAATCGCTCCCCATCACCTACCTGAAGTACAAACTCCTTACCTTTAGCATTCAGGACCCTCCAAGAATTGTTCCTTTCTCTGTCAATCTTTATGCCATTACTTCCCAACACTATTCCCATTCAGAAACCAAACTTACATGTTCGGTTCCCTATATACAATGCACTTTCTCGTTTCTATGCTCTTGTGCCTTCTTTTCCCACTACTAGACATTCTCCCTATTTCTAGTTTTTTAATTAACATGTCAATGGCAAACAAACAAGCAAACAAAAGCTGTTTCCCTCCCTTCCCAGTTCCCCTGTTAAATAGTTTCTTGAAATTTCAGGAATGTTCTCATCATTTTCAAGCACTCACACAAATATGTATGAATTTATAACCATATACAATAAAATCATTCCACATATGCTTTTCTTCAACTTGCCTTTTTTTAATTAAATTTGTGCATCTTTCTATGCTAGGCCATATAGCTTAACCACATTCTTTTTAACAGTTGCATAGTGTTCTATTGAGTGGATACTCATGTAACAAGTTCCCTATGAATGGAGATGTAATTTTTGGGTTTGGATGTTTTTGGCTTTTGGTTTTTCCCTATCTTCAGAATTGCTGCAGTGAATATCTTTGGGTATTTTTCTTCGCATACTTGCATAGATCTGAAGAACAAATTCCTAAGAGTGGCATTACTGGGCCAGATATTATACACACTTTACATTTTAACAACTGCTAAATCATCCTTCTAAAAATTTGCACCAATTACACTCTTTTTTTAAAATTTTTAAAATTTATTTTTGAGAGAGACAGAGACAGAGCACAAGCAGGGGAGGGGCAGAGAAAGAAGGAGATGTAGAACGTGAAGCAGGCTCCAGGCTCTGAGCTGTCAGCACAGAGCCCGACGTGGGGCCCTAACTCAGGAACAGTGAGCTCATGACCTGAACCAAAGTCAGACACTCAACCAACTGATCCCCCCAGGTGCCCCAGCACCAATTACGCTCTTACCAATAGTGCGTTTGAGTGTCTGTTTCTCAGAATCTTGGCCAACCAACGGTTGTCAAACTTTTTCATCTTTGCCAATTTGATAGAATAAAAAATAATCATTTTGTTACTTTTACCCATCTCCTTTCCATTTTTTAGTCTGTTGGTAATTACGTATCTTTGAATCCCAGATTCAAAGTCCATCCTTTTTGGGGCACCTGGGTAGCTCAGCTGGTTAAGCGACAGACTCTTGGTTTCAGCTCAGGTCATGATCTCACGGTTAATGGGATTGAGCCCTGTACAATCTGTGCTGTGCATCAGCACGGAGCCTACTTGAAATTCTCTCTCTCTCTCCCTTTGCCCCTCCCCTGCTCATGCTCTTTCAAAATAAACATTTTTTTTTAAAAAATCCCTTTCACATATCCTCCCTTAGCAGATTTTCCCCTTCCGTGAGCATCTACAGCTTTTTATGTTGTTTTCATACTGCCTTGAATTTTAGTGACTAACCTATATGTTTTATTCCCCTGACCAAAGCAGCTAGTAAATTTCTTGGAAGTAAGGCCCTTACCTTATTCATAGAAACATAGAATTTGGAGATAAACAAGACTTTTATTTATTCATTTGTTTATTTATTTTTAAGATTTTATTTTTAAGTAATCTCTACACGCAACTTGAGGCTCAGACATACAACCCTGAGATCAAGAATTGCACTCTGCACCAACTGAGTGGTATAGGGAACCCCCTCTTTTTTTTTTAGGATTTTATTTTCAGAGCTAAACAAGGCTTTTAGAAATCATATTAACCAAGCCTGCCGTTTCTATAAATAACAGGAACATAAAGCTTTTGCAGACTGCTTACGGTTCAAAGGCCTTTCCTAGACATTCAATTAGCTGTATTAAATCCTCACATTAAGATTGTGAGGGAAACACTGTTATCTCGTTTTGAAGAAACTAAGCTACAAATGATTTACTGGGAAAAGTGGTTTACTTAGAGTAGGTCCAAGACCAGAATCCAGTATCCTGGCTCCATTCGCTGCTTCTTCCACTCTATCCCAGAGCCTCTCCTTTCCCTCACGCGCTTAGCTGCACTATCGATATTTGTTGAATGAAAGGACTTTTAAAAAAATTGCAGGTGTTGACAGTCGCTTGAATAGCCAAAATTAAATAAAGCAAACATGCTGATGGCCGGGGATGCACAGTTCTCCACACATCTGTCGCCTTTCTTTCAGGCGTGCGTGCAGGGTGGGGGTGGGGGTCGCCGGCAGCTTTCGTTCTGGCGACCCTCGCCCCACCCGACCAGGCAGAGCTGGTTCGGAAGGAAACACGGCTGCGCGCGGCCCCTTTAAAGCTGCGGGCGGCGCGTGCCCACAGTCCTTTCAAATGGACCAATAAACGCGCGATGGGCGGTCCGCCGAGGACCAATAAACAACGAGGACACTGCGGGGTGTGCGGCGGCCCAAGCGGTTTCAAACGGCTTAGAGCAGGCCCCTCGGTTCTGACCCGGCGGAGGTGAGTGGCCGGTGGGCCCGACCCACCCGGCTAGGCTCTCGGGTCCGGGCGTCGCGCGCGCCTAGGGACCTTGAACCCTGGGCGGAGGACCTCCGCAGACGCGCCCCTCCCTCGCCGCAAGAACCCGGCGGGTCTGAGGCGGCGAAGCGGGGCGGAGGCCGGGGGACCTGCGTCTGGCGAGGCGGGGGGGCGTGGGCGCTCGCGTGCTGTCGAGGCCGGGATCCGGGTGACCCGAGCGCGTTGTGCCGGAGTGCGGGCGGCAGCGTCCGGGGAATCGGGGCGGCGCAGGGCCGCGCCTGGCGGCTGAGGGTGTTCCGGGACTGGGGCGGGGGCCCTGCGAGCCGGCCCTGCTTCAGTGCCCCTCGCATAATTGTCAAATGAATGAATGAGTGATTAAGAGTCTAGGAGGGCTGTCGTGGTTGTGACGGGCCCGGTCGCCTGGAGTGTGACAGACTGCGGTACCGGGGCCTGCCCGCGCACCTGTGTCCCTGCTGGCTTGCTGCGGTTTTAACAATTCCGATCATACCGCTCCGCCCTCACGCCGGGCTTTCTCTCTCAAAAGATGTCAGTAGAGTTCGGGTATCTTTCTAGCTCTGAAGGTTTCGCGGTCCTGTACAATAGCAGGCAGTGTAGATTAGCTTAAGCAGGCCCTGCTACTTTACGGTGGGGGTTCAGTAAACTAGATTCTTACTTTTTAGATCGTAACCCTCTTAAGCTGTTGAGATAGCTACGCTGTAGTGGCGGAAACCGTCAGGCAGGATTTAAATGCATCCTGTTTTGTTTCTGGGATAGAGAATGATGAAAGCGATGTTGCCAGAGTGGCTACTGTGTGTTAGAAAATATATTCGTGTTGATGAATCCTAACAATGAGTTTTTCATTCAGCATCAATAGAGGGTAAAGTGGTTTTTGCAGAACTTGCCCCAAATTTATGCTTGGCTCTAATTCTCACGGGGAACTAAGGCATCAAATCTTGGCCCAGAAATGCTGCCTGTCTTATTTTATGCATAATTATAGTAATTGAAAACTCATTTTTAGAGAGGTGAACTCCTTCTTTTTCCATTTTCATCACCCTGAAAAGTCCTTCTTTGACCTAAAGAGCCAATATATTAAGCTAACAATATTTTGCAACTTTTGGGAAGTCTAAAAGATTTGGACTTTTCTTTAGTGATTGGACAAATTGTAATGTTGTTTGTAGAAAAATGATACAAGAAAGAAAGGTGAAATCACTTTTGTTTTGCCAGCATAAATGAAACTTAGTTGGTCAACTCGCGAGAAAAAAATTTTTTTACACAAGATTTTAAAGTCTGTTCCACGGAGTAATGGCAAGCAAGGTATTCCATAACAATTAATATACCTTATATTTTATTACTTTTAACATTTTGATCATCAACTTTGAATTATGAACAGTAGTATAGCCTACAATTGACGCCTCAATGTTAGCAGCAGAAGTTTTTAATTGCAATAAATTTGAGTCCGTTAATATTATGAACACTGTTCTAGACTCTGGGGAGGCAATTAGAAATAATAGAACATCTTTAACAAGGCCTCAGGATATTGTTTAAATCTTGATGTGGAATGAAAACTTTCCTTTATTTTGAAGTAAAGCCAGGTTCTCTTATTCTCCTTTGACTTAATGGAGCCTCATTGATTCATTCAACACATATTGAGATAGATGCCTACTGTGTGTTAAACACTGTTCTCGATTCTGGGAATACACTAGTGAACCAGAAAAAGACAAAGCTCCTGACCTAAGGGAGTTTGACAGTTTTATCTCTCAAACAACTTGCTGTAGCAAATTGTATTTTCTGTAATCCCTCTGGCCCAGCTCTGAACATTGAACAAAATAAATACTCAAATACTTTTATTAGCAGCAGCTAACATTTATTGAATAGTCACTGGGTGCCACATTTTCTCTTTTGTAATCCTCACAGCTTTTCATAGATGAGGAAACTGAGTCTTAGAAAAGTTCAGCAACTTGTTCAAGATCACACAACTGAGAGAATCTGAGTTTGAATCCAAGTTAGTCTGTCTCCAGAGCCTTTGCTTTAACCTATGGTTGTACTATATGAAGTAATGAGACCTGTTAGGGAGAAGTCAGGAGCAGTTTCTGGGTAGACTACCCCCCCCCCCTTTTTTTTTTTTTTTTGAATTCTTCTAGCAGAGTCATGATTAAATATGAACAGTAAGCATGGTAGTTTTTAGAGGGAATATGGGGCAGTTCAAAACACAGTATTTACGGGACATGTGTGACTTTGGGGGAGACTCTCAGGGAGCATAAAATTGAGATCTTCATCTAATTATCATTGATAGATTCCTGGTAGCTAGTGTTGGAGTGGTTTCAGATTCCTAAATGAGTTTTGTATTTTTACCTCTGGAGTTCAGAATATGTTAGCTCATTCCTCTCAGGGCAGTTGCTCTGTTTACTTGAGATATCTCAGACACATTAGCTTATTCTTTTTGGCTTTTGCATTTGCTATTCTCTTTGTATTCTGGCTCCACTCAGGTCTCAACTCAAATGTCATCTCCTTAAAGAGGCATTTTCTAAGCTCCAGTTAGAGTAGCTGTCTTGGTCACTTTTGCCTCACTTTCATTTTTTATTCACCTCATAGCATTTATTGCTATCTGATAGTTCATTTATTGTTTGCTTGTGTATTGTCTGATTTCCTCACAGAAATGAAAGCAGAGCACAGATTCTTTTCTTCTTCTATCCTCGAGATTACCTCAGTGCCTCAAACAATACTTGGAACAAAAAAGGTGTTCAAAACATTTGTAGAACAAAATTGGCCAAAACTCATAGTCTTCTCTATGTGATAAAGTTATAAAGACAGTATATAACTAAAGCTGGCTGTGTTACTGTGTCTTTGGATGTGAGCAATATTTCAGCAGACTAATTTGGAAAGTCTTCAATTAAGAAAACTGGAAAAATTATAGTTTTATGTTTGTGTCAACTGGGAGGAAAAGTAGGTTTTGCTTCCCCACTCCTGCCTTTGTTGTTATTATTTAATTTTTTAATGTTTTATTCATTTCTGAGAGAGAGACAGACAGACAGACAGCGTGAGCAGGGGAGGGTCAGAGAGAGAGGGACACACAGAATCCAAAACAGGCTCCAGGCTCTGAGCTGGCAGCACAGAGCCCAACGCAGGGCTCGAACCCATGAACCGTGAGATCATGACCTGAGCAGAAGTCGGACACTCAACCGACTGAGCCACCCAGGTGCCCTTGTTGTTATTATTATTATTTAAGATTTTGTTTTATTTTTTTTAAGTAGACTCCATGCCCAATGTGAGGATTGAACTCATGCCTCTGAGATCAAGAGTCGCATGCTCTACTGACTGAGCCCTCTGTATTGTTGTTGTTTTTTGTTTTTAATTTAAAAAACTTTCTATGGAGTTTTTTAGGGGTATTGGTCAAGTATATTTTAGGATGTCCCTCTACTGGAATTTATCTGATGTTTTTCTTGTGATTAGACGGTGCTTATTGGTTTTGGGGAGGATGTGATTGCAGAGAGGAACTGCCATTTTCATCATATTTTAAGGGTTCATACTATCAGCATGACTTATAACTATTGATACTGACTTTGATCACCTGGCTGAGGTAATATTTGTCAGGTTACTCCACTATAAAGTTACTTTTTTCCCCATTCCATACTGTCGTCTTTGGAAGAAAGTAACTGTTGCCTGGGAATGAAGAGTTATGCTCCCTATTCTTTGGCGTAGAGTACTTGCATAATTTATTTGTAATTCTTCTGCATGGGAATTTTGTCTCTCTTTCCTCATTTATTAATTAGGCAAGCATTTATATCAGTGTGGAATGAAGGATATCAATTTTATACTTTTTTTTTTTAATGTTTTTTATTTATTTCTAGGAGAGAGAGAGAGACAGCGTGAGCAGGGGAGGGTCAGAGAGAGAGGGAGACACAGACTCTGAAACAGGCTCCAGGCTCTGAGCTGGCAGTCAGCACAGAGCCCGACGCGGGGCTCGAACCCACGAACCGCGAGATCATGACCCAAGCGAAAGTCGGATGCTTAACTGACTAAGCCACCCAGGCACCCCTCAATTTTATACTTTGAGTCATACTCCAATACTACTTTGTTTTATTGCTTACATTATTCCAGCTTTGTCCATTGGAGCTCATTCAGTTGGCTCCTGTACTGTGCGCCTTTAACATACTGACATCAGTGTGTGTATGGGTTTTTGTTTGTTTTTTATGTAATTATATTTTTAACACTCCCTTACTTGCTGACACTACAAGATGCTCTAGGCTCATCTTGCTTATTTCTGGTCACAGTGCTAAAATCAGATATTTCTCCAAGGAACTCTGGTTCTTTTACCGGAGAATGGTGTAAGAAACGAAGATGTGGGCAGTCGGTATTCTCATTGCTGCCAGGGTTTTGTTTCTTTTAGGTCCTCTCAGCTAACAGAGCAAAGAGTTTTATGCTAACTCTTATATATAGACAAGTCTGTAAATATTTCTGTGTGTAAACATCTGTAAATATATTAAGTTAAACAGGAGTTCTTACTGAAATCTCCAGTTCTAATCCATTATCACGCAGACCATTCTAGCCTTCTCCACTTGCTGATCTGTGAATTTCCACATCAACAGAAGAAACTTTGCTTCCACCATCCATTTATTTAATTGATCAATTCCAGTATACGTGTATAGCAGTATCAGAATTGTTAACGCATACTCTCAGGGGAAACAAATTTATCAACTACAGTACAGTACGTATGTACAGTTCCTTTTGCATTCATCTTAAAAATTCCATTAATTTCCAACGTTACCTAGGTCCACCCCTTTTCCCTATCCCCTTCAGTGAGTTTGTTTTAACACATTTGTAACAGATTCTCTTTGTCACCAACAGCATTCTTTTCTGATTCCCCAACCTCCTAAATCACTTTTTTATAAAGTTTATTTATTTTGAGAGAGACGGTGTGTGGGGAGAGAGAGAATCCCACGCAGGTGCCACGCTGTTAGTACAGAGCCTGATGTGGGGCTCAGATCTCACCATCTGAACCGTGAGATCCTGACCTGGACTGAATCAAGAGTCCCACACTTAACTGACTAAGCCACCCAGGCGCCCTCCTAAATTACTTTTTAAAATTAGCATACATTGGGGCTCCTGGGTGGCTCAGTCGGTTGAGTGTCCAACTTCAGCTCAAGTCATGATCTCACGGTTCGTGAGCCTGGAGCCTATTTCAGATTCTGTGTCTCCTTCTCTCTCTGATCCTCCCTGCTCACGCTGTCTCTCTCTCTCTCAGAAATAAATAAAACATTAAAAAAAATTTTTTTAATAAAATAAAATTAGCTTACATCAAGTTCACTCTTTATGTTAAGTTCTTTAGGTTTTGACAAATGCATAATGTTACTTATCTGCCATCATAAGAACAGTTTCACTACCCTAAAAAAATCCGCTGTACTTTACCTTTTCATTCTTTCCTCACTCCCCCATCTCTGGGCAACTACTGATCTTTTTACTGTCTCTATAGCTTTGCTTCTTCCAGAATGTTATTTAATTGGGATCATATACTATGTACCCTTTTCAGACTGGCTTCTTTCACTTGGCAGTATCCGTTTAAGATTCTTCCATGTCTTTCTGTGGCTTGATAGCTCACAGCCATCGTGTGGTTGTCATGGTTTGTTTATCCATTCACCTGTTGAAGGATAGCTTGGTCATTTCTAGTTTTTGACAATTGTGGACAAAGCTGCTATAAATATTTGTATGCAGATTTTGTGTAAATACACATTTCAGTTCAATTGAGTAAATACCTAGAAGTGCGATTGTTGGATCATAGGGTAAATCAGTGTGTAGCTTGTTAAGAACTTACCAAACTGTCTTCCAAAGTGGCTGTATCACTTTTTCATTTTCACCAGCAGTGAATGAGTTATTTTTGTTCCACATCTTTGTCAGCATTTAGTTTTATCAGATGGGTTTTTTTTCTTTGCCATTCTCATAGGTGCATAGCGCTCTCACTTGTAGAAAATTTTGTTTTTTCATGACATTGACTTTTTAAAAATAAATTTTTAATGTTCCTTTATTTTGAGAGAAAGAGAGAGAGAGAAACAGAGACAGAGTGCAAATGTGGGAGTGGCAGAGAGAGAGAAGGGGATACAGAATCCAAAGCAGGCTACACGCTCTGAGCTGTCAGCATAGAGCCCGATGCGGGGCTCGAACCCAGGAACTGTGAGATCATGACCTGAGCTGAAGTCAGGTGCTTAACCGACTGAGCCACCCAGGTGCCCCATGATGTTGGCTTTTTTGGTGAGAAGATGATAGGGTTTTTTAGAGGAATTATTTAAATAAATTTTTTGTTTTGTAATTTAGATACTCAAGAAAAGTTGCAAAGATGATACATAGAATTCCTGTATACTTCTCACCCAGTTCCCTATTGTTAATGTCTCACCTGGCACATTTGTTAAAACTAAGAAACCAACAACTGATATATTACTTTTTGCTAAACTCCAGATTTTGTTTGAATTTCTACAGTTTTATTACCATTTATATCTTCTTTCTGCTTCTGATCCAATTCAGGATAACCCATTACATGTAGGTTTTTCTCTCTTAGTCTTCTGTTGTCTTCATTACTTTGACAGTTTTGGAGAATAGCCAGTTATTTTGTGTAATGTCCCTCCTTTTGAGCTTGTCTGATATTTTTCTCATTATTAGACAAGAGATACATGTTTTTGGATACCATCGTTTCATATCAGGTGATATCAATATGATATCATTAATGATGATCACTTGATTAAGGTAGTGTTTGCCATGTTAATATGTGAGGTTACTATTTTTCCTTTTTTTAAATACATTTTTCCTTATTTTTGTAAGGTTTTTTTTTCTAAGTTTATTTACTTATTATGAGAGAGAGAACCAGTGGAGGAGGGGCAGAGAGAGACAGAGGATCCAAAGCAGGCTCCGTGCTGACAGCAGACAGCCTAATGTGGGACTTGAACTCACGAACTGTGAAGTCAGAACCTGAGCCAAAGTCGGACACTGGGCTACCTGAGCTACCCAGATGCCCCAACTATTTTTCATTTTTTATATTGAATTCTTTAGAAGTAGATCACTAAGTCTAGCCCACTCTCAAAGTGGGTGGAGGACTTAAGATACACTTCCTGGAGAGAAGAATATCTACATATATTATTTGGAATTTTGAAAAGAAGATTTGTTTCTACTCCCCCATTTACTTCTTTATTCAACCATTTATCAATAACAGTGTATTTATTTTGTACTTTTAGTTATAATCTGATTCTATATTTAGTTTTTTGCTCAGATGTTCCAACTTTGACCATTGAGAAGTCTTTCAGGTTGGCTCCTGTGTCCCTTTGATATGCCTCCATCCTTTTTTTCATTTTGAGCATTTCCTCACTTTCTGGTACTACAAAATGCCTCATACTCATCTTATATTTTCCCTGCTCTACCCAGAATCAGCCATTTCTCCAAGGAGCCTTGGTTCCTGTCATTGGACAGTGATTTATAGACACCAAGGTCCAGGTGCCCTGTGTGTTCATTGCTGGGGGTGTCTTCATTCCTAGACCCTCTCAATGGACAGAGCTAGGTAATTAATATATGTATGTTTGCTAACTTATGTATATGCACAGACACATAATTGTTTCTGTATCTTTCTATCTGTATTTATATTAAGCTAAACATGAGTACATATAGTTCTCTTCCAACTTTTAGGTGAAACATATATCCCAAACGAATGTCTTTGCTTTTTACTGAGATCAACCCCCCCCAGCTCCCCGCCCTGACTGACACTTTTTAAGTGCCACAGAAAGCATTGTTTTTCATGACCCGGTGATAGCAGTTGTTTGACCTGGGATATGATCTTTGTTTGGAAATGCATTCAAAGCATAAATTCTGACTTAGTTAGAATAGTCATATGTTTTTGGCATTAATATGGTGTCATATAAACCGTGGTGACCTCATGTCTCTTGACCTTGTCTCTTCAAACATGATTTTCATTAAGAAATAAGAGCCCTATTCTTTGATCTTTTTTTTATAATTTATTTTATGTTTGTTTATTTTTGAGAGTGAGAGAGACAGAGCACGAGTAGGGGAGGGGCAGAGAGAGAAGGAGACACAGAATCCAAAGCAGGTTCCAGGCTCTGAGCTGTCAGCACAGAGCCCGATACAGGGCTCGAACTCAAAACCACTAGGCTCTGACCTAAGCTGAAGTCAGATGCTTAACTGAATGAGCCACACAGGTGCCCTATTGATCTTTTAATTATATTTTTTAGAGATTTGTTATTAAATAAAAGTGATTTTTAGATCCTTTCTATAAAGATGAGAAAAAATGGGGCACTTGGGTGGCTCAGTTGGTTGAGCGTCGGACTCGGCTTGAGTCATGATCTCGTGATTCGTCAGGCTCTGTGCTGACAGCTAGCTCAGAGCCTGGAGCCTGCTTTAGATCAGTGTTTCCCTCTCTCTCTGCCCCTCCTCTGCCTGTGCTTTATCTCTCCCTCTTTCTGTCTCTCTCTCCCTCTCAAAATAAATAACCATTAAAATTTTTTTAAAAAGATGAGAAAAAATTGAGTAGTTTCAAGTATTAAAATTTGTTTAATGTGGATGACTTTTTTTTTCATTTTTTAGTCATAAGACTTAAGTAGCATTTTATTTATCTGAAAGTCAACTACTAGGAAATAAACCATAAAAGTCTTTTCAGCAGCCTAAGTAGGTATCACAAATTTTATTGACTTCCCTCAAGTAGATCCTGCTCCCTCTTACAGTTTCAGCCTGCTTGTTCTTTAAATTAAGAGCTAAAATTAAAAAGGCATCACTGCCACAAGCTAACTAGAAGTGTTAGCTTGATTAGAAGGGTTGAGGAAGGAAAGCTACAAAATGTAAAAATTCAAAAATGCCACTGGAACCATTTAGATTTGGTACAAGAGTCCTTCATACCTCTGTGGCATTAGTGGATTATCCTGAAAAGTTTAAATGATTATTAGTATACTTTGTTTAAGAAGACTAGGAAGCTTAGGTGTTTTCTCTGATTTATATGAAAAAAAGTTACACAAAGTAGTTGTTTCAGGGAGAGACCTCTCCTATTTGGCCCTCTTGACTGTCTAGAACATCTCATTCCCTAATCAGTTTTGTAGTTTTATTTTTTATTTTTTGTATTTATTCCACAGTGTTTTTAAAAAATCATTTTGTGTCCTTATCTACATGTAGCATGAAGTCTCTTATTTGTAGATTTTAAGAATTTTTTTTCGGGGTGCCTGGGTGGCTTGGTTAAGCATCTGACTTCAGCTCAGGTCATGATCTCATGGTTTGTGGGTTTGAGCCCTGCATCGGACTCTGTGCTGACAGCTCAGAGTCTGGAGCCTGCTTTGGATTCTGTGTCTCCTTTTCTCTGCCTTCCCCCACTCATGCTCTTTTTCTCTCTCTTTCAAAAATGAATAAATATTTTTAAAAAGTTAAAAAAAATTTTTTTCAGTACTGTAATTCCACATTTCTTTTTTTTTTTTTAATGTTTATTTTTGAGAGAGAGAGAGAGCAGGGGAGGGACAGAGAGAGGAAGATAAAGAATCCCAAGTGGGCTCTGATAGTGGGGCTCCAATGGTGAGATCTTGACTTGAGCCGAAATCAAGAGTCTGATGTATAACTGACTGAGCCACACAGGCTGCCCCCCCACTTTTTTTTTAATGTGGCACATTCTTTTTTTTTTTTTTTTTTTTTAAAGGTCTCGTGAAAACTTCTTAGTCTAGAACTAGCATGAGTGCTTCATTTAGGAGTAAAAGACTAAATCTCATATCAGAAGTCTCTGCAGTAAATCTCTGCAGTAAATAAAACCACTTAAACATTTTTATACTTTAGAGGATTGCCTGCTTATTTTGAGCAAGGTTTAATATGGGAAATCTGTCCAAACAAAATATGGGCAGTCCCTTTGAGAGTTATAAAAATGGCATTTACTTTTTAATTAATAGTAAATCTGTTTTCTCTAGGATAAAAAGGAATAGATTACTTGTACACCAAAAGAAGCAGTTTGTTTTAAAAAAGAGACTTAATGTTTTTTGGTCCTAAGAGCTCTGTGCTAATTTAGGCCTTTCTTGGACCAGAAGACTGAAATATGGGGTTAAGTCTGAATAGAAGCTAAAATCCCTGAATAATTGGGATGATGCTTATAACAACACAATAATGGAAGTTACCATTTCTTTCTCTCTCTCTCTCTTTTTTTAATGTTTATTCTTGAGAGAGAGAGAGAGAGAGAGGAAGACACAGAATCTGAAGCAGACTTCAGGCTCTGAGCTGTCAGTGTAGAGCCCTACGTGGGGCTCAGACCCACGAACCATGAGATCAGGACCTGAGCCAAAGTTGGACGCTCAACAGACTGAGTCACCCAGGCGCCCCTGGTAGCTGCCATTTCTTGAGTGTTTGGTATTTGCCAGGCATTCTGTTAATACTCCTTCCTTGCATAAAGTCACTGGATTTGTATAATATGGCCCTTTTTAGCCCCTGTTTGGCTACTTGAGTTACGTTTCTGTTCTTTTGTTCAGCTCTTTTGGGCTTTCACACACATGTCCCCACTTATGGCTTTGCCTGGCTAATTCTTATTAATTTCCTTTAGTTCTTAGCCTTAATTACAGGCATACCTCGGAGATACTGCAGGTTCAGTTCCAGATGACTACAATAAAGAGAATATCACAATAAAGTGAGTCATGAATTTTTTGGTTTCCCAGCACATATAAAAGTTATGACTTTTACACTATACTTTAGTCCATTAAGTATGCAGTAACGTTATATCCAAAAAAAACGAACAATGTGCATACCTTAATTAAAATATATTGCTAAACAATGGTAACCAGCACCTGTGCTTTCAACAGTCTGTAATCTTTTCACTGGCAGAGTCTTGCCTTGATGTTGATAGCTGATGACTGATCAGGGTGCTGGCTGCTGAAAGCCGGAGTGACTTTGGCAATTTCTTAAAATAAGACAGCAGTGACGTCTGCTGCATTGATGGACTTTTCCTTTCATAAACAATTTCTCTGTAGCATGTGATGCTGTTTGATAGCATTTACCCACAGCAGAACTTCTTTCAAAATTGGACTCAGTCCTCTCAAACCCTGCTGCTGCTTTATCAGTTAAGTTTATGTGTTATTTCAAATCCTTTGTTGTCATTTCAACACTTTGACAACATCTTCACCAGGAATAGATTCTATCTCAAGAAACCACTTTCTTTGCTCACTCATAAGAAGCAATTCCTCATCCATTAAAGTTTATCATGAGATTGCAGCAATTCAGTCTCATCTTTAGGCTCCACTTCTGATTCTAGTTCTCCTGTTCTTTCTTCCACACCTGCAGTTACTTCCTCTACTGAAGTCTTGAACCCCTCAGAGTCCTCCATCATGAGAATTGGAATCAACTTCTTCCAAATTCTTGTAAATGTTGATATTATGACCTCTTTCCATGAATCATGAATGTTGTTCTTTTTTTTTTTTTTTTTTAAGTTTATTTATTTTGAGAGAGAAAGGGAGAGCGAGAATCCCAAGCAGGCTCCGAACTGTCAGCACAGAACCCAACATGGGGCTTGATCTCACGAACCGTAAGATCATGACTTGAGCTGAGATCAAGAGTCAGACACTTAACCAGCTGAGCCACCCAGGCACCCCAAATCAAGAATGTTCTTAATGGCATCTAGAATGGTGAACCCTTTCCAGAAGTTTTTCAATTTACTTTGCCCAGGTTCATCAGAGGAATCTTATGGCAGCTACAGCCTTATGAAATATATTTTATAAATAATAAGATTTAAAAGTCAGAGTTACTCCTTGATCCATGGACAAAAGAATGGATGTTGTGTTAGCAGGCATGAAAACATTAATCTCATATATCTCCATCAGAGGTCTTGAGTGACTAGGTGCATTGTTAATGATCAGTAAGATTTTGAAAGGAATCTTTTTTTTTTTCTGAGTAGTAGGTCTCAACAGTGGGCTTAAAATGTTTGGTAAACCGTGTTGTAAACAGATGTTGTCATCTAGGCTTTGTTTTTCTTTTTAAAAAATTTTTGCTTTTTTTTACATTTATTTATTTTTGAGAAACAGAGTGAGACAGAGTGCGAGGGAGGGAGGGGCAGAGAGAGAAGGAGACACAGAATCTGAAGCAGGCTCCAGGCTCTGAGCAAGCAGTCAGTGCAGAGCCGGACGCGGGGCTAGAACCCACGAACCATGAGATCATGACCTGAGCCAAAGTCGGACACTTAACTAACTGAGCACCCAGGCTTTATTTTTCGATTTGTAAAGCACAGGCAGAGTAGATTTAGCATAGTTATTGAGGGGCCTAGGATTTTCAGAATAGTAAATGAACATTGGCTTTAACTTAAAGTCACCAGCTACATCAGTCTCCCTGACAGGAGTCAGCCTGTCATTTGAAGTTTTGGAGCCAGGCATTGACTTCTCCTCTCTACCTATGAAAGTCCTAGATGGCATCTTCTTTAAACAGAAGGCTGTTTCATCCACACTGAAAATCTGTTGTTTAGTGTAGCTACCTTCATTAATAGCTAGATCTTGTGGATAACTTGCTGCAGATTCTCTGTCAGCACTTGTTGCACTTTGGTGTTATGGAGATGACTCTCCTCAAACCTCATGAACCAACCTCTGCTAGCTTCAGAGTTTTCTTCTACAGCTTTACCTCTCTCAGCCTTCGTAGAATTGAAGAGTCAGGGCCTTGCTCTTGGTTAGGCTTTGGCTTAAGGAATGTTGTAGCTGATTGGATCTTCTGTCCAGACAACTAAAACTTTCTCCATGTCAGCAATAAGGCTATTCGACTTTCTCATCATTTGTGCATTCACAATTTGGCTAACTTGACATAAGAGGTCTAGCTTTTGGCTTATCTTAGCTTTGGATGTGCCTTCCACACAGAGCTTAATCATTTCTAGCTTTTGATTTAAAGTGAGAAACGTGGGGCACCTGACTGGCTAAGTTGGTAGAACATGTGACACTTGATCTCAGGGTTCAAGCCCCATGTTGGGCATAGAGTTCATTTAAAAAAAAAAAAAAAAAGAATGAGGGGTGCCTGGGTGGCTCAGTCATTAAGCATCTGACTTCGGCTCAGGCCATGATCTCATGGTTCGTGGGTTCGAGCCCCACGTTGGGCTCTGTGCTGACAGGTTGGAGCCGGGAGACTTCTTTGGATTCTATGTCTCCCTCTCTCTCTGCCCTCCCCCACTCATTTTCTCCCTCTGTCTCTCTCTGTCTCTGTCTCTCAAAAATAAACATTAAAACAAATCTTTTTAATGGATGGATTGATAAATATATTAAAGTGAGAAACATGCAAGTCTTCCTTTCACTTAAACATTTAGAAGTCATTGTAGGGTTATTAATTGGCCTAATTCCAGGATTGTTGTGTCTCAGAGAATAGGGAGGCCTGAGGAGAACGTGAAAACAGGGAGGCTTGAGGAGAGGTCAGTTGGTGGAGCAGACAGAACACAACAACATTGGGGTGCCTGGGTGGCTCAGTCAGTTAAGCATCCAACTCTTTTATTTTTAATTTTTTTAATGTTTGTTTATTTTTGAGAGACAGAACACAACTGTGAGAGTAGCTGACAGAGAGGGAGACACAATCCGAAGAAGGCCCCAGGCTCCCAGCTGTCACCACAGAGCCTGATGCTGGGCTTGAACCCACAGACTGTGAGATCATGGCCTGAGTTGAAGTTGGATGCTCAACCAGCTGAGCCACCCAGGCATCCCAAGCATCCAACTCTTGATTTTGGCTCAGGTTGTGATTTCACAGTTGCGAGATTGAGTTCCATGTTGGGCTCTGCGCTGGACCTGGAGCCTGCTCTAGATACTCTGCCTCTCCCTTGCTCGCTCACTTTCTCTCTCTCTCTCTCTCTCTCTCTCTCTCTCTCAAAAAAAAAAAATAAATAAAATAACCCCAAAAGGCGCCTGGGTAGCTCAGTCGGTTAAGCGTCCAACTTCGGCTCAGGTCATTATCTCACGGTTCAAGCCCAGCGTTGGGCTCTGTGCTGACAGCTAGGTGAGAGCCTGGAGCCTGTTTCAGATTCTCTATCTCCCTCTCTCTCTCCCTCCCTCTCTCTCTCTCTCTCTCAGAAATAAATAAAATAAAACATTTTAAAAAAAAGAACATTTATTAGTTAAGATTGCGGTCTTGTATGGGTGTGGTTCGTGGTGCCTCCAATTACAGCAGTAACATCAAGATCACTGATCCAAAAAAACCAAACCAGATTACTGATCACAGATCACTATAACAAATATAATAATGGAAAAGTTTGAAGCATTGTGAGAATGACCAAAATATAACATAGACACGGAGTGATGTAAATGCTGTTGGAAAAATGGTGCCAATAGACTTTGTTTGATGCAGAGTTGCCACAAACCTTCAATTTGTAAAAACCACAGTATCTAGAATATGCAATAAAGTGAGGTATGCCTGTATCACTTTCTCAGGGAGACCTTCCCTGACTCCTCAGGTAGATTATGTGCCTCTCTTATACTCTCATAGTAGCTGGCACCTGGGCTACTGACTGTATTTTACTACCTGTATTCAGCACATAACTGAGTACCTAACAGTAACCTCATGTGATCTGCCAAGCACGTGTACTTGTGGGGCAGGGGAATAATGTGGATCTTAGGGGAGAATTCTTAACATGAATGAGGCCAAATTTCATTTAATTTTTACAACATTTAGTTGAATTACCTTAGGCAAGTTGCTTAACCTCTTTGCCTCAGTTTCTTTGTCTGTAAAATGGAGATAATATCAGCTTCAGAGTTATAAGAATTTAAATGACTCAGTAATTTAAATACTTAGAATAGTGCCTGGGACATGGTGAATACTCCAGAAGTATGTATTAAATAAGGAACCACATGAAGATGGTGCTGTTAGGGCAGGTGATGAAACTGAGACTCAGCTAGTGTGTGACAAAGCAAGTTTTAGAATTCAGATCTAACTTCAGAACACAACATGACTGATTTAGAGACTGGAGCTCTCTACAATTAGATTTATTGCAAACAACTGTTCTACTGTCCTGGCTTTGAAAGTGAAAGATTCTAAAATTAAAATTACCTTCTTTTCATGGATTTTATAATAAAAAATGGGTAACCAAGAAAACAGTGGAAAAACTTGTAAAATTTCAAAATCTATCATTGAATGATTTTTCACTTTGAAAAAGGGTTTACTTTAGAATTCCATTAAATATATTCTGTTTTCCTGACATTTGAAATACACATTCAACATACCAAATTCTATTTATAAATAACTCCAGGAACACATTTATTATATACTTAAGACTTCTGTGGTTTGATGAAATGATGCCATTTTAGGAATTATGTTAGAGTGCAAAGCACTCTGCTAGATGCTAGGGTAATAAATAAAATTTGGTTCCTTCTTTCAAAGGAGATATGATGCCCAAAAAATGTTAAGGGGGAGAAGTGAGGCTTAGCTTATGGGATAAGTAGAGAGAGAACCAGCTTCAAGGCTTTTAAAAACATTGAAGCTTTTTTTTTTTTTTTTTTTTTTTTTTAAAGAAATGGCTAGGTATGAAAGTGAGAAGTAAAAGTTCTTCAGCCAGCCCCTTAGATGTTCTCCTTAGAAGTAGCCTTTGTTAACAGTTTTCTGTGGATCCTTCCTAAAAATTTGTATGTGATTTCAAACAAGTACAATGTTGTAATTTGTTTTCTATGGCTGCTGTAGCAAATTACCACAAATGTGGTGGCTGAAAACAACAGAAACTTGCTCTTTCACTGTTCTGGAGCCCAGAAGTCCAACACAATTTAGGATGAGTCTTCTGGGGGCTAAAACCAAGGCAGGGCCATGTTCCTCCAGAGGCTCTCTGGGAGAATCCCTTCCTTGCCTCTTCTCTTGGCTGTTGACATTCCTTAGTTTGTATCATATCATTTCAGTTTCTTCTAATCTTGCTCTTCTCTGTCTTTATGTGGCCTTCTACGTGTGTGTCAAATTTCCCACTTTCCCTGTTACAAGGGTGTATGTGATTGCATTTAGGGCCCATTCAGATAATGCAGGATAATTTCCCCATCTTATGATCCTTAATTTCATCACAGCCACAGAGACCCTTTTACCAAATAAAGTGACATTGACAAGTTGTAGGGATTAAAATCTAGTATTTTGGGGGGTCGTTATCAGCCTACTACCAATGGTTTTACTTAATGCAAAAATGACTTCATATACAGCCTTCCAATTTTCTGTTAAAAATTTAATGTTATTTCTTCCACATGAATATTTAAATGTTTAGTCTTCATCTTTTTTTAAATAGTTGCAGAGCATTTTGTTGAATGGATGAGCGTCTTTTTAAAAGTTATAAAAACATGCAACACAGAAAAACCACCATTTTTAATTAACTTTTATTTTTATTTTTTTAAGTAGGCTCTACCCAGCACAGAGCCCAACATGGGGCTCGAACTCACGACCCTGAGATCATGAGCTGAGATTAAGAGTCATCCAGGGGCGCGTGGGTGGCTCAGTTGGTTAAGTGTCCGACTTCGGCTCAGGTCATGATCTCATGGTCTGTGGGTTCAAGCCCCATGTCAAGCTCTGTGCTGACTGCCAGCTCAGAGCCTGGAGCCTGTTTCAGACTCTCTGTCTCCCTCTTTCTCTGACCCTCCCCTGCTCACACTGTCTGTCTGTCTCTCTCTCTCTCTCTCTCTCAGAAATAAATAAAAACATTAAAAAAAAAAAAAGAGTCATCCAGTGCTTAACCAACAGAGCCACCCAGGCACCCCATAATTAAGTACATTTTTTAAAAGTTTATTTATTTGAGAGAGGAGAGAGAGCAAGGGAAGAGCAGAGAGAATCCCAAGTGGACTCTGAATCGCCAGTGCAGAGTCCTACTCAGGGCTAGAACCCATGAACCACAGGATCATGACCTGGGCGGAAGCCAGAGGCTTAACCGACTGAGCCACCCAGGCACCTCTAGGTACATTTTAAACTAAGTACATTTCCACTGTTGTGAAACAGATCTCCAGAATTTTTTTCCATCTTATAAACCTGAATCTATACATTCTCTTTCCCCTCCCTTTCCCCAGCCCCTGATAATGGTCATTCTGTTTTGTTTCTATGAATCTTACTAGTTTAGATACCTCATGTAAGTGGAATTATACAGTATTTGTCTTTTTGTGACTGGTTTATTTCACTTAGTGTAGTGTTCTCAAAGCTCATTCATATTGTAGCATGTAAGAGGATTTCCTTCCTTTTTAAGTAAGGAAGTCTTATATTCTACTGTCTGTATAAATACTACATTCTGTTTATCGATTCATTCTTCAGTGGACATTTGTGTTGCTTCTACTTCTTGGCCATTGTGAATAATGATGCTTTGAACATGGGTGTACAAATCATGTTGAGACCCAATTTTTAATTCTTTGAGATATATGTGTATGTATATATATGTACACACATGTGTACACACTCAGAAATGGGATTGCTGAATCATACAGTAATATGGTATTTTGAATTTTTTGAGCAACTCCATACTATTTTCTATAGCAATTAAACCATTTTACAGTCCTACCAATGGTGTGCAAGAGTTCCTATTTCTCTACATTCTTGCCAATTATTATTCCATAGTAATCATCCTAATGGGTGTAAGTTGATATCTCATTGTGGTCTTGATTTGTATTTTTCTGATGATTAGTGATGTTGAACATCTTTTCATATGCTGTTGGCCATTTGTATATCAAACTTGGAGAACTGACTATTGGAGTTTTTTGCCCATTTTTTTTAGGTGGGGTGTTTGGGGTTTTGTTGTTGTAGGAGTTCTTTCTGTTTTCTGGATATTAACGCCTTATCAGATGTATGATTTGGAGATATTTTCTTCCATTCTGTAAATTGCTTTTTAAAAAAAAATTTTTTTAATGTTTGAGAGAGAGAGAGAGAGAGTGAGCATGAGGGAGTATGAGTTGGAGAGGGGCAGAGAGAGAGGGAGACACAGGATCTGAAGCTGACTTCAGGCTCTGAGTTATGAGCATGGAGCCCAACATGGGGCTCGAACTCACAAACCATAAGACGTGAGCTGAAGTCAGAGGCTTAACCAACTGAGCCACCCAGGTGCCCCTGTAAATTGCTTTTTAATTTGTTGTGTCCTTTGATACCCAAAAGTAAGTTTGATGTCCCAACTGTCTTTTTTGCTTTTGTTGCTTGTGCTTTTGGTATCATATTTCAGAAATCATTGCTCATTTCAGTGTCATGAAGCTTTTCCTCTATGTTTTTCTTCTAGGAGTTTTATAGTTATAAATCTTACGTTTAGGCCTTTAATCATTTCAAATTAATTTGTGTATATAGTATATAGTGTATATAGTATATAGTGTATATAGTATATAGTGTATATAGTATATAGTGTATATAGTATATAATATAAGAGTCCTAACTTTTTTCACAATGCCATTTCATAAGGAGTCTGCTTTTCCCCCACTGAGTGGTCTTGGCACCCTTGTCAAAGATCACTTGACCCTACTCACTAGGGTTTATTTCTGGGTTTTCTGTTCTATTGGTCTCTTTGTCTGTATGCCAGTACCACACTGTTTTGATTACTGTAGCTTTGTAATATGTTTTGAAATCAGGAAGTATGAGTCCTCCGGTGTTTTTCTTTTTCAAAATTGTTTTAGCTATTCAGGGTACTTTGAGATTCCATATGAATTTTAGGATGAATTTTTCTATTTCTGCAAAAAAATGCTGCTGGGATTGATAGAGATTGTATTGAATCTTTTGCGAGTGTGGACATCTTAGTAATACTAATTTTTTCTTTTTTTTTGAAATAATTTATTTTTGAGAGAGAGATAGAGACAGCATGAGCAGGGGAGGGTCAGAGAGAGAGGGAGACACAGAATCCAAAGCAGGCTCCAGGCTCTGAACTAGCCGTCAGCACGGAGCCTGATGTGGGGCTCGAACCCATGAACCGTGAGATCATGACCTGAGCTGAAGTCAGACGCTTAACTGACTGAGCCACCCAGGCGCCCCGTAATACTAATTTTTTCAGTCCATGGCTTTGGGATGTCTTTCCATTTATTTGTATTTTCTTTAATTTCTTTTAGCTTTGTTTTGTAGTTTTCAGTTTCACCTCCTGAGTTAGGTTTATCCATAACCAAAAGCATTGTATTCTTTTTGATGCTATTATAAGTGGGATTGTGTCCTTAATGTCCTTTGCAAATTGTTCATTGTTAATGTGTAGAAACACAACGTGTTTTTGTGTGTTGATTTTGTATCCTGCAAGTTTGCTGAATATATTTGTTCTCAGATTTTCTTTTGTGGAGTCTCTAGGGTTTTCTACATGTAAAAGTATGTCATCTGCAAACACATAATTTTACTTCTTCCTTTCCAATTTAGATGCCTTTTATTTCTTTTTCTTAGTTTAAGTCTTTGGCTAAGACTTACAATACTGTATTGACTAGGAATGGCTACAGTAGGTATCCTTGCCTTGTTCCTGATCTTACAGGAAAAGCTTTCAATCTTTCACCACTGCATATGATGTTAGTTATAGGTTTTTCATAAATGGGCTTTCTTATGTTGAGGTCGTCTCTTCATATTCCTAGTTTGAGTGTTTTCATCATTGAGGGTGTTAAGTCTTGTCAAATGCTTTTTATTGCACCAATTGAGATGATCATGTGGGTTTTGTCCTTCATTCTTGTAATGAGTTATTGATTGATTTTGGTACGTTGAACCATTCTTGCATTCCAGGAATAAATTCCACTTGGACATGGTGTATAATCTTTTTAATGTGCTGTTGGACTCAGTTTGCTAGTGTTTTGAGGATTTTTGCATCAGGATTTTATCCACAATATTAGTCTTTAGTTTTCTTGCAGTGTCTTTGTCTGGCTTTCATATCAGGGTAATTCTGTCCTCATAGAATGAGTTTGAAAGTGTTTTCTCGGGGTGCCTGGGTGGCTTAGTCGGTTAAGTGTCCGACTTTCGCTTAGGTCATGGTCTCGCGGTTCGTGGGTTCAAGCCCCGAGTCGGGCTCTGTGCTGACTGCCAGCTCAGAGCCTGGAGCCTATTTCAGAGTCTGTGTCTCCCTCTCTCTCTCTCTGACCCTCCCCTGCTCACGCTGTCTCTCTCCTTCTCTCTCCTAGAAATAAATAAAAATATTAAAAAAAAAAAAAAGAGTTTTCTCCTCTTCAGATTTTTGGAAGAGTTTCAGGATTGGTGTTAATTCTTCTTTAAATGTTTGTAGAATACTCCAGTGAAGCCATCTCTCTTGGGCTTTTAACGTATCACTTTTAAATCCCCTTTGAGTGATAGTTAATAGTAGAATGTTCAGCTGGGTGTGGTGCCCTGGGTAGAAGCCATAGGAAGGCCTGCTCTGAATGTGATACTGACTTCTTGGTGCCACAAATTGTGCTACATGTGACTAGTTGACTCAGAAACTGTCCTTTCCAGTACTCTGTATATGGAGAAGGAAATACAGTTCATATTCCTGACTTCTTGAATCAGCGTTTTTACCTTTTACCGCATTACTTTCTTTGCCAGACAAAAGAGAATGTGCTTTTTGAGTGGCTGGTGTGAATCCCTTCTTTTTGGCCTGGGGACACAATTTATTCTACCTGGGTGAGATTGCCTGGAAAGGGAAAATGATGGTAGAACCCACATGTATGCAGACTGTGGTTTTGGATTATCACTACTACCGATACCTTCCCTTTGTAGCAATTTAACCAAGGGCCAAAGAGAATGAGGCTATGAGATTTTGCCACTGAAGTAGAAGCACTTTCCAAACATTTAACTTTAGCTACAAATGTCTTAGTACTGGAGAACTTGGAATTGCAAGCATGCTGTTTATCATGTATAAGTAGTGGTTGTGGAGCCCTGTCTCAAAATTTTAGAGGTGGGAGAGCTGTTAATACAAACTCCTTGTCTTATGTATGACAACGTTAAAGCCGCCAAAGAGTCAATGACCTTCCTAAGGTTTCACAGCTAGCTAATGGTATAACAGGGATTTGGGAATATAAATTTTCTTCTTTCCAGCCCAGTGCTCCCCTCAGATTGGAAAAAAAAAAAATTGCCTTCCTAACACTTCTACCTGAACATTATAGAATGTAACTTTTTAAAGTATAAAATCCTACTAGCAAGAGGCAGAGCTTTTTTTCCCCCTGTTCATTTTTAAACTCTTGGAATATTTAATATATTTTAAATATAATATTTATGTTATAAATTTGAAAAAGAAACACCCATCATCCTACCACCCAGTTTAAGAAATAGATCATTACCAATATCCTGTGTAGTCTTTCTGGATTGCATCCTGGGTTTTATTCCCTGCCTTTTTTACTATGCTCAGTTTTCAGCATTATCCTCCTTATACTTTTCTTTTAAATTTAAAGAAAATGTATGTATTCCTAAGCAGTATATTGTTTGGGTTTGTGTAATCATACTGTATGCTCTTTAGTGCTAGCTGTGGTTTATGAAATTCATCCAGGTTTTTGCTAATAGTTGTCTTCATTTGTTTTCACTACTGCATAATATCTTCTCTGAATATACCACAGCTTGTTTATCCATTCTCCTGTCAATGAGTTTTTTAATTGAGATATAATTCATATACTGTAAAATTTATCCTTTTAATGTGTACATACAATTCAGTGGCTTTTTAACATATTCACATGGTTGTGCAACCATCACCACTATCTAATTCCAGAACATTTTCATCACTTCAAAAAGAGACTTCAGGGGCCCCTGGGTGGCTTAGTCGGTTAAGAGTCTGACTTTCGCTTAGGTCATGATCTCGCAGTTCGTGGGTTCGAGCCCCGCGTCGGGCTCTGTGCTGACTGCCAGCTCAGAGCCTGGAGCCTGTTTCAGAGTCTGTGACTCCCTCTCTCTCTGACCCTCCCCTGCTCAAGCTGTCTCTCTCTGTCTCTCCTAGAAATGGATAAAACATTAAAAAAAATTTTAAAAAAAGAGACTTTATACCCATTAGCAGCCATTCCCCATTCCCCCTTTCTCATTTTACACACCTAGCCCCTGGCAACCACTATTCTACTTTCTGTCCCTGTGGATTTGCCTGATGTTGGCATTTAATTCCAAAGGAATCATTCAACATATGGCTCTTTATGCCTCACTTTTTTCACTTAGCATATTGTATTCAAGGTTAACTTACGTTAATAGCATGTATCACTGTTTCATTCCTTTTTTATGGTTCCATGATATTCCATTGCATGGATAGGATATACCACATTTTGTTTATGCTTTCATAAATTGGTGGATTTGGGGGCTGTTATATGAATAATGTTGATATTAGCATTTATGTACCAGTTTTTGTGTGGATGTAATGCTCTCAGTTCTCTTGGGAATGGGTTGCTAGTACAAATATTTTCCAAAATGGATGTACCAGTTTCTCCATGCTCACCAACAACGTACAAAAAAATTCCAGACCTCCTTTTTAAAGAATTTTTTGGGAAATAGTGGACAAATATTTATGATAAGTTTTATAATATTTTCTTGAAGCTTCTTTTTGTTTCCTAATCAAGAGAATTATAATTTTTTTAAAATGTTTTTTATTTATTTCTAGGAGAGAGAGAGAGAGACAGCGTGAGAAGGGGAGGGTCAGAGAGAGAGGGAGTCACAGACTGAAACAGGCTCCAGGCTCTGAGCTGGCAGTCAGCACAGAGCCTGACGCGGGGGCTCGAACCCACGAACTGCGAGATTTTGACCTAAGTGAAAGTCAGACGCTTAACCGACTAAGCCACCCAGGCGCCCCAAGAGAATTATACTTTTGATAAACATGTTTAATCTGACTTGTTATATGAAGAGATTGTTGAGGAATTTTATTTAGGCTATGGATAAGCTCATCTGAATGTTGGAAAACCAGTTCAACTGACAGGTATATGATATATGCTTTGGTTTGTTCTACTTACTAGGAGTACTATTTGTTTAGTCTTGTAGCTTGTTGATCCCGATAAAATGACCAAATTTGACTACTTTTGGATGGGATTTGAAAGACTAATTTTCACTGATATTTCCCTTTGAAAGTATTAATAAAGTAGCATCTAAGATTCATACCAAATGATAAATGACTGGTTTATAAGTAGAAGAGTACATTATAAACCATTAAAACTAAACTGCAGAAAGAACTGTCTTTAATTCATAGATATAAAAATTTGGAGCCATACTAGAAATTAGTACAAAGTAATAATACAGTTACACTTGAACTCTCACACATTGCTGGTGGAGGAAGAATAGTCACTTCGGAAAACAGTTTGGCACTTACTTGTAAAATTAAACGTACACTTACCATACAACCCGGCATTCCCACTTCTAGGTATTTGCCCAACAGAAATGAAAACTTAATGTCTATAAAAAAAAATCTGTAGCAGTTTTTCACTATTGCTAAAAGCTAGAAACAACCCACATGTCTTTTAACTGGTAAAACTGATGAGCAAGATGTGTTAGATCATACAAGGGAATATTACTTAGCGATAAGGAACAAATTACTGATCTGTGCAACAACATGGATAATCTCAATTGTAATATGAAAAAAGCCTTACTCAAAAGACTACACACTGTATGATATATTTTTTTTAATATGACATCATGCAAAAGACAAAACTGTAGGAGCAGCATACTGATCAGTGGTTGCCTAGGGGGGAAGGATTGACTATAAAGGGGCACCAGGAAATATTTTGGGCTAAAGGAGACATTCGTGATTGCAGTGATGGATACTCTATGTCTGCCAAAACTCCTAGAACTATGTACTAAAAAGAGTGAAGTTTATTGTATGTAAGTTATACCTTAATAAACCTTACTTAAAAGTTCTCAGCTTGGGAATCTCTCCTCTGTCTCTAAAACTCAGTTACTATCTCTTTCTGACAGCTGGGAGCACAGAGTTGGGAGCAGTTGATGATATGCATTTGTTTTTTAGTTTTAAAAGGAATGTGACAGAAAAAGTAGATGATATTTGTTGAACATTATATTTTTTATTTCCCAAATACTTATATATAGCACTTTGTTCTAGGCACTTTACAAATATGATAAACTTAATTGGTTTAATTCTCCTAATAACTTAGTGAGGTAGATACTGTTATTTTCCCCATTTTTACATGTAGAAAACAGAAGCACAGAGAGGTAGGAATTTGTCCAAAGCTACACAGCTAGTAAATGGTTCCAACCAGGATTTGAACTAGCATTCTGTCTCCAGAATCTATACTTTTAGTCACTAACTTGGTTTCTTTCTTTCATTGAATATGATATAATGAAAGTTTCTAGCTAATGCTTAAAAATTCCTTTTCCTGGGGTGCCTGTCTGGCTCAGTCAGAAAAGTGTGTGACTCTTGATCTCGGAGTCTTGAGTTGGAGCCCCATGTTGGGTGTAGAGATTAAAACTTTAAAAACAAACAAACAAAAAACCTTTCCTTTTACTTTGATGGTTATGTGCTGTTTTTCTTTTCTATGTTAATATGTTACAGAGAAAATGTTACTGTGAAAAAAAGATATATATATTTTTTATTTTAGAGAGGGAGAGAAAGTTGGTGGGGGGAAGGAGAAGAGAGAGAATCTTAAAGAAAGCTCCATGTTCAGCATGGGACAGGAGGTCGGGCTCAACCCCCAGACCCTGGGATCATGACCTGAGCCAAAATCAAGAGTCAGTCTGTCAACCAACAGAGCCACCCAAGCACCCTGAAAAAAGATATTTTTAAAAGCACAAGAAATCCCACCTTTCTTTCTTTTTTTTTTTTAAATATGCTTGTGGATTGAATTTTTTTTTTTTTAAGTTTATTTATTCTGAGAGAGAGCATGTGCACAAGTTGGGAGGTACAGAGAGAGAGCGAATCCCGACCAGGCTTTGCACAGTCAGCACGCAGCCCCACACAGGGCTCAAACTCACACAGTGAGATTATGACCTGAGCTGAAGTCAGACACTTAGCCGACTGAGGACTGAGCCACCCAGACAACACCCTCCCCACCCCCGACCTTCCTAATACATGAATTGTTATCATTTTCCTATGTTCTCTTCTATATATAATATTTACCAAATCATTTCCTAAACAGTTTTACATTTCCATGTTAAGGAGAAGACTACTAATTGGTAACTTGTTGAATTATGAAGGTTTGAAATGCCCAGTTTACTCTCTTCATGGTAAAGAAAAAAGCAGTAACCAAAATAAGATGGACAATGTTTGGACTATGATATTTGGTAAAATAGCTAAGAATTATTCAGGAATATTTATGTAAAATGTCTGTGCATTTGAAACAAGAGATACAAATCTGTATAATCTTGAGCCCTAATGTCTGTGATCAAGCCGTACAATCAGTGGATTTTTTTTTTCTCTCTAAATTTTTAATTCACTAACAAGCATAGCACTGGGTGTTAGCCATTTGTGTGTGTCCATGCATATCTATATTCACTGTGCTATTCTTATTGACGGTTATCTGGACTCTTGTATCAAAGAAAGTGTTGGTCATAATTTTTGTGATAAATATTTATTGAATAGTCATTTTGTATCACTCTGGGAGAAAAAGATGATTAAGATACATTCTGGCCCTTGCCCTTGAGGTGCTCACTAATCTAATGGGGAGCCTGGTCTGCAAACCATTACCCTCAGAATAGTGTGATATGCTTCATGGGGATAGAATGAAAGGTCTTAATTACCTAATTCAAAAGTATCATTCACAGTTAAATGCACTTTAAAGTGAGATTTTCTTGGCAGTTGAAAATCAAGACTATTCTATTCTGAATCCATTTCTCTTACTAGCAGCCTGATCCTAGAATTCTCAAAGACCTTCAGAGACCTTCAGAATAGAGGTAACCTCTGTCTGTTCCCTAGTAAGCAGAGCGGTCTTCATGCCTGTCCTTTGGAATCTGTATTTTCACTTGAACCTATGCTTGAAATGGAGGATGTTATTAAGGCACTTGAAAATGGTCTTTTGCTTCACTAAATTGATCCCCATACTTGCCTGGTGGTAGTTTAAGGCTTTAATAAGATGTGTTTATGTTTATTCATCTAACATAGGCTTAGTATATTCCTGATAGTATGACACAGAACGCAGTCAAACCTTAAAACTGAGATTGAGGAAAAATTCCTCCTATGAAAAGAAAATTAAAACTCACTGATAACCTATGAAGGGCTAAGAGACGATTACTTAAGTCTCTGAGATATTAATCTAGTTTCTACTACAGTTTTCTCAAGAATTCTTCATATTAAATTGGGTGGGTGCGGATCACAATTGTATTTGCGTGCAAGATTTCTTCATCTAAATAGACATGTAGGGAATTCTTGGTCAGTTTTTGAATTCTTTTTTTTTTTTTTTAATTTTTTAATGTTTTTATTTATTTCTAGGAGAGAGAGACGGCGTGAGCAGGGGAGGGTCAGAGAGAGGGAGTCACAGACTGAAACAGGCTCCAGGCTCCGAGCTGGCAGTCAGCACAGAGCCCGACGCGGGGCTCGAACCCACGAACCGCGAGATCATGACCTAAGCGAAAGTCGGACGCTTAACCGACTAAGCCACCCAGGCGCCCCCAGTTTTTGAATTCTTGTGCCAGTTCTTGGCACATTTTGCTCACGAGAAGGAGAATGTTCTCCATTTCACCTCTTATTGCCTTCCTACCCATCTTCTATCATTGTCTGGGATTTCCCATGTTGTAGAGAAAGGGTGAGGTGAAGCAGTGCAGGCTGCCAGAATTCCTTTCTGGGCCTTTCAATTGCCGTTTGAAGAACACTAACTGCTCAAATTAATGGGATAAGTATCTTACATAATGGGGGCTATGTATTTACCCTCTGCTTTGGCTATTGCCTGCAGCAATTTTGTTTTTTCATCCCTTGAGGAGGGGTTAGGATTGTGAACGTAAGAACTGGTCATCTCCTTTGTTTCTGGAACGTTGCCTGTGTTGCCAACAAAAAGGAGGCCCACCCAACCGGGGTGGAGTCTTTCTAGTTGGTCCTTCATTTGCCTCATGCCTTGAAAACCCTTTGGGTCGGAAGCAGCACCCTGAGTCCTGCAGATCTCTGGACTAAGATGCGGCCCCTTTAAGCCGTCAGTGTGTGTTGGGAGGGAGGGCCGAGGTGGGGCGGGCACTCTGACAGCGAGCTCTGGGCCCCGCCCCTGGAGGAGGCGTTTCCCAGCGGCCCTCCGCACCAATGCCGCCGCGGCCCGCCGGGTATTCCTGCTGATTCTGCTCGGACCGTAGGGCCCCCAGACCTCTCCCTGCCAGGGGAGCGTAAGTGTCAAACTGCGGGCGAGGGTCAAGCATCCTGTTCCCATGCCGGAAGTCCTGGTGGACAGTGCAGGGGACTTTCCTGGCCTATCAGAGGCTTAGGTGGCAAAAGAGCGTAAACAATGCCGGCTGCAGTGAGCTAAAGCCTAGGGCATCTGTTCTACTTCTGGGTGGTGACAGCGGCCCTAGCGTGCTTGTTTGGATATGCAGTGGTTGAGCGGTGTCCATGACCCGGCTTTGCCCCAGCCTGGTGCAGTGAGGAGAGGATTGCTTTTACTCTGTAACCCCACTGAACTGGATGGGTGGAGCTGGATCTAGTGTCCAGGGCCTTGGGTCCTCCGCCTGAGATTTGGAGACCTGGGTAGTTTAGGGATGAGTAAGCATTAGATTTTCAGCTACCTTAGTAGAGTTGAGCAGTAACTCTTGAAGTTGACCTGATTGACAGCTGGGTTTAGCTTTCCAGCTCCGCAGAGGCCTGTGTTGCTGCGGGTCCCTCTTTTGGAGACCTTAGCAGTGATCATCTGCTAGGGAGAGTTCAGTTAATCTTCTGTCCTGCTGATATGAATAGCAGGATGTGTAAGAGATAGCTCAGAGACAGTTCTTTATCCTTTCCCTTCAGAAGGAACTTGTGAGAGGCCACCATCCCAGGACCAGGACAGCATGCACACCCAAGTTTGCTGAGTTAACTGCTAGAGAAGCAGTTCAGATTTCTGGAGAATACTCCAGCAAGAGGTTAACACTTGTCCTTGTTAATGGGAATTATGCGAGGGCAGTGAGGTTTTTAAATTAGAGGGAAGAGTTTGTCAGTTTGTTACTGGTTACTTAGAGATGAGCTTTTGTCTGGCTTGGCCAAGTAATGAAAATCTTAAAGTTTCTATGACAGTTACATAATTGTTATGTCTCTTTAATCCATTTGTCCTTTCTATAGAAGGTTTGAGTAAAGCTTTCTGGGCCTGTGTGTGTATTCTGTTTTATCCCTACTTCCCTGTTTTATAATTCTTCTTTCTTTCTTTTTTTGTTTTTTGTTTTTTGTTTGAGTGAGTCTATTGTCATACTTAATTGGTCATTTGGTGGGGTTGCTTTTTGAGTGGACATTTTCCTCAAACTCCCTCACACTTATTCTGTGTTTCTGCAGTAGCATTTCCTTAGCCAGAAATGAGAGTCCAGGAATGGTAATCAGATCCAGATCTCATGTATTGTGATAGCTTTTGTAGGTCAAGAGCTTGGGAATTAGCCATAAAATAGTTTCACTGCCATGGCTTCTTCCCAGGTAGAAAGCTGAAACAGCCTGTTTAGTAGCTTTATAATTATTCTTACAGACTGTCAAGTTGAGGAACTTAAAAGGATACTACAGTTGGACCCTAGAGTAGTGTGGCCAAGTTGGTGGACTGAAAGGAGATCTAGATTGTAGGCCCAGCTCTAACATTATTCATGACTGGATCTCTTGGTGTCTTACTTTTAGCTGACTGGTGAATGAGCAAATGCATAGATTGCTTGAGTCTATGTGTTATAATAATATATACTCAATAGGTAATTTGTTATTTAATTGAATACTAAACTGAAAAATCAGTTCAAAATTTACTCTAAGTTTTACCTTTAATATGACGTTGGAAACATTTCTTAATCTCTAGTCTAAAAATAAACAATTACATCGAAACCTTTTTCAGCAGCAGTGTGGATTATGTGGTATTTGAGCTCTTTGGAAGATGCTTTAGATACAGTAATACTATCAATTTATAATATTTCTCTAGAATAGATTTATTTTAGCTGGCCTCCTTGTCTTTGCTTCTGTTTCATGCTAGTTGTAAAGCCTCCTGAGAGCTCTGAATAATTTAAAGTTATGAACGTTTATAGTATGACTAGATTGAATGAACCATAGTAAGCATCATATATAGTTCAAATTAATTTTATTAATGCTTCTCTTTGTTGGAAGTTTTATTCACTCTTAAAGCATCAAACCTTGCTATGTAATGACAACTCGGTTTCCTATGTCTGTGTTCATAAAATCCAGAATCCTCTGTTTAATCCTGGTGCCATATTTTCTTTCTTTCTTTTTTAAAATTTATTTTTAATTATTTTTAAATTTAATTTATAATTATAAATTTATTTATAATTAATTTTAAAATTTTTAATTTTAATTTCTGAGGGAGAGAGAGAGAGAGAGAGAGAGAGACAGCGTGAGCAGGGGAGGGTCAGAGAGAGAGAGAGGGAGATACAGAATCTGAAACAGACTCCAGGCTCTGAGCTAGCTGTCAGCACAGAGCCCGACGTGGGGCTCGAACCCACCAACTGTGAGCTCATGACCTGAGCCACCCAGGCACCCCTCTACTTCTTTAATGTAACTCCCTTCAGACTCCCCTGCCCATCCTTTCCATTCCTGGACCTCTAATTCTGGCTCCTATTATCTTTGTCCTGAAATATTGTAATAATTTTCTAGCAAGGTTCTATTTTCTCTCCCTTCCAATCCATTCTACATAGATTTATCTTTCTGAAATAGACAGGATCATGTCGTTGCCCTGGTTCAGTCTTCAGCATCTTCTGCTGTTTAGCTTAATATTCAAGATTCTGCATGATCTGACCCTAGTCTACCTCTCTGGTCTTAGACTGTAGTAAATGGAGCCATTGTTCTCTGAACATGTACTTTCCTGTCTCAAAGACTTTGCCTTTCTTATTTTCTCAGCCTAGAATATCTCCTCTTATAGTTCTGTTTGTCTTTTTTTTTTTTTTTTTAAATCCCACCTGTCATTCATCACTGAGTTCAGATACCATCCTTTCTGTGAGATTTTTCACTGACCATCCCTCACTTACTGGTGGTTAATTCTGTCTTAGGGGTGCCTGAGTGGCTCAGTCCGTTGAGCTTTTGACTTCGGCTCAGGTCATGATCTTGCAGTCAGTGAGTTTGAGCCCTGAGAGCCTGAAGCCTGCTTCGGATTCTGTCTCCCTCTCTCTCTGCCCCTCCCCCACTCATGCTCTGTTCTGTCTCTCAAAAATGAATAAACGTTAAAAAAAATCCTTAGAATTCCCATAATCCTTATTTATCCCTTGCTTAAAGCAGATTCCACACATAATATATTTTGTATTATTATTTGTTTAAACTTCTTACTTGTACTCCTGTGAACTTAGGCACATCATGGTTTCCCATAGGGAAATTCAGTGAATATGAATGCTTTGAGTAAAATTGGAATAGACTTATTTCTTATTATTAGATCCTATTATTAGAAAGGACTCTAACCTCTGCTCTCAACCCATGCACATGTAAAATGATCAGTAGGTTTAAAAATCATTTTTTTTAAAGTTTATTTATTTGGACAGAGAAAGAGAGAGCGTACACGCAGGAGAGGGACAGAAAGAATCCCACACAGACTCCACACTATCAGCATGGAGCCCAATTTGGGGCTTGAATTCACGATCCATGAGATCATGACCTGAGCTGAAACCAAGAGTCAGACACTTTACCAACTGAGCCCCAACAAATCATTCTTATCTCCTAAGGACTTTTGTTAGTAAACTTTGTTAGTTTTTTTTTAAGCAGTTTTAATGAAATATAATTTACATACCACTCACCCATTTTGAAGTGTACAATTCAGTGGCTTTTAGTATATTTCTAGATTTGTGCAGCCATCGCCACAGTCAGTTTTAGATCATTTTCATTACCCCAAAAAGAAATCCCACACTCCTTACCCATTATCCAAATACCTCAGTCCTAGGCAACCACTGATCTAATTTTTGTGGTTCTGGACATTTCATATAAATGGAATCATACGATATGTGGTTCTTTGAAACTGACTTTTTTTAGTATAATGTTTTTAAGGTGGGAAAATACAGATAAAATTTACCATCTTAACCATTTCACTGGTATCAGATACCATATCTATTATGTTGTGCAACTATCACCACCATCCATCTTCATAATTTTTTTCATTTTGGAAAATTGAAACTTTATACCCATTGAACATACCCCAATCCATCTATTCACTGGAAAAACCCTTCTGCTTTCTATCATGATTTTGACTATCACATATGTCAGAATTATTCCCTTGTTAAGGCTAAATAATATTTAATAATATTCCATTGTATGTGTAAACTACATTTTGCTTATCCACTCATCCATTTATGAACGCTTGAGTTGCTTCCACATTTTAGCTGTTGTGAATAATGCTGCTATGAAATGGACATGGATGTACAAATATGTCTTTGAGACCCTGCTTTCAATTCTTTTGGGCATATATACACAGAAGTAGAGTTGCTGGATCAGATGGTAATTCTGTTTTTAATTTTTTTAAAAACTGCCATAGTGTTTTCCATGGCAGCTATCCTTGCCTGTTCTGGACATTTCATATAAATGGAATTATACAATATATGGTTCTTTGAAACTGGCTTTTTTAAGTATAATGGTTTCAAGGTGATAAAATACATATAACATATATATATATATATATATCTGTGCTGTCAAACTCACAAACTGTGAGATCATGACGAGCCAAAGTTGGACACCCAGCTGACTGAGCCACTCGGGAGCCCCCCATTTTACATTCTTAACAGTGTACAAGAGTTTTCAGTTGCTCTACATCCTTGCCAACAATTGTTTTTTGTTTTGTTTTGTCTTGACAGTAGCCATCCTATTAGATGTGAGGTGGAATCTTAAAATTTTTATTTGCATTTCCCTAATGATTAGTAATGTTAAGCATCTTCTCATGTGCCTGTTAGCCATTTGTAGATCTTCCTTGGAGAAGCGTCAAGTCCTTTGCCTATTAAAAAATTTTTTTTGAGTTTATTAATTTCTGTAGATAGAGAGTATGCATACACATGTGTGCAAGCAGGGGAGTGTCAGGGAGAGGGAGAGAGAATCCCAGGCAGATGTAGGGCTCCATATCAGGAACTGTGAGATCATGACCTGCCCCAAAATCAAGAATTGGACTCTTAACGGGGCGCCTGGGTGGCTTAGTCGGTTAAGCGTCCGACTTTCACTTAGGTCATGATCTCGCGGTTCATGGGTTCGAGCCCAGCGTTGGGCTCTGTGCTGACTGCCAGCTCAGAGCCTGGAGCCTGTTTCAGTCTGTGACTCCCTCTCTCTCTGACCCTCCCCTGCTCACGCTGTCTCTCTCTCTGTCTCCTAGAAATAAAAAAAAAAAAAAAAAAAAAAAGAATTGGACTCTTAACTCACCGAGCAACCCAAGCATCCCCTTTGCCCATTTTTTAATTGGGTTGTTTGTTGAATTTTAGGAGTTCTTTATAGTACTTCATTTCTACTTATTATTGAATAATAATTTCATTGTGTGGATTTTCCGTATTTATCAATGGATGGACATTTGGGTAGTTCCCATTCTTTGGCTATTGTGAATGCTAGTTTGGTTTCAGTTTGCTGTGTATATTGAAAACAGCACTACATTCCTCTAAAGAAATCATTCAGGCTTTTAACTAATGTGACTTTTCATGAAATTGTTACATTTTATTTTACATGTGATCTATTTTATACTGACTATGAGGTTCCTCTTCATTACTTTCTGTATATGTTCTGGATGTCCCCAAGGTCTTGTCTTTGTGATAATGCCTAGTTAAAATTTGCAAAGTTCAGCTTTCAAGCAAGTGGTCACTTTATTTATTTATTTATTTATTTATTTTTAATGTCTATTTATTATTGAGAGACAGAGAGCTTGAGCAGGAGAGGGGCAGAGACAGGGGGAGACTCAGAATCTTAAGCAGGCTCCAGGCTCTGTGCTGGAGCTGTCAGCACAGAGCCTGGTATGGGGCTTGAACTCACAAACCATGAGATGGTGACTTGAGAAGAAGTCAGCCGCTTAACTGACTGAGCCACCCAGGTGCCCCTGCAAGTGTTCTCTCTAAAGACCACTTCCCCAAATGTTCTAGAATTATAGTCAGAAATTCAAAAACGATTATGAATTATAGCCATTATAGTCTACCATCCTTTTGTTTTTTATTAATCTCAAGGAATGATTTTTTTTTTTTTTATCAGTTAGTAGAGCCATCTCTCAATGGAATAAGAGCTTTCAAGGGGAAGAGTTGGACTGCATGAATAATCCCAAATTACAGTTAAAACTGGAGTCATTCCTTTTTTATTCAAAGGCAGGTTAACAATGTTTTAAGGCCCAATTGGTTGGGTAGGCTTAATTATTAGAGGCAGCTGCTGATTAAAGATGATTCCCCCTTACCAGCTAACTGTATTTTAAATTTCTCTTACGTTACCTAAGTCCTTTTGAAAGAGGCAAATAAAGTTGTTTTTCACATTATGCCCATTTACTCTTTATATTTTCTTTCATATTTTTTCTTTATATTTTAACTGAATTAGGTGCCTGGTGGTTCAGTTGGTTAAGTGTCAGACTTTGGCTCGGGTAACGATTTTTGAAGTTCGTGGGTTTCAGCCCATTGTCAGGCTCTTTGCTGATAGCTCAGAGCCTGGAGCTTTCTTTGGATTCTGTGTCTCCCTCTCTCTCTGCCCCTCCCCGCTCACACTCTTTCTCTCTGTCAAAAATAAATAAAAACATTTTAAAAAATGAACTGGGTTAGGTAATCACCAAAATAAGTCATGCTACTTATAAAGATTGAATAGTTTTCACTATAGATCATCTAGAAACCATATGTAGATAAATTGTAAGAAATTCACCAAACTAGGCTTCAAGAAATCTGTTCTAGGCCAGTTTCTCCTACTTAAGTCCCCTTGGGTAAGACACTATACCTTTATTTTCCTACATGTAAAAAGAGGTTAATAATATTTGCTTTATATCATGTTGTTCTTTCAGCATTGTGCGGATAGAGATTAATAAGACAAAAAGTTCTTGCTCAAGAGAATCTTTTAGTAAGTTTTAGTAGGAAAGACCTGCATGATTAAGAATACAAAAAAGAAAACCCAATGAGGTAATAAAACAGTGTGCTTGCATTTACATTGTGAAATACATAGAAGTGATTAAATATCTTCCTCACTAGATCTCACATAAGAAAATTATTGTAAAAATACTTGTAAAATATAAAGTACTATTGAAATATATGATTGGTATTAACTGTTTTAAATGGGGACTTTGGAACTATTTGGGACTATTGTAAACAGTGCCTTAAAATTTTTGAAAGTAAGGAGCTTTCATGTGACCATAGGATTTGGAAGGTCGTAGACCAAGAGATTTTAACCTGGGGTTAGAATTCAGGGACTCTGTGAACTTGGAAGGAAAAATAATTGCATATTTTTTCTTATTAACCATCTATCTGAAATTTTAGCTTTTTTTTTTTCAGTGAAGAATGTATGTCATAAGCCACAGTAATGTTTAAATGACTTGTGTATTGGTTACCAATAGAAGTAATTTTCATAATCACATTATGAAATATATATCAAAATATTTTTGTTAATTATAACTTCAAAATTGTAGTAATTATAGTAATATACCTGCTGCTAGATTTTATTTAATGAATGGAGAAGTTCATTTAAAATATTATGCACATTTTAAAATAAATATTTTGATAATATTTAATGAACAATTATATTTCAAAGTTATTTGACATAATCTTAAATATTTTATTTTATAAATTAAAAAGTATTCTGAAGAAGGTGTCTGTGACTCTACCAGAGGCCTATGGCACAAAAAAGAACCCCTTTTGTACATTGTTTTTAAAATTTTTAAAAAATGTTTTTATTTTACTTTTGAGAAAAAGAGACAGAGCATGAGTGGGAGAGGGGCAGAGAGAGAGGGAGACACAGAATCCAAACCAGGGCCTCCAGGCTCTGAGCCGTCAGCACAGAATCCAACGTGGGGCTTGAACTCATGAACCGTAAGAACATAACCTGAGCCAAAGTCAGATGTTCAACTGACTAAGCCACCCAGGCACCCCCAAACACACACTTTGTACACTCCTAAGACAAAGTGGCATGTTACGTGTATTAATTCCATTTTACCTTTAAGGAGCAAAAGATGCACAGTTTGTCATCCTTAGGTGCAGGCTGCCACCATCTTTGATTTAGATCACTGTATTCTAACTGATTTCCCTTCATTGTTACTGCCTTCCAAACCATTCTTTACGTTGCTTTTTACATGTACAACATATGGTCTTCAAAAAAAATGCAAGTTTGGGGGCCCCTGGGTGTTTCAGTTACTGAAGCATTTGACTTTTTATTTCAGCTCAGATCATGATAACATGATTCATGAGATTGAGCCCTGATTCATGAGATTGAGCCCTGCATCCAGCTCTGCACTGATATCATGGAGCCTGCTTGGGATTCTCTGTCTCCCTCTCTCTCTGCCCTTTCCACTCAAAATAAATAAAACATTTTTTTAAATTTTCAAAAAAATGCAAATTCAATAGCACATGTAATATTTCCTATTTATAGTTCTTCAAAGTTTCATTTTACATTTAGGATAAAGTCCAAATTCCTTAACATTGCTCACAGGATCTTCCAGGGTCTGATCTTGACTTACGTTCCAGCCTGACTTTATATCCTTTTACTTTTCTGTGTTGCATTTTACACTTTAGCCTTGCTGAACTTTTTTAAGATCCTCAAACCACCATAATAAAAGAAGTTAGGTGCTATGGCAATTTCTAAACCACTATTCATTTCTGTCCTTGTCTCTGAATGATACGTTTGTGAACCAGCACAAGCCTTTGGACCACATTTTGAGTAGCTTTGAACTATAGTACACACACACAGATGAATTTTACAAATGAAATATTGAATGAAAAAAGTAAATCATGGAAGACAACATACAGATAATATTTTTCTAAAATTTACAAGCAAGCACAGTTAATTTTGTTGTTTAGGGATATGTGACTGTGACTATGGCATAGAACTAAATGAACTCCAGGAAAGTGCTTCTGTGAGAGAAGGATGGGGTAGGAAAGAAATGCCCAGGTGCACTAATAATAATGGTAGTGTTGGGCTTTTATTTTTTTTAAAAGTTTATTTATTTATTTTGAGAGCACAAGCAAAGGAGGAGCAGAGAGAGAGGGAGTCAGAGTATTACAACCAGGCTCTGCGCAGTCAATGCAGAGCCTGACATAGGCTCATACCCATGAACCATGAGATCACGACCTGAGCTGAAGTCAAGAGTCGGACACTTAACTGACTTAGCCACCCAGGTACCCCAATAATGGTAATGTTCTGATTTTTAGATTGGGTGTTAGGTCAATGGGTCAATTTTATTGTAATGCTTCCTAACTCACATACTGTGTATATTTTCTTGTAGATGTAAAAAATTAAGTTCTAAAGTTAATTTTAAAATGAAAATAATTAGGGGTGCCAGGGTGGCTCAGTTGGTTAAGCGTCTGACTTTGGCTCAGGTCATAATTTCACAGTTCATCGGTCTCTGTGCTGACATCTCAGAGCCTGGAGCCTGCTTCTGATTCTGTGTCTCCCTCTCTCTCTCTGCCCCTCCCCTGCACATGCTCAGTCTCTCTTTGTCTCTCAAAAATAAATAAACATTAAAAAAATTTCTTTACATGAAAATAATTAGGGAAGAAATTAGTGCATAAGTCCTTTTTTTTTTTTTCCTTAATATATCAATCCAGGAAGAAGACAAACACAAAGAGCAAGAGTCCCCAGTGCCACATACATAAACAAACACTGTATCCCTTATTTCAGTGGCTGGGGAAGTTTGGGTATGAAGCATGCCTTTCCTTTGAATAAAAAGCAAAACCATACAGTGAAAATACTCATGTAGGACTGTAATGATATATAATATATAATTATATATTTATCCAAAGCAACAAAATGTACAATACCAAGAATGAATCCTAATGTAAACTATGGACTTTGGGTGATTATGATGTGTCAATGTAGGTTCGTCAGTCATAACAAATATACCACTCTGGTGGGGGATATTGATAACAGGGGGACAGAGGATATTTAAGAGATCTCTGTACCTTCCTCCAAATTTTGCTATGAACCTAAAATTACTATAAAAATAAATTTTAAACAAACAAAAAAAAGCAAAACCATAAATCCCAATTTTTAAAAACCAAGGCTATAAAGTAGTAGAAGCCATTTCAGAAAATATAATATGCGGGCATCTAAATTTTATATGAGGTAGTTGGGTTAGATATTCTTTTTCTTCATGTTTCTCAAAGCAACCAACAAGAGAAAAAGAAAAAGTATTTCAGTGAACGTACAGAATAGTGACAGTCAGATACTGACAGTTCACAGTCTCTTGGTTAGAAAATGTGTTGAAAGCTTTCATTGAATGTCTGTCTTTTAAAAAAAGTTAGATAGGAGAGATTGCATTTGCAGCTCAGACTTAGGCCAAGAAAGTAACTTTAGAAGTTTTTAACCCAGGCTGCACATTAAAATCACCTGAGAACTTGAAAAAAATTTTTTTGAGATGAAATTCACTTTACATAAAATTAACTCTTTTAAAGTGAACAGTTCATTTGCATTTTGTAAAGTCACAGTGTTGTGCCAGCACCACCTCTAGTTTCATAACATTTCCATCACACCACAGTAAAACTCCTTACCCATTAAGCAGTTTCTTCCTATTTCCTGCTGTCCCTAACCCCTGACACCCCACAGTCTGCATTCTATCTCTAAGGTTTAATCTACTCTAGATATTTTTATATAAGTAGAACCTCTGTTTGTTCTCTATATTTAAGAGACTCTTATGTTTTGTCCCCCTCCCTGTTTTTATATTATTTTTGCCTCCCTTCCCTTATGTTCATCTGTTTTGTATCTTAAATTCCTCACATGAGTGAAGTCATATGATACTTGTCTTTCTCTGACTAATTTCACTTAGCATAATACCCCCTAGTTCTATCCATGTAGTTGCAAATGGCAAGATTTCATTCTTTTTGATTGCCAAGTAATACTCCATTATCTATATATACCACATCTTCTTTATCCATTCATCTATCAATGAACATTTGGGATATTTCCATACTGTGGCTATTGTGGTGTATGGCCCCTTCGAAACAGCACACCTGTATCCCTTGGATAAATTCCTAGTAGTGCAATTGCTGGGTCATAAGGAAGTTCTGTTTTTAATTTTTTGAGGAATCTCCATACTATTTGCCAGAGTGGCTGCACCAGTTTGCATTCCCACCAGTGGTGCAAAAGAGATCCTCTTTCTCCACATCGTCATCAACATCTGTTGTTGCCTGAGTTGTTAATGTTTGCCATTCTGACAGATATGAAGTGGTATCTCATTGTGGTTTTGATTTGTATTTCCCTGATGATGAGTGATGTTGAGCATCTTTTCATGTGTCATTAGCCATCTGGATGCCTTCTTTGGAGAAGTGTCTGTTCATGTCTTTTGCCCATTTCTTCATTGGATTATTTGGTTTTTGGGTATTGAGTTTGATAAGTTCTTTATAGATTTTGGATATTAACCCTTTCTCTGATAGGTCATTTTCAAATATCTTCTCCCATTCTGTCAGTTGCCTTTTAGATTTGTTGATTGTTTCCTTTGCTGTGCAGAAGCTTTTCATTTTGATGAGGTCCCAATAGTTCATTTTTGCTTTTGTTTCCCTTGCCTCTGGAGACGTGTTGAGTAAGAAGTTGCTGTGGCCGAGGTCAAAGAGGTTTTTGCCTGCTTTCTCCTCTAGGATTTTTATGGCTTCCTGTCTTACATTTAGGTCTTTAATCCATTTTGAGTTTATTTTTGTGTATGGTGTGAGAAAGTGGTCCAAGTTCATTCTTTTGCCTTTTGCTGTCCACCATGCCTGTGTCTCCAGCACAATTTGCTGAAGAGACTGTCTTTATTTCATTGGATATTCTTTCCTGCTTTGTCAGAGATTAATTGGCCATATGTTTGTGGGTCCATTTCTGGGTTCTCTATTCTGTTCCATTGATCTGAGTGTCTGCTTTTGTGCCAGTACCATACTGTCTTGATGATTACAGCTTTGTAATACAGCTTGAAGTTTGGGATTGTGATGCCTGTAGCTTGGGTTTTCTTTTTCAAGATTGCTTTGGCTACATGGGGTCTTCTCTGCTTCCATACAAATTTTAGAATTGTTTGTTCTGACTCTGTGAAGAATGCTGGTGTTATTTTGATAGGGATTGCTAGAAAATTTAAAAAAAAAACAGATTGTCATTAAAGAGTTTGAGAAGCATGGCATAGATCATTCTTTTTCATTGCCATATAATATTGCACTCAATAAATATTTCACTATTCATTCTCTCTTTGATGAACTTCTGAAGTATTTTCAACTTTTGGCTTTTATGAACAACTTTGCTGTGAATGTCTTATATAGATCTTCTGGTGCAGTTGGCATCAATTTCTAGTATGTGTGTATATATATGTGTATATACACATACACACATATATACATACATATATACATACATACATACCTAGGAATAAAGTCTAATATTAGCATCTTCAACTTAGGTAATGACATACTACTTTACAAACTGCTGTACTGTTTTTATCTCCTGCCATTGCTGCAGAATTGCTACTAAGGTTTGACTCATACTCTAAAGTGCACTGCTGTTGTTTCTCAGGGTTCTGGGCATTTTGGAGAGACATCTTAATGAAAGTTCCACTTACTCTAATAAACTTAAGTCTCTGAGTATACAGCTTTCACTGGGATGTTCCCTACATTTTGATGGAAGGGAAAAAGTAAAGAAAGAGGCATAGATTTTGAATTTTAATGTGATCCCAGTTTTGTTGTTTTAGGCAAGTTACTTAAATTTTATGAGCCTAGTGTGTAAAACAGAGAGACTATATTTCTTTCATGTAGTTGTTGTTAGTACAAAGTGAGTCAAGGTGTTTAAAAAGTACTTCGCACAGTACCCAATTCATAGCAGACACCATCAAGGTATATGTTAAACAAGTATTTATTGAAGGTATATTTTATGTCAGACTCCCTCTGAGGATGGAGAAATAAACAATATCCTTATACATTATATATATAATACTGAAAACTTGGAAACAATTTAAATGTCCACTGTTAAGATTCATAATTTTGTTACAACCTTTAAACATCATGTTCTCAGGTGCTTGGGTGGCTCAGTTGGTTGAGCATCCGACTTTGACTTCAGCCCAGGTCATGATCTCGCCACTAGTGGGTGGAGCCTTGCATCAGGCTCTGTGCTGACAGCTCAGAGCCTGGAGCCTGGAACCTGCTTCAGATTCTGTCTCCCTCTCTCTTTCTGCCCCTGCCCTGCTCCTGCTCTTGCTCTCTTTTTCTCAAAGAGAAACTAACATTAAAAAAAATTTTTTTAAACATTATGTTCTCAAACATGGGAAAATGTTTGTGGCTATATGAGAAAAAGATTCCAAGAGGATTATACTTGTCTTTTTCATATCATTTATACATCCTTTGCACGTCCTTTGAAAAACTCTGAAAGGATTTAAGTGGATATACACTAAGTGCTTTTTACGGTTAATAATTAGCGGTGAAATTGTGGGGTTTTTTAAAATATCTATTTAGAGAGTGCATGCACGCATGAGCTGGGGAAGGGCAGAAAAAGGAGAGAATCCTAGGCAGGCCCCGCACTATCAGCACAGAGCCCAGCTCGGGGCTTGATTCCATGAACCATGAGATCATGACCTGAGCCAAAATCGAGAGTTAGACACTTAACTGAGCCACCCTGGCACACCTAAAATTGTGTTTTGTTTTATTTTATTTTATTTTTATTAAATTTTTAAAAACTTACTTATTTTGAGAGAGACAGAGGCAGCATGAGTGGGGGAGGGGCAGAGAGAGAAGGAGAGAGAGTATCCCAAGCAGGTTTCATGCTGCCAGCAGAGACCCCCAACACTGGGCTTGAACTCATGAAACTGTGAGATTATGACCTAAACTGAAACCAAGAGTCAGATGCTTAACTGACTGAGCCATTCAGGTGCCCCTAAAATTGTGTTTTAATACTTTCCTTCCTTATGTATTTTCTGTACTTTCCAGATTTTCTACAGTTGACATATATTACTTTTATAATCAGAAAAAAAAAAGTTATTATTACGGCACTTGGGTGGCTCAGTTGTTTTAGTGTCTGACTCTTGATTTCGGCTCAGGTCATGATCTCATGGTTTGTGGGGTTGAGCCTCAGGTTGGGCACTGCTCTGACAGCATGAAACCTGCTTGGGTTCTCTCTCTCCCTCTCTCTCTCTGCCCCTTCCCTACGTGCAGATACATGCATGCATTCTCTCTCTAGAATTAAAAAAAGAAAAAAAGATGTTAGCTAAATGAATAGCATATAGCTTTTAAAGGAATGTTGTGTATAAACCTAACTAAAAAAGGATATAAAGTTCATAAAAATATAGTTCATTCAGGGACTTAATTTTTTTTAATGTTTATTTTTGAGAGAGAAAGAGACAGAGTGTGATCAGGGGATGGGCAGAGAGAGACAAACACAGAATTGGAAGCAGGCTGCAGGCTCTGAGCTGTCAGTACAGAGCCCGAGGTAGGGCTCAAACTCAGGAGCCATAAGATCATGACGTGAGCCGAAGTCGGACACTTAACTGACTGAACCATCCAGGTGCCCCTAATTTGTTACTAGTTTATGTAATCATATTGTCTAGAGCCATATTTACCAGAATTAGATAGAGAGCTGGGTAACATTGAGATTTTTCCATAATGACTATTGTCTGAAAGAATTTTAGGTTAATAGTTACAAGTATGCCTTTCTTTGAAACTCTTTTGCCATTTTAAAGGCCAGGTAGCTCAGCTGTTCAGTTTTATTCTGGTTTTGTTATATATCTAGGAAGTTCCCATTTGGGAAAATATATAAGCATTTTTTTAAACAAATATCCATCCTTTCTAGATTAATTTAGTTGTTTTTCCCCAATTTTGATTTAGTTAGTTTGTTTTAAGTAATCTCTTCCCTCCTGGCATCTGGGTGACTCAATCAGTTGACCATCCGACTTCAGCTTGGGTCATGATCTCATGGTTTGTGAGTTTGAGTGTAGCATTGGGCTCTGCACTGTCAGTGGGATTCTCTCTCTCTCTGCCCCTCCCCCATTCTCTCTTTTCTCAAAATAAACAAACTTAAAAAAAAGTAAGCTCTATGCCCAGTGTGAGGCTTTAAACTCATGACCCTGAGATCAGAAATCATATGCACTACCCACTGAGCTAGCCAGGCACCTGTATGTAGTCTTTATTTTTTTTTATATATTTTAAAATCTTTTATTTATTTTCTAGAGAGAGATTGTGGGCAGGGGAGGAACGGAGAGAGAGAGAGAGAGAGACAGAATGTGAAGCAGGCTCCAGGCTCTGAGCTGTCAGCACAGAGCCCGACACAGGGATCAAACCCAAGAACCATGAGATCATGACCTGAACTGAAGTTGGAAGCTTAACCAAGCCACTCAGGCACCCCTTTGTGTCGATTTTCTCTATTAACTTTTTTCTTTCACTTTTAAAATATCCTATTAATGGAATTAAGTGGAGATTTGACCAAAAAATGAGCTTTTTTACTCTTATTGGTACATGCATGAAAAAATAATAATCTCAGAAAAATCATTTTGTCTTACAAGACTGCTTGATTGTTAGATTTACTAGGTACCGATTTTTGTCTGACCAGGAATTGCTCTTAATTCTGAGGAGAAACTGGAAGCACAATGGGAGATGACAGTGAGTGGGTGAAACTGCCGGTTGATCAGAAATGTGAACACAAGGTAAGACTTTTCTGGAGCTCAGATTTTAGTGTCGGGCTTGTTTTCTGAGCACTCCCACGATATATATAGTATATAGTATACAGCTGCCTAATGATTACACAACACAACTGAGAAACAACATGCTTTGGAGATGAGGCAGTTTCAGCAGGGTGATTTTTCATTTTTCAATCGTTACATCTTTAATTACAAATTGCATATTACACAGAAGTAAAAACTAACACTTGGATACAGAGTGAGATAGATTTTTAGTGGTCTCTTGGGAATTCTGGATGGCCTTGGAAGAATATTGCAAATATTAAACACTTATAAGAAAAAGTTTATTAGCTAATTCTCTTTGAAAACTCTGAATTTCTTAAACTCCTTTTTTGTTTCTAATCATAGGGTCCTGTGTTCAGATTACTTGGTATAGGGCAGTCATTCCCTCCCACTCCTCCAATTAATAGTAGATAATAATCTCATTAAATTGTGTTTTGTTTCAAAATACTTTTCTTTTAGCTCTGGAAAGCAAGGTTAAGTGGATATGAAGAAGCCCTGAAGATCTTCCAGAAAATAAAAGATGAAAAGAGCCCAGAATGGTCCAAATTTTTAGGACTGATCAAAAAATTTGTGACTGATTCCAATGCAGTGGTTCAGCTGAAAGGGTTAGAAGCTGCACTTGTGTATGTTGAAAATGCTCATGTAGCAGGAAAGTAAGTAGTTTTTTTCCAACTCTTCTGGTAAAATCCTTGTCTGGTACTACATGGTTAAGCTATGTATATTTATGGATCCTTGTCCTTAGTTATTAGCACTTTTGGAAGATAATCATTTTCTTCAAAGCTCCTTGGTACTTGTTTTTCATTCGGGTTTTATCTGCTCTCAGAAATCTAAATAGTACATGAGATCTCTAAAGAGGAGCAAATTAGAAATGAAATCTGTAGTTTTTTATCTTAAAGTTTGATGAGCAAGTAAATTTCCTTTTGAGCCTTTTGTAATGGGAATTACTTTAAACTAGAGAGAAAATCTCAAGTAACTTGTAGAAGAAACTGGAGGGTGTTAGGAAAGGAATTACCAGAATTTCACTGAAAACATTTGGGCATTACAGAAACTCTTTCTACAAGGCTTCCTAGCTAGGTGATCTTAGAAACACTTCTCTGTGTGGTCATTAGGCATTTTTCGCTTTTTGGAGAGGTGGTGCTAACTAAACAACTTCCATGGCTCCTGGCCAGTTTGACTTGAGTTGTAGGTGATAGAGGTTTTTGATCACCCACTCTCCCATACCTCATAGACCTGGGTTTCTAATGCTATCTTAGTGTCATTGACAGGAGCCCTCTGTACAAGAAAAAGGAAGGGGGAATCCCTCTACTTAATTGCATAAGAAACATATACTTGACTTACTTTAAAGATTATACAATAAAAACCATCATTCATCTGACAGTTTTGTTACCAGCATCACTGAGTTTCCCTTACCATTAATGGGACCATTGCTTTTTTTATTTATCCTTTTATATCAGAAACTTTTTTGACAAATAGATGCAGTTGTAATCCACTTTATTCCTCTGATTTCCAATGGTCCAGGTTTCATTTAATTTAGAAGAGACTCACAGCATGAAAGTTACTATAAAGTCTTGCCAAGGAGTTAAGAGCAGCTTTTTGTTTAAAGGTACATATCCATTCCCTTTGTGAAGAAGTTCTTTAGAAATGTTTAAAATGACCTTATAAAAATTTTTCAAAAAGGAAGAACTCTGTAATCCTATCTTTGTGAAATATATCTGTATGTATATTATCTATCTTCTATGCATATAGAGAGATAGATCTGAATGGATGGATACCAAATAGTTGAAAGTAAGTTTTCTCTGGGTAATGGGATTTCAAGGGATTTTTGCTTTCTTGTTCGACTTTCCTATGTTTATACACAGAAACTATGGTTCTGTGTCATCGCCTGGTTTGATACATCTTAAACTTTTATGATTTGCATTAAGTTTATCTTTCATGTTCTTAAACATAAATTTAAAAATTAGAAACTTATTTACTTCATTTCTAAGCATTTAGGAAAGTATTTGTCATCCCCCCTCCCCTCCAACTCCATGACCATTTCCAGCTTTTTTTACTGAAGTGTTTTTTTGTGTGTGTGATGGTGGTGGTGTTTTGTATTCTGTATTACAGAACCACAGGAGAAGTTGTGTCAGGTGTTGTAAGTAAAGTGTTCAACCAGCCCAAAGCCAGAGCCAAGGAGCTAGGCATTGAGATTTGTCTGATGTACATAGAAATTGAGAAAGGAGAGGCTGTGCAAGAAGAGCTCCTAAAAGGCCTGGACAACAAGAACCCCAAGATTGTAGTGGCCTGCATAGAGACACTGAGAAAAGCCTTAAGGTAAGACATTTTGCTTTGGTTCTATTAACTAGAATATCTCAACTGAGTTTGAGTTCCTGGCTTAAACAGAAATGAAAACTGCTGGACTTGACTTGGCATGCCACACAGCCAGGAAAATTGACCTGGGAAAGTTAAAGTCATTCCTCAAGTGTGGTGCTTTCTATTCAGGAATTTTAGCGCTTTCAAGTGATATTGCATGGTTATTTTATCTAAGTCCCCTTCTTTTTTCTTTTTTTTTAATATTTTATTTATTTTTGAGAGAGAGATGGAGACAGCATGAGCAGGGGAGGGTCAGAGAGAGAGGGAGACACAGAATCTGAAGCAGGCTCCAGGTTCTGAACTAGCTGTCAGCACAGAGCCTGATGCGGGGCTCGAACTCACAAACTGTGAGATCATGACCTGAGCCAAAGTAGGACGCTTAACCTACTGAGCCACCCAGGCGGCCCTATCTAAGTCCCCTTCTAATGAAGATGAGCAAGGGATGTTTCTGACCTGCTTTCCAATTACGAATTGACCTTTTCGAGGAAAAACTCCTCAGAATGTTTAAGCAGCTCTTCTTTTATTATCCTTAGGCATGTATTTATGTACTTTGGAATATTGACTAAAGACAGTTTATTAGCTAAAGCAAACCTTTGTTCAGATGCCTTTTTAGTAAAACAGAAGTAAATTCTATATGCCTTTAAACAGAAGCACACCAATAACAAATAGAAAATAACTTTTACCCTTATATAATAAGTTATTTTCAAACACTAGAATCTCTTGTTGTTTGGTAGTGAAGTTTTTCATGAATGAGATCTCTTTCAGGAACAAATAGCTATACTTTGCTGTGGAAATCTGAACACTGATTTGTTCTGATTTGGCAGTCCTTCTAACCTGACATCCTGTCCCCAATACTGTCTACATGAGAAACTTTAGAAAGTTCAGTACTAGTGAAATCCTGAATGTGTGACCTATAGGAGTAAAGTAAAGATCATCCCAACTTAGCTCACTTGTGATTTAGTGTATGACCTACTTCTTGGAGGAAGTGCTTCTTTTGCTGTTTATCTTACATGGAAATATCAAAATTCTTAAATTTTGTTAAATGATCCTCCGTTTATAAGTCTTAAACTTTTATGTTGTCTTTCACTTTGTTCCTAATGTTCTTTTATAAAATTAGACTATCACTTAGATTTTTGTGTGATAAATTTTTCCTCATTTCAAGGCTAGTATATTAGGTATGTTTTTATGAGTAGTAGATAGTGTGTTCATTTTTATCATTTTAGAAATTTAGTGAATTGACTTGGTTATCAAAACTGTGTTTATCTCAGTAAATATGTTCTGGTCCTTAGTAATGGATCTCTTAATAAAAAAATATATATGCTATAATTACCTTTTTTTTTGAGACACAGAGCATGAGTGGGGGAGTAGCAGAGAGAGAGGGAGACACAGAATTGAAGCAGGCTCCATTCCCTGAGCTGTCACCACAGAGCCCAACGCGGGGCTCGAACCCACAACTGTGAGATCATGACCTGAGCCAAAGTCGGATACTTAACCGACTGAGCCACCCAGTCGCCCCTACCTTTAACCGAAAGATTCTTTTTTTTTTTTTTTTTTAATATTTTTAATGTTTTATTTCTAGAGGAGAGAGACAGCGTGAGCAGGGGAGGGTCAGAGAGAGAGGGAGTCACAGACTCTGAAACAGGCTCCAGGCTCTCTGAGCTGGCAGTCAGCACAGAGCCCGACGCGGGGCTCGAACCCACGAACCGCGAGATCATGACCCAAGCGAAAGTCGGACGCTTAACCGACTAAGCCACGCAGGCGCCCCCTTTAACCGAAAGATTCTAATCCAAAATGCTGTAAACTCTGGTTATTTTACTTTTAAGCTGACTGGGAGAATAAGTATAGAAAAAGAGCAAGTTAGGTATATCTTCTTTTGTCTTCCTTACAGATGTAATTCAGTTCCATCCCTGTGTAGTTCTTTATTTGTCCTAATGCATCTCAGAATCTATAGTAGAATTAAATAGTTCTCTGGGACCTTCAAAGGGCCAAATTCTTCAATCCTAGGTTCCAGTTTCCCCATACTACCTGTGTTAGTGATAGCTTCAGGAAATCAAAAATGTTCTGTGACCCCTAAAGTAGGCTTCTAGAACCCTAGGTGATTTTCTGTAGTAATATATTTAGTATCAAGATTAGGTTTTGTTTTGTTAAGGTATCTGTTTTCCATGTAGACCTGTTCCATGGGTTTTTCTTATATGTCTTTCAGTAGGCCAGGAGAGTAAAACAAACAAATTATGATTAAACCATAGCAATGTAAAGGAAGACTCAGAGCTCCCAAATGTTAGGTTGTTCAGGCATGGTGATGATTATTTCATAACTCTAAGTTCTTATTTTTCCTTTGAGCCAAGTTAAAATGTTCTTTTCTATTAAAATAAAGGGGATTTTAAAGGAAATCTTAAAGATCATCTAGTTTATTTTCATGTTATATTTATTTAAACTATTTACATAACCATGCTGTGGTTGATATACCAGGTTATTTACATAACCTCTTTATCATTTGTGAAGTAGAGTATTTTCCATCTTCTCTAACCAGTTGGAGTATGTCCATAGCTATACTGAAAATTTTTGTTGCATTTGTGTATATAGAAGATAAAATAAATAATAGATAAATAAATTCACCCTTGAACAACACAGGGGCTAGGGGTGCTGACCCCATGCAGTCAGAAATCTGTGTATAACTTTTGACTCCTCCAAAACTTAACTACTAATAACTTACTGTTGACTGGAAGCTTTACCAATAACATAGTCAGTTAACATATATTTTGCATGTTATCTGTATTATATACTGTATTCTTAAAGTAAGCTAGAGAAAAGAAGATGTTACTAAGAAAATCATAAGGAAGAGAAAATACATTTACAATATTATACTGTAAAAATTCCATGTATGAGTGGAGCCACACAATTCAAACCTGTGTTCAAGGTTCAACTGTATATGAGTTCTACTACAGAATGTCAGTGTTCTTTCATAACTAAATCCCTCTTGCTCTAGAATTTGCTATGCAAAAATGTTAGCAGTGACTCAGAAAGCTAAATTTGGCCAGTTAGGAACTTAAAAATATAAAATGTGACAGATATATAAGGTTAAATGTGCTACCTTTTAAAGTCAGAATGCAACTGTTTTCCTCATGAAAAACTGAAACAGAGATTTAGGTTGCTGGAGTTACAGGGTGATAGTTTCAAAGTCAGGAATGAAATACGCTGCCAGGATTAGTGAGTTGTCAATTTTGAGTGAACCACCTTAATCGTAAGAACTATTAAAAATTTATTGACAGTAGATTTCACTCATATAAATATGTATAAAATGATTACATTTTTAAGCTTTTATATGTATATATATATTTTTTTAAAATTTTTAATGTTTTATTTATGTCTGATTGAGAGAGAGAGACAGCACGAACAGGGGAGGGTCAGAGAGACAGAGGGAGACACAGAATCCGAAACAGGCTCCAGGCTCTGAGCTAACTGTCCGCACAGAGCCCGACGTGGAGCTCAACCCACCAACCGTGAGATCATGACCTGAGCTGAAGTCGAAGGCTTAACCGACTGAGCTACCCAGGCACCCCTATATTTAAGATAATACACATTTGGTCCTTTATAAATTTGAACTGTCCCTAGTTAGGTTACATAAAAGGTTAGTTTAAAATTTTTATATCATTCTGGACCATAGACATTACATAATATCTTGGAAGAGTGACATCTAAACATAGAAATGGCAAGGGAAATAAAAGCAAAGATGAACTATTGGGATCTCATCAAGATAAAATGTATATACACAGCAAGGGAAACAATCAACAAAACTAAAAGGCAACCGATGGAATAGGAGAAGATATTTGCAAATAACATATCAGATAAAGGGTTAGTATCCAAAATCTATAAAGAACTTATCAAATTCAACACCCAAAAAACAATCCAGTGAAGAAATGGGCAAGACATGAACAGACACTTTTCCAAAGAAGACGTCCAAATGGCTATTGACACATGAAAAGATGCTCAGCATCACTCATCATCAGGGAAATACAAATCAAAACCTTAATGACATACTACCTGATACCTGTGAGAATGGCTAAAATTAACAACTCAGGCAATAACAGATATTGGCGTGGATATGGAGAAAGGAGAACCTTTTCGCACTGCGGGTAGGAATGCAGACTGGTGCAGCCATTCTGGCAAACAGTATGGAAGTTCCTCAAAAAATTAAAAATAGAACTACTCTACAACCAGCAATTGCACTACTAGGTATTTATCCAGAGATTACAAAACTGCTGATTTCAAAGGGCACATGCACCCTAGTGTTTATAGCAGCACTATCAACAATAGCCAAAGGCTGAGAAGAGCCCAAATGTCCATGAACTGATGAATTGATAAAGAAGATGTGGTGTGTACACACATGTGCACACACACACACAAACATTGGAATATTACTTGGAGATCAAAAAGAATGAAATCATACAATTTGCAACAACATGGGTGGAACTAGAATGTATTATGCTAAGTGAAATTAGAGAAAGATAAATATCATATGATTTCACTTATATATAGAATTTAAGAAATAAAACATATGAACATAGGGGAGGGGAAGGAAAAATAAGATAAAAATAGGAGGCAGACTATAAGAGACCCTTAAATACAGAGAATAAACTGAAGGTTGCTGGCAGGGGTTGGTTGGGAGGATGGGCTAAATGGGTGATGGGCGTTAAAGAGGGCACTTGTTGGGATGAGCACTGGGTATTATATGTAAGTGATGAATCACTAAATTCTACTCCTAAAACATTATACTATATGTTAGCTAACTTGGATTCAAATTTAAAAAACAAAAAACAAATGGGGGCCCCTGGGTGGCTCAGTCAGTTGAGCATCTGTCTTTGGCTCAGGTCAGGATCTTACGATTCGTGGGTTCAAGCCCCACATTGGGCTCTGTGCTGACAGCTTGGAGCCTGGAGCGGGCTTTAGATTCTTTGTCTCCTCTCTCCGCCCTCCCCTCTTCTCTCTCTCTCTCAAAAATAAATATTTTTTAAAAATTAAAAACATGGTTATGAGTTCCTTTTTCTTTTTTTTTTTTTTTTTCTGGCTGCTTTAAAATATCTCAACCTGTGTAACTCTATTAATATATAATAAGTACAAAACTGTGTTTGAGCAATGTGTGGGTGGTTCAGCCAATCATCTGACTCTTAATTTTGGCTTGGGTCATGATCTCCCAATTTTGAGTTCGATCCCTGCACTGGGCTCTGTGCTAGCAGTACATAGCCTGCTTAAGATTCTCTCTCCCTTTCTGTCCCTCCCTTGCTTTCACTCTCTCTCGAAGAGAATAAATAAGTGTTTTTTAAAAAGTATAAACAGCTTTTATGATTTTAATTATAATGCCAAAGAAATGAGAAAAATATGAAATATCTATAAAAAGAAACACTGCCCAAGTAGATAGCATGCTGACAAGTTTCTTTTACAATTTTTCATGTCTAGTGAATTTGGTTCCAAAATCATCTTGCTTAAGCCAATTATCAAAGTGTTGCCAAAACTCTTTGAGTCTCGAGAAAAGGCTGTTCGAGATGAAGCAAAACTAATTGCTGTGGAGATTTACAGATGGATTCGGGATGCTCTGAGACCCCCATTACAAAATATAAACTCTGTCCAGGTGAGGTATAAAAAAAGTTTTTTGGTTGTCTTTGCATAAGGTTAATATGAAGATATTTCATTCCTGTTGTTAATATTCTGTCCTTACAAATAGTTATTTTTTCATTCTTAATTTTGAAATCATTTGATTTCTTTTTCCTCAGAGTAGCTGTTTCTGATGTTATTTTGTCCTCTCAGCTTAAATACCTTGTATTCAGTGATTCCAGTATGTCAGTGTTGACTCTATGGCAGTTTAAAACATCCCTTTATCATGCTATTGGATAGCAGGACTTCTATTTATTTGGACAAAATGCATTTTATCTTTTTTATTACAATTAGTTTTAGAGACTTGATCTAATACAAATATATCTGAATTCATGAACTGATGAGTGTCCTAAAAAGTAGATTTTAATCTTTTTTCTAAGTGCTTAGTCCTACATCTTAGGTAGTAAACATGTCAGTTTGACTTATGTCAAACATATTTGATATATACCAAATGTATATACTTTAAATGTATCATTTCCTGTTTGCCTTGCTAGAACCACATAAATAAGAAACTGGGTTCTGATATTAGTAAACGTAAATGTTAATTATGTTATGTAATGGTGAGAATGTAGGCATATTTTTAAAATATTTTATGATATTTATAGTTGAAAGAACTAGAAGAAGAATGGGTCAAATTGCCAACAGGTGCTCCTAAACCAAGTCGATTTCTGCGTTCCCAGCAAGAACTAGAAGCTAAATTGGAACAGCAACAGTCTGCTGGTGGTGATGCTGAGGGAGGTAAGCCAGGTTTAAACACCAGTTTCTGTGAAAATTAGTAAGAACAGGCCCTACCACAAGAACATAGGCACGTCTTGTAAAACTGCCATTTAATACAATTGAAGTTTTTTTTTTTTAATGTTTTATTTATTTCTGTGAGAGAGAGAGTCAGAGAGAGAGGGAGATACAGAATCCGAAGCAGGCTCCAGGCTCTGAGCTAGCTGTCAGCACAGAGCCTGACGCGGGGCTCGAACCCACGAACCGTGAGATCATGACCTGAGCCAAAGTCAGACGCTTAACCAACTGAGCCACCCAGGCACCCCCAATTGAAGTGTTTATAGCATTAATAACAGAGTCCTTCTACATAGAGATTTCATCAGGGTGTGAATGAAGTGATCACTATTTGATAAGTAAAAACATTCCATCCATTTTTAAGATTTGTTTTTCTTCTGGAAGGTGGTGATGATGGTGATGAGGTACCACAGATAGATGCTTATGAGCTATTGGAGGCAGTAGAAATTCTTTCCAAACTTCCCAAAGACTTTTATGACAAAATTGTAAGTAATGGTAACCTTCTTTCATTTATTTCATGTTAAACAGTTACTTGATTATAATTAGAGTGTTCTGCGGAGCCCTTGCCTAGTATACCCCCTTCCATGTATACCTTAGTAAAATGAATCAGTTGCTTCTTTGTTCCCCTTGTTCCCCTACTACTTTGTATATATACCTATTTGTAGCACCTTCTTTTACTTGTCTTGCCAAAAACCAGAACATTATTCTTGACTTCTCATTTTCCTCGTTGTCTTTCTAGTTTTAACCTTTAAAGATCTCTCAGATTCATCTCCTTTTCTCCATCCCCCAGTAATTTACCCCAGAGTTCCTTGGCCGTGGCACTGTTGACATTTTTTACCAGATAATTCTTGGTTTTGGAGTTCCGTCCTGTGTATTGTAGTGTTTGGCAGCATCTGTGGCATTTACCTGATATCAGTAATAACCATTCCTCGAGTCAGACAATCAGAATGTCTCCAGACTTTACTAAATATACCCAGAGAGACACAATTCCACCCAACTGAGAAACAGTCTTATCCCAACCACCACCACCACGTCTTGCCCCACGTGCTGCACTAGTCTTATAAGACTACTTGTGTCTGCTCTTGCCTCCTTCCCATTGTATTTTCCAGTGTAACAAAAGCTGTCATTTTTAAAAATAAAAGGCTTCCCATATCATTACCTCACTAAAGTCCTTGGAATGGTTCCGTGAGTTTAATGATGTCTCAAATCATCCTGTGGCCACTGAGGCAAACTATGGCACGTTTGAGAGCCCTGCTTATCTTCCAACCACTTCTCTCATTCCTGTCATTGTGCATCATACTAAACTTCTCTCAGTGTCAGATGTGCCACACTTTCCCCCTCTAAACTCTGGACCTTAAAATATGCTGTTCTTTCTGCCTATAGCATTCTCTCTGATTCACCCCATAATACTTCTTGATCCTCTAGATCTCACCATAAGAATCTCTTTTTAGGAGAGATCCCACCCGTTAGCCTAAAGTAGGTTAAATCCTCTTACTGTAACACCAAAGCAGCTTGTACTTCTCTTTATAATGGTCATGACCTAGTATTTATTTATTGAAGACCTTCTTAGTTCTGCCTTCAGCTCCTTCAGTCCCCCGTTAACTTCTGATTAACAAATATTTGGTAAATTGAATTGCACTGTGTTCTTCTCCAGGGTGACAAGTTTCTCATCTTCTTTATATCCCCAGTTCTTTCAAATAGTGGGTATTCAAAATTATTGAATGATTAATTGATCTCTAGTGAAGTATTTTCTATTTTATGATTATAAAACAAAAGGATTAGCATTGTAGCACCGATGTATAAAACTAATCTCCAATATTAGAACAATTTTGGCTGTTGGTTATATGATTGTCTGATCTTTTTAATGTCAGTATGGAAATTCCTTTCACCTGTGAGATATGCTAGAATTGCTTTCTAGCAGTGTTTTCTGTTTAATACTTGATTACTAACATTTGTCTAGAAAATGAGAAGGAAAAGTTGGTGGCATCCCATTCTTTTACTTGTAGAACTTTTACGGTTATGAAATGTTACGAAAATACTTATTATGTATGGACAAAAATTTATACGTATATATGAGCAAAACATTCTGAGTGGCCACACAGTTTTGCAATTTTGTCTTTTAACCAGCTTTAGAAAATTTCTGAAAACAAAAAAGAATTATATATCTTTGAATTAGGAGCATGCAAGAAATAGATTTTTTAAAAATATTGACTTATTTTCTATTCTACAAGTGTCTCATACTATGTCTTGCAGGAGGCAAAAAAATGGCAAGAGAGAAAAGAAGCCCTGGAGGCTGTAGAAGTACTAGTGAAAAACCCCAAACTGGAAGCAGGCGATTATGCAGATTTAGTAAAAGCATTAAAGAAGGTAAATGTGAAGAATGTCAACATTGGTACATTGGCATGTCAATAACAGACCAGGCCTTTGAATTTCTCATCATTGGTCATTGTTTTTATCACAGCTACATTGCCATTTAAGGAACACTATTGATGGTTTTCTAATTATAAGAGTATCTTTTTATTTAAAAAAAAATTTTTTTTTAATATTTATTTATTTTTGAGAGACAGAGCATGAGTAGGAGGGGGGCAGAGAGAGAGGGAGACACAGAATCTGAAGCAGGCTCCAGGCTCTGAGCTGTTAGCACAGAGCCCAGTGGCAGGACTTGAACCCAAGAACTGAGATCATGACATGAGCTGAAGTCAGATACTTAATCGACTGAGCCACCCAGGTGCCCCAGGCATACCCTTTTAAAGGACCGTTTAAAATGATTGTCCTACATTAGTTTGGAGGGATTGGTTTTCTTTGTTTATTATCACTTTTACTTTAAGTATGCTGTCTGATAGCATATATAGACCTCAAGAAAAAGAGGGTCTTGCTGATATAGAACCAAATATTCCAGTTTTAGAATCCTGTAAGGTGAACTATGTATTATTTTTTTAATGTTTATTTATTTTTGAGAGAGAGAGAGAGAAACAGAGTACAAGCCAGGGAGGGCATGAGAGTGAGGGAGACACAGAATCTGAAGCAGACTCCAGGTTCTGAGCTGTCAGCACAGAGCCCAACGTGGGGCTCTAACTCATGAACCGTGAGATCATGACCTCAGCTGAAGTTGGATGCTTAATCCACTGAGCCACCCAGGTGCCCCTGTAGGATGAACCAGACTCTATTTAATGGGACAGATACTAAATGTGAGGAATATTTTTCCGTTAGATAGCAAATGATGCCACATTGTATATCTATGTGCAAAGTAAAGGATTTGGGGAAATGTGGTCATTATAAAGCAGGCAAGTACTAAAAAAGAAATGTTTTTAGAAAACATTCCTTTGGTGTTGCTTAGGTTTAACCAAATTGAATGCTGCTGGGAGATAAATTTATACGTAGTGGCTTTCCATAGAATCTGAAAGTATAGATCAAACACTGAGGACATAGGTGTAGAGCTTAAGAACAAATTCTGTGAATACATGTTCTTGAATATAGAAAACTTTGTTTCATTTGCTTGAAATTACAGAGGATTGGAATGGTGGGAGAGGGGGTTAATCTTTAATTATATGCACATGTAAGTATAGTAATTCTCACATAAGTATAGAACTTACGTTCTATAAAGTCACCAAAACATTGAATAGCAAATACTAAGCCATTGATCCTACAGGAACACAGGGCACAGGGGTAGGGTCCTGCAACTCTTTGATCTCAACATTTCGTCAACCAGTCACTACGTAACTTGTTCTATTCTGTTTGAGGATGTCTCATTTAATATATATTATTGATGCATTAACAGTGGACTCAACGACCAACAGCACCATAACTCATGCTTTGAATAAAGCTTATTTAACATACATAATTTCTGCATGAGGAATATACAGCCTTTTTGTGCTTAGGAGCACTAGACAGCACTACACTGTACGTGAGGGCCATTTTAAACAGTGAAAGCAGCAACAAAAATCACAAAAGTGAAAAATAAAAGAAAAAGAAATGTGGCACTAAACAGACCATGAGAAAGATACTGTTTACAGTATGAGAACTGAAAGAAGTCAGAGTGTTGCTTTGTTCATTCTCTGTGGGGAATGTGCTCCCCAGGCAACTCAGATTTTCCACAGCTCTTTGCTTGTCTGTGAATGACCAGGAGAGTGCTTCAAGAATTGATTTTGGGGGTTATAAATAAACGTTAATGAGTAGGTGAAATTGCAAATAATGAAACCCATGAATAATGAGAATGGACTATGTTTTTTCATTCCCAGCCTACCACACTTTTTCCAAATGGGATTTGGAGGCAGAGATACATGATTTGTCACAATCGTTTAGTTCTCCATCTTCCAGTCTTGAAGAACCCTAGACCCAGGCAAGATTAATTCGAAGGGAGTTGCCCAGAGGGAAAAGATTTCACCAACCTGGACCTTGGGGGAAAGAGGAAGGGTAAAAAGGCACTAAGTGAAGGAAATTAGATTTTAGTGGCCTTGAAAACTTAAAAGATTCTCTATAAATTCCAGCATAATTTTTATCAGGAGTCTTATTACTTGGCTCTGAATTCTCAATGCCTCCTATGAAAGCTCTTATTTTTTCTTATATAATGGTACAAATATTAATTGATACTCCCCACATGGATTTTCTTAGGATATTAGCTTTTCAAATAAATACTGCTCTGTGATTTCCATTGGCATTATGAATATAAATGTAATCTTTTGCTATATTATTTACAGAGAGGATCATGGATTTTATATTTAGGTAGACATAGACAATAGATTTCTGTGAGAAACTTCTCCCTCTTCACATGGTGGAGTCACGGGGTGGGTGGTAGTCAAAGGCTACAAACAAGTAAAAAAAATTTTAATTTTGTGCTTAAAATATTTAAAACAATGAAAAGTTAACTTCAGTTGTGTAAATTAACCTGAAACAAGGCATTAAAAAATGTTTTATGTGATTTTACTTACATGTAAACACAAACTTCATATTCGTATTATATTGACTTAGACATATCAAAAACATGGAAATGGTAAAATAAGAGAATGAGATTGAGTAGGCTACAGACCACTCTTCCCTCCATAAATAGTTTCTTCTATTTTTTATGTTGAGTAATTCCAGTAATTTCCCTATTTTTTGCCTTTAATACAAGTATTAAAGAACTACTCATTTGAAATCCCTTATGGTATTCCCAAAACTATTTCTTTTTTTTTTTTTTTATTTTTAATCTCAATTTTGAATTCTATTTATTTATTTATTTATTTTTATTTTTATTTATTTATTTATTTATTTATTTATTTATTTATTT